>NC_084588.1:19194811-19539811 GCF_033807715.1 Cololabis saira | reverse complement strand
CACTGTGGCAGCGTGGAAACACCCGCAGAGAACAGCAAGACTGGAGCACATTCACACATTTTTATTTATTTATATTTTTGTTTATTTATTTATTTATTTATAATATAGCATATATATTCCAAAATTGGGGTGGGGTGGCGAGGAGCACATAACCAAATCAAACAAAATAATACATCCTTATTCAAGCACTTTGTTGTAATAATGCACAGTCAATTTCTCCCAGACTAAACCTAATTAACATTTACATAATCTAAATTACAAAGTTTTAATGACATCCGTATATATCCCAGACATCCCAGAAAACACAGGAACATTGACCTTCTAAATAGAATGGAATCCTAATTATTATCATTGCAAGAATCTGTATTGGACAGAATCTTCGAGGGTCCTTTCACACAGTCCACAGTTCATCGGAACTCCATCCAAAAACGTTTGTCTCCTTTCACTTGCAAGTAAACACACGTTTGAACGTCAAACTAAAAATAGAAATCCCAAGACTATAAATATTTGGTTGTTTTTCTGGCAAACAAGCTGGCTAAAGGCTGGATTTCTGTTTTCACTCCTGGCCATTTGATGAGCCAGGTTTTCTTCTTCCTCATGCTTTTGTTGTTCCTAGTCAGTGTTTGTTTTTTGCCAATAATCACCCCCAAACGAGCAGTTGTTGCAAATGCGTGACATTGACCCAGTGGTTTGGCCCACTTTCAAAACTGCATTATGAAAATGAACTCAACCAAATGAAGGTGTACGTTTTTTTTTTTTTCCCCACATTCCCTGTCCAATAAAACCAAGTCCCCTGCACTATCATGGTGTGAATGTGCCCTAAAATAATTCAATCTGACCTTGGTTCAAAGGGAGGTCACACGAAAGACTTATATTTGCTTTTAGTGTCAATTTGTTCTGAAAATGACGTGGTTTTATTTATTCAATCTATACTGATATGCGTTTTTCTTTGGTCAGTGGCAATTATTACAAAACGGCCAATAATTGGCCATTTAATTGATCTACCCCCGATATTATCACTGTCTTTTCTGTTCGTATCTTAACTGTAAAAATTTAAAAAAGAAACAACAAAAAAATGAACAAATAAAAAACTGCATGAGTGATTGTGAGTCTGTATGTTTGTCTCATATCTCCTTGTATGTCTATGTGATGGACTGTTGACGTGCCCAGGATGTAACCAACTGATAAAGTGCATTTAATTCATTCAGCAGCACTTGGCTACCTCTTACCCTGTTAATTCAAGAGATGAGTGCTCTTGGAGAAAGGTACTCTTACCTCCTTCCACAGTCCAAAAACATGTACGTCAGGTTAGTTGGTAAATTGTGCATGTGCACAAGTGTGCGTGGTTGTGGCCCCCCGATGGACTGGTAACCAGTCCAGGGTGTAGCCCTGCCTCTTGTATGAAGAGACCTGGTCTAGGCATTGAATGGATGGATGATTGTTGTTAACACCATGTGATACAGCGGCGGATCAAGCGAGTGGGGTAGGGTTCGCCTCTGATTCCATTGATTGTATTTTGGTATTTTGTGTGAACTTTACATCTTTAAACAACTTTACATATAGGAAGTGGAATTCATGTTGCTTTTACAACACTTACATTTTTTGTTTAGTATTTTGCTTAGTAGACGCATTTCCATTACATTTTTGTGTGAAAGAAAATCAAAACTCTGAATTTGAGAAAATGAGAAAGGGGGTCAGTGTTTCCATTGAGTGGTGTTGTTTGAATAAGCGTTATACTCATAAATCTCTTCAAAACAATGAAAAAATAAAATCTCAACTTTGAAGAAGATGGACAAAAACATCTAGTCTTGACAAATTACTGCGACTGCTGCTACCACTTTTGAGAAAATAGTATGATGAAGGCAGAAGATGATTATTCAAATGATTTTTTAGAGGCAAAGCCCTTATGTAATACAGTAATTCCTGATGATTATATAGTGTTATAATACAACTACATCACATTAATGAGTCCAAAAAACTGCTGGCAAAAAGATTTTGATCACTTTAGACTGACCGGCTATGTCACATCCAGCGCTGCCAGAGACGTACAAATTAACAAAAAGCATTTCCATTACACTTTTCCGATAAACTGGATTATAGAGTTGCCTGAAAAACCACCTTGTGAAGGCGTAAACCATTTTTTCAGAGCCATTTCCATTACAGTCTTTTTCACGATATTTGAGTGTTGTGCAAATCTAGGGTTAATGGAAACACGACTCACTGACTAATTTCTTTCTTCCACAGTTACTTTGAGATGTTTGTCTCTTCCATGACATCTAATTTGGCTCCGTCAGTTTGCGTCATTGATGCTGATGCATGACATAGTTCTGTAAGAAATTATGCAGTTGTCCAATCGCGATAAAAGCAGTTACTTTTGCTGGTTTTTACAGATAGGGAAGATCGCTGCACCTTGTAAGCTAGTATTCTTTCAAATGAAATGGAAGCTGATATTTCAACATGAACAGGAGTCCTGTTTCTACTTTAGAACCATCGAACTGACCAGGCATGTACTTTTTCACATGACAATATACTTATACTAAAATGAAAATGAGTTTGTAAAACAAAGCCAACACGCTTCACTGGGTACATTTTTTGTACTTGGTGTGGTTGTTAAAAGTAGAGATGAAATAGCCCATTTCTGATTCAGTTGTAAAATCTGCCTCTTTAATAGCCTTGCAGTTTTTGTCTCAACATTCGGTACTCTCTCTCTTATAACTTCTCGAGTACAAGTGGGAGCAGAGGGCAGAAGGAGGGAGTGATTGGAATTCATTATGCTCAAATGATTGCAAACTCTGGAAGCCGAGAGGCTTTTCTAATCACAGCTGAATGGGCTGGAGAGTTAATGTGGGTAGGCTGTGGAGTGGAGAGGAAAGGAGGAGCAAGAACTCCGCCGTCAATGTAGCGCTTTCAAGGGCTCTTCACACTGCTCTAATGGTGGAATTGTTCTGACACTAAATGGAAACGAGATGTGGTGTTTCAGGTTTATCACTCACTTCTAAAATAGAGTTAAGATCAATCTTTTTATTTTGTATATTTTTATGGACAGGTTCTTTTCATAGAAGAAAACAAGAAAACCAAAACTATTCCTTGTGACAATAGGTTTATCATCAAAAAAGCTATGGATGTATGTTCACAAAATATAGACTTAATGCATAACTACAAACTTCCTTCCATACTTCATTTTATTAAATCATTAAAAGTCTAATCCTTAGTAAATCTAAGCAAGTATGTATATGCTTTGGTTGTGTGATTAATTGGATATGATTATTCTGCTAAGATTGACAATACCATCTGGAGTAAACATTGGTATATTATAGGACCCTTGCAGAGGAATTTCAGAAGTGCGATGTTTATTGATAATCTTTGCATGTATGGTGTTCAGTTCCACGTGCAGTAAGCTTTATGTACTTTAGGTATTGCAGAGGTATAATGCTAATTAACTTTTTAGAGCACATCATTTTTCCAAAACAATCTAACTTGGTAGAAATAACATTTTGGTCCTTCTTTACAATATGTATTATAATACAGATCTGCTGCAACAGGACAAAAAAGACGTAATTTGTATGTCTCATTTGGTTAGATTTGAATATAACTATCCTCATATATCACACTGCAGTAAGTTCACGGCCATCATAAGGTAGATTTGCCTTCAAACTGATAAAACTTCTGAAGGCTCAAATAAACAGTGTGATTGTATTAAACCAAAACACAGGATGGCTTCTGACCGCAAAAAAAAAACGGCTGTGCTCTCTTCCTAATACTGTATCCAGCAGAAGAGGACTACTGGTTTTTAAATCCTGTTTGGGTCCCTGAGCTCCTCCTCTACCCGTCTGGGCATCTTGGCACCTACTACAAAGGAGCTGAATAGTTGGCACACCATGGGCATCCGAGGGCCGCAGATCAGAGGAGAGGAGATCACTCATCCTGCCATCTACTTGGCGCAGGATTTTGGGACAGACTCACTACAGATTAGCCTGCAGTGCTAACCTGTACGACTGCAGAACATTGGCGAAGAACATCAATGGCAAAGACACTCCCTGCAGACTTTAAAGACATATGTGCACATGGCAGATCAAATTAAAATGCTGACACTAAGGTGGTTTCATCTTTTGGCACTATCTTCCAAAGAGCCACCTGGCCTGTGCTTTGTGCCTGAGCTCATCACGGTCCTCACTGCAGATAACTGCCGGTGTTAGCCTGGAAAATTTTAGCTCTTGAATTCAAAGCCATATGTCTCTGTTAACCTGTGCATAATATTGAATATATTACATCATTTACTGTTGTGCCTCAGTTTTAAGATCTAATAAAGTTTGACCAAAAGGAACAAAAGTTTTAATCATTTGTCTAAGAAAAAGACTAAAGAATAAGAAAATGCAATATACTCTATACATCACATGTGCTACTAAAATAAGTCTTATTTTTAAGCCTCTCAAAGAACTGATCAATTTGGATGTGCTATTGAAATTCACACTTTACTATCCATGTAAAATAACTTCACCAGTTTATCTTGTTTTGATCCAATCCAGTACAAAAGGGAAGAAAGATGGGCTTATGATTGACTTTTCTGAAAGTGTCATATCGAGCCAACACACAGTCTTCATGTCCTGGAGGTTTCCCCAGAATCCCCTGACAGTCATGGATCAACATCTACAGAGGCACAACAAATGCCTGAGATTGTGTGTCTGGGTTCAGTAAGCATTACGGTTCTGACAATGAAAGGGCACAGCTCCCACTCAGTGGCAGGCGCGTGAAAACACGTACACACATCCACATGTTGTAAAAATGCTAGGCTGTTGCAAGTAATTTGCTTCTTGTTTTAAGTTTATTTAATAACAAGCTTTAGCAATAAATGAATTAAGGAACAAAAAAGAGAGAAAAACATGTGACATGATGCACTGATGTGGTTATACATCCAGGCTTGTAAGTGTAAATCTAAACAGCTGAACTAAAGATGAGGTCCCCTGTTGCTAATGAGACAGTTTAGTCAGAGGAGACCACATAGATGGAAAATCTGACTGATGACACTGCTAAGAGCCATTTATTGAAGATGACAGATCTTATTTTGATACTCCAAGCAAACCAACTCCTAATATGAGTGTACAGGAGGGGTGAAAAGTGTGCAGCAGCTACATTTCACAGTATATGGAGAAGATTGTTTAAAGATGCGATGCCTCTCAGAGTGTGGGGACTGAAATTGTAACTAGAACTCCACTGCCGCTTGATTTTGCCCAAGCAAAGGTTGTGTACAAATGTTTGTAGCATTCACAATAATTCAACATGTTATTACATATAGGGGGCATTTCAGTTAGCCATCCATCAATTAAAAGAAAGAAGCATGGTCGGTATTCAGAACATACTCTGCCTGAACTGCTGATTTAATTGGAGCATTGAAAATGAGATTAATAACCCACACACCACCCAAGGAGACCTGACAGCACTTCATCACCACTCCATCCTGCATGGTCAGCAATGTAAAAAAAAAAAAACCAGGTAGGCTGCAAGCCATAACATACACATGTAGGCATTTAATATTATTCTGTGAACTGTAGTACAACCTAGAAATCCCCCGCATGTAAAAAAAACTTCCATCTGAAAACATCTGACACTGCAAATCTAATCCAAGCAAATGTGCCACAATTATGTCTCACTTATTTTACATTTTACCAGTGGCCTTTAACTGTTCTCCAACAGGGACCAAGAGCGAGCTGGAAAGGGCTTAAGAAGAAACGACAGGTGGGAGCTGGTGATGAAGCCTGGATAAACAAAAGGGGCCTGCTGGCCCCAATCTCCCAGCCCCAAGTTTCCAGCCCCATCCACACCCCTCTCCCCCCTGCAGCGCCAACACTCCTATCTGCACCCCTCACCCATACGACAGCAGAGACCCTGCAGCAGCAGGAGTTGATGACACTTGTCAGCAGGGGGATGGTGTGTCCACCGTGTCTGTCTCCAGCCTCTCACTTTGACTCATGGACACACATTTACGAGGCTCATACATGTACACGTTGACACTTGCACTCTTGAATGAACACAAACACTTCCTGACACATCCTGACACTGTATGTTCGCTGATCACTCTGAGGAGGCCTTGCTCGAAAGAGGGAACTGCAACTGAGCTGATTCATACAGACACTCAATAAGTCTCACAGTTCTATGCTCACTCGCATAAGCACATGTTATTGTAAGGAAAAAAAACATGAAATCCTAATTTCACATCTTAAAATATCACCATGATCAGTGTTTCTCATGGTTTTAAATAAGTCTAGACATGAAATATACTTCTGAATAACTCAATCTAAATCACACATAAATGTGATTTGTGCCACTATTCAAACGTTAATGTTATTCACAGTTTTCTACCGCTGTGCTCAGCTACCATCATTTCCTGCATAGACACAACACCGTGGTTCCTGTTGATACAAACAGAATCAAATATTTTTTTCTTTGTAAGGGTACCAAAAAAAAAAAAAAAAAAAAAAGAGTGTAAAAATGTGAGTATTTGAAGCAAACAGAGAGGAAAGCCACATTTTTAAGATGGACTTCAGTCTGGTTTTGAAACTACCAAACAGAGTGCACACATTTGAAACTGGACTCGAGAACGGCAGATTGTATTAAGAATTACACTCAAAATTTTGGTTTATTACTGATGGTGGATAAGTTCACAATTTTAATAATAGTGACACTGAAGGCAGAAAACAAAGCTTATATTTTAGGACAACCTCACACAATCTGTAACATAAACTAAAGGCTGTGTGTGTGTTGCTCCGTCAGCCCAGCCCCCATCCTTTCACATATAGAGTATGTCAACATGCTATGTGAGCTTAACATCCTATATCCATATCCATGCCCCCCATAGTGTCATATGGCAAGCTGAATTAAAGCCATGTCAACACATTTGCCCTGCCAGGGATGAATTTCAGCAACTCGGTGCCCAGTTTGTCACTGTCCTAGCAGGAGAAGGAAGCAGCCTGAGACCCTCAACCTCTAATGACCCCCCTCACACCACACACACGCTCACATTCACACACGTGCGTGCACTTTATTACTCAAGTCAAAAACTGCAAATCTCAATAATTTAGTCTTCAGGGAAACTTTGTACAATTATTACTGAGTAAACTAAACATTTCTGTATTGTAGTGGCAACATGCAGATTCATTTAAGGGCTTGATAAATTACCTCTGCAGTGAGTCCAAAACCATTCAAAAGAAGTTCTGTCAGTATTTCCTAATGGTTTTTGGCAGAAATAACCCTAAGTCCTGTCAGATACAAGCTGCAAACAAACAAATACTGTCAGAACAAAATCAGTCTTAAACATTAGGAAACATCCCAGAAAATATCCAACTTAAATTATTGCATTTGGTTTGGCCATAAATGTGTTGGTGTTCTTGTCCAGCAAGACCAACATGAATAAAATGTTGTGATGTCTCTCAATACCTTGCTTTGTTAACCTTGGTTGCTCCGAGGGCTCAAAGCATAAAATGGAAATAAGATGAAAACAGTTTGTCATTAAAATGAAATGAAAGCGATTTCCACATTGTAGTCTTTAAAATCTTGTCCTTGTGTCTTATGTGCTATTGTGTTATTATTGTTATTAAACACATCAGAAATATAACCTGCACAGTCTGTGGCAGAACTAAATCACCCATGACAGCGAAGTTTCAAGTTTGATGCATACTCAACTTCAGCTGGGTTTGGAGTCAGAGTATGGGTATGAACAATAGATCCTACACACAAGGCTCAGCGTCTTCACAGTGGAGTGAAGCTCTTCTCCCTACAGCTTTCGAGCTGGGTCGTGACAAAACGTGTTTTTTACTCATTTATTTCATTTCAAACAACAAACGCCTTCAAAGGAAAGCTCTACTTCCATAAATACAACTGTCAAAGGAGATGATTGAAAATGTCAGGATGACAACCTGTGACAGAAGCTGAGGGGTTTTTTAATCTGTACTGCTGAACAAAGCTAAAGGTTTTTGTTTGTAAGACCATTAGTCTGTGATGGTTGGTATTCGCACATACCTATTTTGCATCATAGGCTTTCTTATGATTGGGAAGTATAAATTGTAATTTTCTCTTCTTTTGCAAACTGGTGAATTAAGAGTGATTTTTTTTCTAGATTAAATCCTTTCACCAGACCACTAAAGCTGCGGCTACATGGATCCAGACAAAAGATCCAGGTGGTTAAGTCAAGCATGCTGCCAGGCATGTCTGCATGACCCTCCTTCTCATCCATCATCAACCTATTGCTTTAAGCAAAAAAAGAAAAAAAAACTACACTTGCGACAAACACAAAGTACTTCCTCTAAAAAAAATCTCACCTAGGGATTTCTTTATTAGCAAGCAAAACATGTAGGAATAACAATCCAGTTAGGAAAAGTGAAAACATTTGATCAACTCATTTCTTTGGTTGTATCATGTCTTACTCCATCCACACACAAGCATGAGTCTCATAACATCCCCCTCCCCACACTTCTTCCAGGCCCTTCACTGCATCCACAGCACTTTGCAGCTTGTTAGTGGGGCAGGGCAGTTGATGTAATGCCCCTGAGGCAGTGAGGTGAAGGTGACATCTATCACTTAGAGCGCTGGCATGCTATAAATACCATCCGCGGCTCCCTGTGACCCCGCCTTCTGACAGTTATAGCTTGGAGTAGGAGGAAAACAGCTGATGTGAAGGGTGAGGAATGGAGGGTGGGAAGGAAAGAGGATTTACTGCTGTAGCTGAAGGGGTGGGGGGCCTCTGATGCATCCTGTGTATGCTGTCACAACCAGATTCATCTTAAATTATTATTCCAGTAGAAAGCAGTGTGTAGTCTATGATATATTACATTCAGTGTATGTGCATACCATTTCTATGGCCAAAGCTAAAGAAAATAAATAAATTAAACTAATTAAAACTCCACACAGTGGCCAAACAGCAAAGCCAAATGAGGGAGGTACTGATATAGGTCTACAACCAGGATCTTTGTACTTGCGTGTAAACTCTGTGCTATTATTATTCAAAATATGTGATTTCATTCAGACAATTATTTATTTGTTACAAAAACATTTTCTTTAAATCAAATAATCTGACAGATACTGGTTTTTATTTCCTTCCCATACACCAGGACTGAGAAATGTGCTGCTTTGTTCCACCACCTGTTTATTCAGGTGTGACTTCTTTATTTCAGGGGTTTGACCAGTTTAGCAAGGAATAATTGGCACAGCAGGCATGTCTAATACAACAAAGACCTACAGACAAACCTGTTTATAACAACATGTGTTTATTCATTGTTGTGATACACAGTTAAACTGTCTCTCTCCTCTTTTAATTGTGTTCCTTCAGTGCCCTGTAAACACAGAATTCATCTGTCAAGTGTCAAACTACAACAGCTGGAAATGAATCGAGGGCGTTTTGAACAGTGCCCGAGGAAGATTTAACATGTGATGTATTACAATCTCGAATGATGAGCCTGAAAGACATTGCTTTTTTTCCATCAACCTTAGACAGTTTGGGAACACAGCACTGAACACTGCAGCAACAAAATATCCAGGTCAAAAATATTGAGATAATGAAACATATTTACTTTGTGTAAGGGAGATTTCTATACATTTGACAAATAGATGAGACACTATGAGGCTATGTTTTATGATAAACATTTCTGTCTACCTCAGGTTCATAACCTAAACTTGGTGTGCGAGGCACTTTTAATGGAGAACTTTCTGAGCTATTTCAAATACAGATAAAGTAATGATTAAATAAGAGCTTTGTTTTGTAAGGTATTACAACTACAACAAGGAGAAAAGTTGTCATTAGTTTAGTTTTAATTATAAAAGCCCTGTTCATTCTTGCAGTATATTCTGTTTGTCTAGTAAAGCGCCTTGAAATCTATCCAGATTTTTTTTTTTACTTCTTACACATCAGTCTTAAGGGTAAAACCATTAAGCCTTGATGAAAAATATCAGCATGCAAGTTCTTAGAGGGTACAAAGAGAGACAAATAGCTGACCTGAAGAACAACACACAAGTTGTCTAAATATTGGTAGAGATATATTCATATGTTGTACCAGGTCTTAATGTGCAGAATTTTATATCACTGGTATCCACAGATAAAGCCATTTGGAGTTATTCTCAAAATGCTACATTTCTATGACCAAGGCAGAACATTAGCAGCCCAAGCATACCAGAACCAGAACTCACATATTACTCCTCAACACAGATTAGATTGCTCCACTAGCCTATTTAACGCAACTCGCTTCTTTGTTCAAATATACAGCTCATGAAAGAAATCGATTTACCAAACAAAGTATGTCAAACTCTGCCGCGATAGGTGGCAATGGTGCCCACGTTCTGCCTATTTGCATCATAAACACATTGGGCTTTTCTGATGACCTATTACACCACACACCAAATTCTGACAAAAGCGACAGACGTGTAGTGTGGTACATTTTGTACATCCTTTAGTTTAATTTCTTCACTGTATTGCCCTCTACCAGCTTCTTCTGGTACTTCCAGATAAAGGACATAACTGTGGAACTGCAAGTTGGGATTCGCTCCACTTCGACTGCATTAATGGGTATGTTCGTCCAACTATGGTCTAAAGACATTCTGAAACATGTTATCTCCAAGGTACTAACTGAATTGGGCAAGAAAGCATTTTGGTTTCCGGCACCTAATGCTTGAAATAAATAGCAATCTGAACTTCAGCCACACATCCTTTTTTTCATTCAATGAGTTCAAAGCTCTGGTGAAATTACTGCAGTCTACCTTGCCTACGTGTAAGCGTTCCAGGTAGTGATGCACCAAAATGAAAATTTGTGGCCGAAACAGAAACCGAAAATAATAATAAACACTTGGCCGAATACCGAACAATACCGAACATGGTTCTTCGTAGTTTTTCATTTATTTTGCCAATTTTTTCACCATTGCATAAATCAAATAAATTTGATTTAGGCATGCTTTTAAAAGAAAAAAATCTTTTACAAAATTACAAGGTAGAAAACATTTGTTGAACATAAAAAACTGAACATTTTTTAATTTCCCAGCATTTCTTAAATATTCCAGCAGACATTATACCAGCAAATAACAATAACTTAAAATAAATAAATTAGCAAAATAAATTTTTTGGCCATCTTTGAGCTTAACTGACTGAACATTGTAACATAGGCCTTAAAACAATAAAAATGCATTAAAGCGCTCAGGGTTTTTTATCATTTCAAATGATAAATCAAACTTGTAGTGCTGAAAGACTTTGCAGATGTGCCCCCTCTAGATATTTGAGCAGAACATTCATTGCAAACAGCCATTCTTGTATTATTCTTTGCCACTCTAAAATACTTCCACACTGCTGACATGTTTGCACCGCACCACTTCACTCCACGCTCTTTTATCTGTTTGATTTCGTCATCTCGTCAAACGCACCTGTAATAGATTGGTTTATGTTGTTTTGGTTCCACCTGCTGGTGAATGTTAGGTAAAATTCTTATGTGGTTAGTTTTTGGTTGGCCAACGATTTATGTGGTGCGCAACCATTACGGGAGCGTTATGTGGTTAGTTTTTGGTTGGCCAACTATTTATGTGGTGCGCAACAGTTACGGAGCGGCCAGTCTATTTATATTACAACGCCGTTATTAATTGTTCGGTTTTTTTCCCACTTATTCCACCGAACACCGAAAGTGTTTTTTTGCCATTTTCAGCCGAACAATTTCGGTTACCGAACAATCGGTGCATCACTAGTTCCAGGTGATTAAGTTTTAATGTTGTTAATAACAGTCAAAGTTCCTCAAAGTTCCTCCCCCCTCCCCTTCCTGCACCAAAATTCCTCAATCACTATGTGCGAGACTAAATACATCTTACAGGACGCAATCATTAAAAGTTGTTGGTGCTGAATATTGGTTCTACAAGCTATTGAATAATGGACGTTGCTAATTTTCCCCCACTGCTTCTGGCTTATTTTATGTTAAATAAATAATAACATATCAGAAATGTCCAAAAAAATGTGTTGTTGAAAATAAATAATCACAGAACACTCCCAATAATAACAACCTAAAATTTGATCAATTTTCTACTAATTGGCAGCGAATGAATTTACTGGATCTGGCACTTTAACTTGGCCAATACCATCTGCCTATTTTGTTGTAGCAATGTGCCAGAACGGAAGGGGCTGGGAGAAAAACGGAGAAGATTAGGAAAAAAGAAAAAAAAAAGAAAACACTAGATCCAAAAACAAGGTGATGATAAACAAAGTGGAGATCTGTCAAGTTAAAGTGTGTAACTGTAGCACACATAACTTAAAAAAATAAGTATAGTAATCTGAGCTTTACCTTAGTGTAAACAGGTTTAAGTTTGAACTTTGCTGCTGCTGGGTTGAATGTCATATTGCATATCTTCATAATGCCACTTGTTTGGTTATGGTGAAAGGAAAAATAACAGAAAAAAAAAAGAAAAAGATAACCTTCCTTTAAAACTCCATTGCTTTTCACCCTTTTTTTTGTTTTCATACATGTTTATTGAATATCTCATTATACTGTACATTTTAAAGAGCCCCTCACATTCTTTGTCACACTGACGCGTGCTGCTGTCAATGACTGTTTGATTGATCGGCAGATGCAGTAAAATGAGTGCACCCAACTTGTGTGACGCGCCTAAGAAAAATGTGTGTTATCTCAGCTATGTGTGAGGCTAACAACTTGCAAAAGAAAGCAGTTGTGTTTATGTCACCCAAGAACAAGCTAATTATATCTACCGATGGCACAGGTCCTCTTTCTCACCATGTACACCATGTGATACTCTTATAGTTCCTATTGTTATCTAGAATAGAAGAGCAAAACACAATGTACTTTCCAACTTCAGGAACCTTGTTGTACTTCTGATAATCACCGGAGAAAACTTCCTCGACTTGAGAAGGAATATAGTTCACTGGGCTGATATTAGTTTACATTGAGATACACTTCGTTAAACTGTAACAGTTTTTATATTTTTAATAAAATATGATGCAAATGATTTAGACTACAAGCATGTCTTAAAGACAAAAAGGCCAAGGTGAGCTTTATTTTCCTGGAACATTGTTATGTTTTGATCTGTGTCTCAGGAACTGACTGTCTATTCATGTAGTTACTCTGGATGACATTACTTTTCCATCTACTATCAGAAAGCTTGGATTTGTTATTATTTTTACTATGATTGTCTTCTTTAAATCATATATTGTCATAATTAAGGATGTGTAGGAGTGATGCTGGAAAAACTTGTCTACTTTGTTACTTAAAAAGAGTGGGCAACTGAAATGCCTTATTAGGTCGTCCCAAAAAGCCTTCTGCTGATCCAAAATGCTGCAGTAACAGTTCACATGATAATTGTCAGGAAATATTATATTTCTCCTATGTTAGATTCTCGTCATTCTCTCTACTAAATCCAGGAAAGAATGTAAAATTATTTAGATTACGTAAAAAGCCCTTGAGGGCCAAGCTACATTATATCATATTTTACTTCATTGTTTCAGCACCAGCATGACATGGCCAAACTGCAGATGAGGAACATGTAAGTATTTAAGATCTGTGGTAGTCTCACATATGCATCTTATTCTCTCATGTGGCAATAACATATTTCAACAGTTGAACAGCTTGTAAAGCTATACGTGTGGCATGGCATAAATGTACAACTGATCTCTACGGGGCCCACCCTACAAATGACAGGGCTGGAATGCAGTAGAGCTGCCCATTCCATCACTTAAAACTGGAAACATGAACAGAGATGTAAAGACACAGTTGAAAATGGATCAACTAAGCTACTGTACATCTCTGTGGTACCATGTAACATACAAAACAATGCCACCACTGATTCACCAAAAACCCTGGAAATGTTATCAACTTTTGAAAGCTTCTCTTTTAAGTAACCTTTAATAGATGTAATTAGCCTGCCTATCCAGTTGTATTACAAACAAGTACAGGTACATCATTCTGAGACTAATTTTCAGCTCTGTTTCAGAGGCCTGATAAAATCAATTCATAGTTATACCAGCTAGTTGAGTATCCTACAGCTCTGTTCTGGTCATGTTCAATAATTCATTGAAGTGCAGAGCTCGGGATGCCACCTCCACTGCCACGGGCCTCTTGGCCTGGCGAACAGTCTGGTTAGGCGAGCTGCCTTCTGTCATTAGCATGATTCTGATTAGATTAACAGTTGGGCCTTATGCCAGCAGAGAGGAACAGAGGTGCAGAGCTGTATCTAGCATTGCTTGGTTATAGAATGGAATGACCACCACATTTAACACACTGCCATGACTATGACCATACTGATATAATGTTATTGTTAAGATATGCAAGCGGTATCTGCTGCTGAAGACATTCACCCTATTTTTGGCTTCATGGACAACATCTTACCTCAACTGAACCCCCCCTCTTGCTGTTTAGACATCCTGCCAACAAGTTTTTTTTCAAAAAGGTCTCAGAAGGCGCTTACATATTGGCATTCTGTAACATTTCCGTGAAAGTGGGCCACCAATCTTACTCAATTGGCGTTTACATACTGGTCGAGCAAGAGAGAAAAATAACGCAACCATGTGCCCTTACATACATGAAACCGGCTTTCCAGAAACAAAGTTTGACTTGACTTGTATGCGTGAAAGAAGACAGAAGGCGTTAATTACACTCATATTATTATTATTATTATTATTATTATTATTATTATTATTATTATTATACAAATACAAATAGTAATAATTGGGCAATTGTGCAAGAGAGGTGCATGAATGAGAGTGTCTGTAGGCATAATGCTGATGTGGAGAAGTTGACCGGGAAGGTTTAAACAGTGTAACTAGTCAGAATCAGATGCAGGTACAGCATATAAGCATATACATATAAGAGCCACTTTCTTTTATACAGGCACAGCGACCGGCAAAAAAGGGAAATGTTCTGTAATGAAATGTATGTAAGCGCTGAAGGATTTGGGAGTCTGCCATGTTACACGTTGTGAACTTGTCTTTAATGTAAGGTGTGTTCCCAGAACCACTGAAAACAGCTGTAATTAAACCTCTACTGAAAAAGGACAATCTCCACAAGACCCAAATGAACAACTACAGGCCAATCTCAAATATTCAGATTCATATTTATCATATTTAATTAACATAATAAAAAGAGCAGTTTTTCAACAGTTAAATAACTTTTTAAAACAAAATAACTGCTATGATGTCTTCATGATGTCACATATGCTTGAATACAGACAGTAGAAAAATGTCAGTGGATGTCAGTGTCGAATTTGAAACAGTTGACACAATGTTTTACTCAAACGAGTGGAAAACTGCCCAGTTCTCCACTCCAATCTTTCCCAGAACTGTACTCAACTGGTTCAAAAGGTACTTAGAGAACAGGAAGTACTTTTTGTCAAAAGGTAACTTTATCTGAGCAGACAAGAATCACACGTGGAGTTCTCCAAGGTTCCATCCTGGTATCCCTTCTGTTTAACATCTATGCTTCCACTGGCACTGATTATAAAGAGCAACAAAATAAGTTACCATGGCTATGCAGATGAAGGTCAGTGGTTCGAGCCCTAGTTCCTTCTGTGTCCAAAAAAAAGGGTCCTTGGCCAAGACACTGAATCCCCAGTTGGTCCCGGTTGTCAGGCCAGCACCGTTGTGTGGCAGCTCCGCCGACAACCGGTGTGTGAATGTGTGCGTGTGTGGATGAATGTCTACAGTGTAAAGCACTTTGGGGCTGAAGTAGTACAGCTGGAAAGCGCTATATAAGTGTAACATTAACAATGTGATCAGGAGACCAAGGCCCTCTACCAGCTCTTGGTAAATGCATTGAGGAGTTTAATGAGGAGATTAATGACCGGATGTGCCATAACCTTCTCCAGTTACACAACAAGAAGGTAATTGTCTTAACAGAAACGATTACACGTCACCACAAAACTTCAACCTGTACATCTACAGACCTAAATTCGGAAAAACTACAAAACTACATCAAAATACATCAGTGACCTTCTGACCCAGTATGAACCTTCCAGATCCCTCAGGTCATCAGGTTTATTATCAGTTTCAGTCAATCAGAACCAGACATGGAGAAGCTGCATTCAGCTTCTATGCTCCACATGTCTGGAACAAACTCCCAGAAAGCTTCAGATCAGCTGAAACACTCAGTTTATTTAAATCCAGGTCCTTTAAATCCTCACCTGTTCTCAGCTGCATTTGAATAGAGCTCCAAATCTGCACTGATACTTTTAAGTTTGAGTTTCAAAACTTGATCATATTGGAAATACTGTCTTTATCTCTTGTTCTCTTTATTTCTGTTTAAATTTTAAATCATGCTTTTATTTCTTTACCTTTTATACTAATTGATGATGTTTTAATGTCTTTGTAAAGCAATTTGAATCCCCTCATTGTTGAATTGTGTTATTCAAGTAAACTTGCCTTGCCTTCATTACTTTGACAATAACAATTAAAGTGCCTTCTGCTATTCATTTTACTTGACGTGGTATCTTATTATGGGAACATACTTTGATGACCGACTAAGAAAGCATGCAAAGGAAAGGTCAAAGGATAATTACAGAGGAATAGACAAAAAATAGAGCAAGCAGTGACCAACACCATTACAAAAGGATGGAGTAAAGAACGGCTCCAGCAAGAGAGTTTGTAGAGTGAAGGGAGTCCTCCCACGGCTCTACCTGTGGTGGAACAGATTGGACCTGCCACAGAGTATTCTGATTGCTGTGTCAACCAAGAGTCAGCTGACAGATGGTTGCCTCCAAGCACAGTGCACCAAGCTGTCCACTGCTTGCACCAATTGTTCATGCACACACAACACACGACACCCACATACACAGACTGGTGACCAATTAAGTTGGATTCAGAGAATGGTTGTTTGAGCTCAGAGATGTTGGCCATCTTAATATGGCTGTTGGAAAGGAAAGGCAAATTAGGAAAATCTAAAGAGATTAATGTAATTAGGAAGCTCATATTCGAATGAGCAGGAGGTGTTACTTTCATTTGGCTCCAAATACCCATCTTCAGTTACTTAAAACTATATGCCGTTTTATTATTGGGACAAGCTGTGCATCATCAACTGAAAAAATTAATTCAATCATGACACAGATCCAGTTGCGGAAAAAACAATATGTTTTTAGCTGTGTGTTAAGTCCCCTGAGTTTTAAAAACAGTCACAATCTCCATCTTAGACATACCCCTGTTAAAACCCTCATGACACGACCTATTCAGTAAACTCAACCGTGAAATAGTCAAGATAGCATACTACAGCAGGCATTTCCGTTAATATTTCACTTTTTTCTGCACCATTTTCTTGCCTTCTGCCATGTACACACAGACTCTGATTTCTGAAACAAATGGGTTGCATGTGTGTTTAGCTTCTTCAACACCACCTGTCGCAATAAATATCTAGTTATGAGAGGCAGATAATGGAAAGTAATGCTTTGGTAATCCATGACGGCAGGCAGTTTCATGGAAGTTTACCTTCCATCACTCCTGTTGTTATCTCCACTGGCAACAGCCTCTCTGAATCCTTTTCCAGAAAAACTGCTTGAATCATTGGTCTGCTTGAGAATCTAAAAATACATGGCTATTCTTTCATTCTCTTCATTTTTTCTGTGGACGACCAGAGACCTCACACTTGTGCGCTATTTGGATGGTACTAGCATTGTCTGAGGAAATTTCTAATAAATGCGGAGTGCATCTGTGATATTAATCCAGTGCGACTGCACCATATTGTGATCTATGAAGTAAACTTTCCACCTACTGTATTTCAGCAAACATTAAGATTGTGAGATAATGTCAATATAATTATAGCAAAATAATATATTGAGGATAACGATATTGAGGCTAAATGATATTTCCTTTAAAGTAATTGTAGCAGAAAGTATGGCTTTTAAAAACCTAAATCAGACTGAATTCACACATTGGCTGCTTATGTATGCAAATTCACAGGAGCTGCACAAATCTGACAAATGAGAAACTGTAATATGTGTGCTTTTGATCTCACATTATAATTCTGTGAATTTTTTTTCCTACTACCCTTTTTCCTCTGCCCCAGAGTCAGTGAGGGACTTGGCTCCTCAAAGCGAGCCATTGATCAGGGTGGATTGCAGGAGACAGCAGCTCAGAGCTGTTGCCCTCAGAGGAAGACCCTCGCACACATCTTGGCAGCCCATCCAACAGAATAGATAATTCAGGAGCAGCAGCTCCTACTTCACCTAGTGCCAACAAATTTACAATTCAAACATGGACCAAGGTGTTCAAGAGGAATGTTTAAAATACTTTGATTTGTTTTTTGTGAGAAATATGACAGAGGTCGAATATACGAAAGACCCTACAGCGTTTCTCTTCAAGGAAAATTGCCTTTGATATTCTACTTTCAACATGGCTGTACTAAGATTTTATACTAAGAGCACTATGGAACCGAACTGTCTTTGTTCTGTTTTTTTTAATTTGTTGTTTTTTTTGTTTAGATGCCCAACCACAATTTTTAAGGTCAAACATAAAAAATCAACATACACACGTTATAGATTATATTATTTAAACAAAAAGCTATCATTCAATGTTACATCTTTCTGTTTTAAAAAGTTAACAATGTGTCCTTTAAACATCAATATTCGCACTAAGAAAATATGCTGTGTTGAATATTGCAATCATTTCTGCCACTTTTGAACACTGGTCATTTCCTGCTTATGACATGTTGTATGTCCTCTTTTTTTCTATGTTTGAAAAGGCCTTTTTGATGCATGCAATTCTTCCACCGAACAAAGCACCTTCTTTAGTTAAACAAAGAAAGGGATACAACCAACATGATATACATTTTTCCTAACAAGTCAAGACCTCTGTGAGTTATGTTTGGGCTCCAAGTTAGGTTTCACCTCAGTTTGTTTTGGAGTAAGGATGAGAATCTTAAGGCACCTCATGATTCGATTACATTTCGATTTATGGTGCTACGATTCAATGCATTTCACAAACCTTTATAGCAAAACGTTTTCCCCTCACCAAGAAACCTTGCACCACTGCTCCTTACCATTATATAAAACAGTGCATTTGTAATTAGAAACAAGAGATGGCTTTAGTACTAGGGCTGGGTATCAATTCAAATGTCAAGAATCGATTCGATTCCGATTCTTAAGATTCAGAATCGATTATCACCATTTGATTCGATCCGATCCGATTCGATCTGATATTGATGTAGGTTAGTGCTATTAAAAATGTTTTTTGAGCTGTTGCCTGAATTATATGGCTGTAAAATAACTAGTGAAATAATAATTTCACAATAATTATTGTGAAATAACTTAAAAAATAAATAATTCAAATGGGCCTTTCAATATCCATTTAAAGTGCAAAAAAGAAGGAAATTGCAACAGCTCATAGATAGTATATAGTTTCACACCACGCGCATGTGTGAATTAAATGAAGTGACTACTGGGATTAAAGTTCACCTGGCGAAAATCTAATGATGAAAAATAATAGATCTTTAGACATACAAATCAATTTTTAGGAATTAATATGAGAATCAATTTAGAATCGGAAAAATCTAAAAAAAAATGTCAACACAGGCCTAACGCAAACGTCAGTTACTCTATGCAAACGTCACTTACGTCTATGCAAACTAGGGCCAGGTATCAATTCAAATGTCAAGAATCGATTCGATTCCGAAGGTTCAGAATCGATTATCACCATTTGATTTGATCCGATTCGATCCGATATTGATGTGGTTAGTGTTATTAAAAAATATTTTTTGAGCTGTTGCCTGAATTATATGACTGTAAAATAACTAGTGAAATAACAATTTTGCAATAATTATCGTGAAATAAGTAAAAAATAAATAACTCAAATGGGCCTTTCAATATCCATTTAAAGTGCAAAAAAGAAGGAAATTGCAACAGCTCATGCAGTAAACAAATCAATTTAGCTTGTCTAATTTATTCCGTCACCAGACACACAGCTTGCCATTTTCCAGGTATGTCATGACAAACCGTGTGTCCAATAACAGAAGAAACCAAACAAGCTATAGTAAATATAGATAATATGAACTTCATTGAACTTATATAACGTTTTGAAATTTAAGCTGAAATATCCAAAACGCTGAACACTGGTTGTGCACGGTTGGGGGTGTGTATGAGTGTGTATGAGTGTGTCCGTGTCTGTGTGTAACGTGTCTGGCGATTCAATGATCTGCAAGTTTTGCCAGCACACAGTTGACTGGAGATGGAAGGATACGTGCGAAGAAAGATCATGTAATTTAACGGCGACGTCTGTAATAGGTGGAATCATAATTTTGTATTACAGTACGACGCGCTCTCCTCGCGTGGAGCGCGAGCGAGGTCCGTTTCTTAACGCAGCTGGTTGTCTGTGCAAACGGAGGCGAACGCACATGGCAGCATAAACACAAGCTCAAACAGCAAGTAATTTCCAGCCATAACAGTCCTGCTCAGCCCGCTGTCTGTACGGAGTGAACTGTGGTTCTGTATTTTCTGCGCTGGTTTCTCAGGCGACCTCTTCCACATGTTTGTTTTGTTCATGAGGGCAGCGGGGGCGGGAGGGGCAGAGAAGCGTGCAGTGTCCCCGGCTTTTAGTGACCCCTCTTTCAACATTTTCTCCAAAGAAAACTTCATTTAGTTCGTGAATTTTAAAAACCAGTGCTTTGTTAACGCTACCGCTGCTCTTCGACGGCATGTTCATTGTTTGATAGTTTCACACCACGCACATGTGTGAATTAAACGATGTGACTACTGGGATTAAAGTTCACCTGGCGAAAATCTAATGATGAAAAATAATCGATCTTTAGACATACAAATCGATTTAGAATTGGAAAATCGATTTTTTTCCACACAGGCCTATTTAGTACCACTGTATTTTTGTTAAGGTAAACACAAACTCTGTAATATGAGTAATACCTTATTCAGACAAAATAAAAACATTCACTGTACCAAAATGAGACAGCTTTTCATTGAAAAAACGTATATAATTCTTTGTTGGCACCTCAACAATAACGCTCTCAGACTTCAGTAAACAATTAACATAAAAGGCTGCCTTTTCTCATGAATAAAAAGATTAATTATTTATCAAAAGCTTAACAGTAGTCCTTTCCAACTTCGAGCAATTAACATAAAACACTGTGCTCAGTCACAACATGTAGTTCTTAAACTGTTAAAATACAGGGCTTCCGAACTTTATAAAACATTTAAAAAGCAGTAGACTTCAACATCTCTCTTTCTCCACTAAAGAATACGGCCTTAAATCCTTTGCACTAAATATCGTATCAGACAAGGGATCCACTTTGCCTTGTCCGAGGGTGGAAACTTGTTCAATAGTTCTCTTTTTGGCAAAACCCCGGGTAGTATTAACACTCGGCGGCAGCTTTCTCTCCAAATGAAAGCTGACATTATTCTCTGATTGGATGTGACAACAAGGATAAAAAAAAAAAAAGTCAATTCAAATTCAAATATGTAAGCTTTTTCTGTTGAAATTCCCCCACTATATTTATGTTGTTCAGTTCAGGCATTGTTATCAGAAGGTGCATGCTGGGATTGAATCGGAACTCAAAACGAAAGGATCTATTCATTTCTAGCAATGTGTGTTGGATAAAGGGTAATACATATCAGATCAGTCAGTGATTCAAGTAAACAAAACAGTGAAAGCAGATTCCCGTAAACTTTCCACAGCCTAAAATTTAAGGTTTAAAACCAGCAGATAAAGCTGGCAAAAGAAAACAAACCGAGTCAGTTGGGGTTTTGATTCGTGAATGTTCCAAATACAAATGACTGAAAAGCTTGATGTACAAAGAGAATCTGGCAAGAACATGAAATAATGAGGAGCATAAATATTTAGGGGAGCGATCACTAACAGAGCACATGTGCGAGTTTATCAGCCAAATATAAAACAGATAAAGTACACACAGTAAGTAAAATTAACTGAAATGCATAACTGAAAAAAGCACATGAAAATTTAGTTTTTAAATTTAGTAACTCAAAGAAATCCCTTAGCACACAGATGAGTAAAAATAGACTACTCCTTGAAGTCACTGAATGATGATCCAGTGTTTTGGATCATTGCCATACTGCACAACTGAACTGCTCTCGAGTCTCAGATCATGGACTATATTCAAGTGTTTGCTTGTGTCGTATTGATATACGGTCCATTTCTACCAAATGTGGCATTGTGCGTTTTTCCCCTAAATGGTACACTTGAAATACTTTTTTTTATTTTACGTTTACGTAGACGGTCATATTATAATGAGTGAGTTCTTGAGTTTTAGCTAGAGCTTGAATATGTCAGTGTTGTAGCACGCAGACACAGATATCAGACCTCCTTTACTTTTATGGGCTACTTTTCTCTCTTTGTGGCTCACTGCCTTCAGGCATAATAGCTTTGGTTCCACTGCCCGCCACAAAATTGAAAACCTCATCAGGAAATAATTCTGGGAGCTGCCACATGGCCAGCTATGTGCCACCGTCACCTCATCTTCTGGGCCTTTGTGCTCTGCTGGCCCTGTCTATACCCTGGGGAAGACAGCTTAGTACTCATTCTGGCGACAGCAGCAAAGATGATCAGGGCAACAGCAATCACTCATTTTAATAGGCCTGTCACATCTGTTTTTTAGAACCCGAAGGTCTCCAGCAGCAGCATTCTGAATGCAGTGACCCTGAGGTCATCCAACGAGATGTGATGGCTTCAGAGGGCGGAGTAATTGATTAGATACAGGGTGAAAAAGTGGACTCATACAAATGAGTAATGTCAAAGATAGTTTATTTTAATATGTTCAAATCCAGAACTAGAAAAGCCTTTACATTTTGTTAGATTTCTTAATTCTGCTATAGGTTCGATTCTTGAATCACAGCATACTATGCAATACACATTTGTGAATATTAGACCAATTTTTCTATCTCAATCAATCAATTAAGTGAGCAAAATTTGTTCGCAAGTCATATTTAACTATTTTTTCTGTAAAAAAAAAATCAACAAAAAACAAACACAGGGGAGGAAGGAGGAGGTGAAAAAAGAGAGTAAACAAAATAAAATGACCACAAGGAAAACATGTTTGGTTTATTACAAATGTACTATTCACATGTGTAATTAATTTGGGTTCTGCTCATCATGTAACTGTTTGTTCTGTTTGTTCTCCTGCTGCACTTTTTGATACTCCTGCATTCCAATCTTCTACATTTTGGTCGAGCTACCACACAACTTAGATTTGAAAATAAACAGTTTTTTTTTTGTTTTTTTTTCATTTTATTTCAAAAATTTCACAGGTGGCAACATGGCTGGCCATCTTTAATTTCCTTTCCCAAATACAAGAATGTTGCTGGGGACCTGATGTTGACTGAGTTAACTAATGTAAATGCAATGAGGATGGTCTGGTGTGCTTTTTCAACAAATGTTACTTGTAGGTGATAAAGTTATCAATCAATGGATATTATTATTCTATTAGTAAAAAATGCCTTGGACCAGAGTAGAGGAAGCCATTCTTTGTTAATACCCAGTTGAACTCCATCACTTAGTAAATTATTATTTGTTATGACCTGTTTTTCCCGTGCCAAAGCAAAACAAAAAGGACCAATGCCAATCCAAACAGAAACAATAGTAGCCACTATTTCAAGTTGTCCACATATTACCGACACCGCCCACAAGTGTGCATGTAGAAGTGCATCTACAAATGCATCTGCAAAGTATATGTAGAAACAGAACTAATCTAATACCATGCCTTGAGCTGTTTTGCTAATGTTTTTTGCAAGAAAGTCACCTCAATGGGCATTCTGTAAGTCACAATGTCTGCTGAGGTGAAACTCACATTAGTAAAAAAAAAAATGACCACCTTCTATTAAAGTTCAACAATTGATGAATTACTGGGATTGTGCAATGTTGTTCATTGATATGACTGACTCTGATTAACTACATTTGGACCTATCACTAACAACGTCGGACTGGTGTTCTTATTTCCTTCTACAAAAAAGCTGTGAAAACCGTCAGTGTTGTGGTAACATGATGCTTACACCAGCTTATTCCACTCAGAACATTGTTTTCTTTACTTTAAACTGCATAGAATTGCAGTCTAAATCAAACATATTCTTTCCCGACACTGCTTTCCAAGTGAAACTTATTAAAAACCAAACAGTAAAGCCTTTCTCCGCAGGCTTAAATATGCAGTGAAAAATTGTTTTGTATGTGAAAATAAGCCAACAACAATAAAGACAAAGCCTTATCTAACCTGTCAAAAAAATTAAAGTGAGGAATTTAAAAAAGAAAAAATGTGTGCTGATAAGATTAATAAAAAAAGAGAAAGAAAAAAAAAAGACAAATTTGGGTAAATATACCCAGCACATTATTACAGAGAAAAACTCTAATTACTACAGTAAAACAAAAACAATTGATCCCACTGATATATGACTTTAGCCATAAGTTTAAATGTCAAATTGGGGAAGAAGATTAAAACCAGATGGTGTTAATGTTTTATAACCATTCAGCTCATATGTATTTAATTTATGAGTTTACAGTTCATGAAAAAAAAGTATTACAGTCTGATATCCAAGCTTACTAAAGGGGTAAAACAGCTTCACTCCATTGCATAATCCTATATCCACTTTTCTGGTCATGGAATTTAGCCAGTTTGTTCTATTCAATAAAGGAATTAAAAGTTATTGGGGAAATATGTTGTCCCCTCCTTTACAAGGGCTTCTCATTGCAATCAGCTATAGTAATCAGACCTGTTTGCCTTATAAGTAATTACTCCTTACTGGCCAATAACGGACCAAGAGCAGGAAAAACAGGAGGCCAAAGATGTTGGTCAAACTAATTACTAACTGCTGACATGCAGATTGTATATGCAATACTTTATTTTTGCTTTCAGAGAAGGCAGGTGGTGTGATTTTAACCACTGAAATGAATACAGTATTTAGGCATAGAGGCCACATTTATAAAGCTCTTAGTCACACATGAGCTGGTATTTTCTTAGTGACCCTCAGGTTTGGGTCTTTTAAATGATTCAGAGGCTCCACTGAAAAGTGAAGGGAACACTGTTTCCAGAGAAGGCCCTGGAACATCCTGCCTGGAGAAATTACGCTGTCTGGGTTAGTAGAATCCTTTCAATAACTTCTTATAAACACACTCGATCTGAGAGAATTAGTTATGCATTTATTTCAAATTCCTCTCTTTAAATCCTATTTTTTATAATAAAGGAATTGGCTCCAGTGTTATTACGTACACTTGTGGCCGAGATTCAACAGTGGACGAGGAAAAAGTAGGAAAAAGGGCAGAACATTGTTGAGAGTTGGTATTTAAGCCTTACACGGCATCTGTTGAGCCACCAGACATCTTTTTCAATATACTGTCGGGATTTTCTTTTTCTTTTACTCCTTTGTTTACTCCTGGAGATTTAAGAATTCCTTTAGAAATTATAGCAATGAATATACTCAGTATAAGACCAATCTTTTAAAAACATCATGCTGCGTCTACTGTTGTGTTAATTAGGCTAAAGAAGTTGTAATGGTTTTTCCTTTTTGAGAACAACTGTACTGCCTAAATTTTAATGTTTCGTGACAATTGGATGATTTGTTCAGAAACTCCATTGTGACCCCTTTGTTTTTGCTTTTCTTCTTTTATTTTATGTTCTCTGCAGATTGTAACGTTGTTGTCGGAATATTCCTAACTTACTGCATGCCCCAACAACATCAATAAAACTGCTTTTATATGTTGCATGGCAGGTAAGAGTGCACACAAAATGCCTAAAGATTCAGCATGCAACATGCAGAGAACAAGACAACGTGGTAGAGGCCCATATAGGGGTCAAATGACAGTGAGGTTTTTCTGCAATATTATGATAACTTGGATACCCAGCGATTTCTAGCACTGTCTGAAAAGAAAAATGAACAGTTTACCTTGTAGTCATGTAGGCGAGTCTGCCGTCCATATCTGACAGGGTCAGGGAATTAACCATTAGATAAAGGCAGCCACTGTTATGTACCTAGAAGTGGTAAAACAAACCATGTTTAATGCTAGAAAACAAAACATAAGAGAGGTGGCTGACAACAGCTTATCATCATCATGTGTCAGGCTCAAACACAAAACAGACTATTCATTTACAACCAAGTATGCCATTTGACGACAATAAAACATATTCCAGATGTCCAATTTGTTAAAAAATGGGAAATAAAAACAGTGTTTGTTTGGATATTTGAAGTCCTCTGAGATTTACTCAAAATTAAGTAATTCTTTGCCAACTTCCACCATCCATAGGGGTCAAGGTGGCGGGAGCATATCACCGCTGTCAACAGGCGAGAAGCTGGAAACAGCAGGTCGACACGACAGTCCATCAGAACGTCACACAGAGACAAACAAACAACCATGCATGCTAACACACACTCTTATGGTAGATTCATCAATTAACGTGACTGGAGTATCGGGAGAAAAAAAAAGGAAAAAAACACAGGCTAGCAGAGTGAGAGTGAATGTATATAGGGTTAATAATTGATGCCAAAAAATGCTATCCTTTTGAGTTTGGAAACTAGAAAGCAAAAGGACGCTTTTGAAAAATGAGGTGCACCAACATCATTACAATCCTTAAAACTTTGGAACACAAGTTTTGTATTGTTTAATGCAGGTTTAGGTTTGTGAGCTCCATATTGTGCTCAGCAAAGGTTTTCACAACTATGCCCTTTCCCATGTGGTTATATCTGATAATGATGAAGGTTGGTTCTTAGTGTCAGTGAGGGATCCAACATGAGAAGCATCTAGTGCACGCTGGCATCTTCACCCTGTTGGACATGATCCAGGTTCTGCTCAAGGTTTCTTCCCTCCTAAAGAGATGTTTTTCTTGCCACTGTTTGGCTTAAAGTTTTTCTCCCACTAGGGGAGTTTTTACCTGCCATTGTTTATGTTTTTGTAATAATTCCTCGGGGGTCATGTTTTGGGTCTCTGGAAAGCGCCTATAGACAACGTCTAGTGTAATAAATGCTATATAGATCCAATTGAATTGAATTGAACATATGGTGTATTATTATAAAAATGAAGACCAAAAAACAAAAAACGAGCACCTGTTACAAACTCACTTTACCATTAATTAGAACTCAAACTCTCCTGCCAAAAGCACAGGAGCAGGAACAGAGGGCATATTAATGCCAAAGTTAATTTATTTACTGGATAAAAATAAAATCAATAACCAATATATTCAAAATTATTTTTCTTTATTTAAACATTTTTCTGTTTCTGTAATAAAGTGACAAAAAGCTTGAACATAGTCCGACTTTAACATTTAAAAAATGTTTAATTTCTGCGTACCCATTTACTTAACAAGATAAAACAAATCAAAGCTCTTCCATAAAATATAATGTAAAACTAAACTCTTCAAAATAGTGCATGTACAGTATATATCCAGTTTTAGTGATGTTACCGACTAATTGTTGTCTATAAGAAGAACAAAATTAAGAATGCATGCAAGTGCATCCAAAATACAAATAATATGAACAGTACATTTTACTATTGTATACATTAAAACTATTTTGTATATAAAAAAACAAAAACATATTATTATCAATTTTATGCAACTTTGATTTGCCATAGTTACGTTATGTTTTCTGTGTTGTTTTTTATATGGTATTTCTAAAATATTTTAAATGAATAATTTGCATAGAAGTGACCATTCCCAGTGATGACAAAACTGTTTAATAATGTCCGTGCTCAATCATCGTCTATACTCCTTTTCAAGCCCACAGCCAAGTGTAAGCTATTTGCATTTTTTTATATATATATTTAATAAACGTACTAAATAAGTTATTGTGAACTGACTTGGTTTAACTTCAAATTGAAAACTTTGATGAAGATAGCTACTTTATCAAATTTATGTGAAAAACGTCACAACAAGCCAACGCTAAAGCTTGAATTATGGTTCTGCGTTAAATCGACGCAGAGCCCGAACCGTACGGTGCGTGTCTCCGCGTACCCTACGCCGTAGGCTCTGCGTTGGTATAACGCGGAACCATAAATCAGCCTTTACTCAGAAATGTGTATGTGAAGGACATTACCTCCGTGAATCAACACAACACGGTAATGGTACGGTAAAAGAATGCACTAACAAGTAAAACTACTCGCAACAGACACCGGGAAAAAAAACAACAACGTACTTTTGTCTGTTGAGGGTATTTTTTCCATCACTTGAGTCCAGCCGCCACTCTTGGTCTGAATCCAGCCTAAACGCGCATGCGCATGCAGCCATGCTGGCTGCTACCGGGATGGCAGGTTATTTACCGGGAATTATGGGAAGTAGAAAATATGTAAATATTAAAATGGTATTACGGAAATAATTGTGTTTTAAATACCCACATTTAAAACAGTAACTGTACCGTAATACAGTTACTCACATTTGTATTCTAAATACCTCTATGTATTCCCTTAGGCTACTCCCCAACATTGCACACACATACACAAATATATATTTATTTGTATAGCACAATTCAACAACAAAGTGGTTCAAAGTGCTTTGAATGATAAGTCAATTAATCATCTATAGATTAATTTGACTTCAACTAATCGGGAAAAAAATGCTTTACTTTGCTAGGAAGTCAGTCATGTGACCAGCGTCCAGATTTACCCTGTTCCAGAGTGATAAACAAATCAGGTTCAGCAACGCCATTTCCTGAAACAATGAGGTCAGCTGACTACCTGAAAATACTGAATGACCAGATTATTTCATCAATGGATTTCCCCCCCTGATGGCACAGGTATATTCAAAGATGGCAATGCCAGGATTCATAAGGCTCAAACTGTGAAAGACTAGTTCAGGGAGCGTGAGACATAATTTTTCATGCATAGACTAGCTACCACAGAGTCCAGACCTCAACCCAATTGAGAATCTTTGGAATGCGCTGGAGAAGACTTTGCCCAGTGGTCCGACTCTCCCATCATCAATACATGATTGTGACTAAAAATGTTGGCACTGAAAGTTTTTCTCTATTTTTTTTTTTTGTATGATGCCACAGTGAATGTGGGTTGTAATCAGTCAATCATTGCTGAATGCGGTCCAATGAAATATTAGTGTGTGACCTTTTTTGGACACTTGCATGTGAAGGAATCATTTTTGTTACTTTTGTTAAAACAATCATCAACATTTTTAGAAATAACTTCTTTAGAAATGTTTCACAAACTCAGTCATGACATTAATGAAAAGTTTTCGGTCCAGAAATATTTAAAGTTTATACATGTAATCTTTATCATAATCTGAGTATGCTCTGTGGTTAAAGAAAACCAACATTACTGTGTACATTCAACTGCTCCACAACTGCAGGGGGATGCTTTTGATTTCTGTAGGTGTTCAAATGTGAACTACAGCGAGGTTGTTAGGATCACTGCCATCTCGGGAACAATACAACTATAGACTCAAACCAATTTCACTCAACAAGAGAACAAATGTTCCACCATCGGAAAAATGCAGGGACAAAAACATCAAGCAGCCTGACAGCTAGATTGTTTCTTAATTGCTCTGTCCTGGCTCAGGAGCACAGAATAAAAATAGAAGGGCTGTTCAAGTTTTCTGCTCAGTCTAGTGTCACCTTTAAAAAGGTACTCAGCTGCAGATTGTGCACCTGCGTCCAGAGTCCTAAATAACAAAATTTTCCAGAACATTGTTCTTGGATCAAGTTGTTGGACCAGACACTGTTGCATCCTTTTTATTTTAATATATACAGTACAGACCAGAGGTTTGGACACACTTCCCCATTTGTTTGAATGAGAAGGTGTGTCCAAACTTTTGGTCTGTACTGTACATTTAACTGTATCAGTCAAATATACAAAGTACTTTCATTCTCATTAAAGATATTAACAAAATAAAAAAATAAAAAAACAACAGAAAATGGAAAAAAAATTGCAATATCTAGTCTCATATTAACCTGCACATTGTGTACCTCTGATCTGGATAGTAAATGATAAAAAGGTGTTTCCATGCCCCTCCCTCTGGTATTTTGACCAAAGCATATCAAAGCCATTTCTTTATGTTAACGTTTTTAAATGGGCACACCTTCCTTAAATTCATTAGAGTTGTTAAATGATTAACTGCTATACATTTGTCATGTCTGTCACATATTAATGCAAATAAACTGTATAACAATCATGAACTCTGAAAACTCAACATTTTGACAATTTATTTCAAGAGTTTGTAGATTAGAAACCAAAGTAGTAACATGAAAGGAAAACATCAAAGAAAACAATTTAAGTCCCCCAAACTTGGTCTTCCATGATCACAAGCATAAATAGTGTATTAAAAGTTTTTTTGATACTAATTTGTTCTGTATTAATTTATGTTATTTTCATAAATTAGTGACCTAAATTACTTCCAACTGGATATGCACTAATTCAACCTAGTTACTTTGAAAGATGGTTGAGGTGCAGCCATATTAAACACATTTCTTAGACTATATGTTGCTGGACACAACCTCCAGTTTAGAGCATCTCTTATTACTAAGGATGGAGTGTTATGACACATGACATTAGCAACTTCAATTTCCTTTTCAACATAATAACATACCATCAAAAATCCATTACAATGATCCATAAAATGCATTGTTTGTGCTCATTGCCTGTGAAAGCACCTCCTTCAGCCAATTATGTTGGGAAGGTCTTTATTTCCCCATGTAATTCAGCCCTTGAAGATTGTCTATATTTATTGGAGAGCCTTGCTGGCTTATAAATCTGACCGTGCTTAGCAAGCATAAAGTTCTCCTTCATTAGAGCTCCACATACTGTGGAGGGCCCTGAAATGTCTCAAAATTCTGACAATCAACTGGAAGCACAGCTGCTGACGGCGTTGACACACTGCAAATCTAGTCTTAATTGTCCGTGTAATTTAAATAGTCATTTTTCTTTTGAAGATGCATTGATTTCAGATAAGTGGCTTAGGATGAGTGGAATCAAAAATGTAAAATTGTAAAAATCATTCAACAATGGATGAGTGACAATACACCAACTTGTCTGCTTATAGGTTCCACCTCCCTTTTTTTTTTTTTTTTTCAAAGAGCTGTGTAAAAATTCATGGGTCTGGGATGCCCTCTTTGATTATCACACATCCCTTTGGCTTTATCCTCTACCAGCGTTGCCCTGTGGGCAGATATACCTCATCTTTGAGGCACAAAGTAGAGCCACAGCATGATATAAAATAGGCTCATATGCCTACCCCTCTCCACCTCCCACACTAAGCCTTAGCCCTTCACTCAAGCTTCAGTCTCTGCTCTCGGGGGAAACATGTATGTCAGAGACAGCAGGTGTGAAGTGAGATTAGAAAGCACAGGAAAAGGAGGAGGGGAGAGAGAATGATAATAGGAAGGGAAGGGTGGTAAAACACAAGGATAACGTTGATCTGGTATGTGCTGTGTCTCACTTTGTATGCAAGCAAGTTATGTTAAGTTAATTTGATATGCTTGTGCATCAGCTGTGCACATACACTGGTAAAAGCCTTGTTTCTCCTCAGAGAATGTCACTCGTCAGGCTTGTTTGATGGACAGCTTTATGGCTGGCACAGGCAGATGAAGAAAGCTCTGAGGCCATCCACTCTTCAGAGCAGCAATTATCTCTTGGCCTCAGCACCACACCGTTGGCCTGCATGAGAATAAGCTCAGGGCCATGCTTCCACGGGTGGCATTCCTTCTTTGGAGAAGCATACCTTGTTCACAGAAAATGTAACCTACTTCACATGCCAGGCAAAAAAATGTATAGGTGTACATACTTGTTCAGCCCTGCAGTGTTTGTTGTTTATTCCTTATTCCGACAATCCTATATCTTTAAAACTGCTAAATGTCTTAGGAAAAACAATGTCAACCCAGGCTTTAGGTGGGAGAATTGGAAAGAAAGTGACAGATATGCACCTGTGGCAAAGAGTGATACCAGGTTGGCAATTCATCTGCATCCTAAGGGTGAAAGAGTGCAAAAGAAAAACTATCAAGTTTTTCAAAATCGAGCCTTCTGAACATTGTGTAATGATGAACTAGGTATGCAGTAAAAGAACAAAGTCGTTACCTCTCTGATGCCCACACCGAAAATCAAAAACAACATTAAATTCAACTTAAAAATGCAGCACAACATATCAAAAGGACCACATTATTGAAAACCTATGAAATATTTTATTACAAACAATAAAATCACCTAACAGTACAATTTTTGCACTGCTAATAAATCATATGATAAAACTAAAGCAAAAAAAAGCTAGTTGACTGTTGTTTGGCATGAATAGGAGGCCCATATGGCCCATAAACAAATATTAAACAGTCAACATTAGTTTGGTTGTTTATTTGCTTGCTTACACTGGTGTTTTGTGTCTGTGCCCAGAACAAACATTATTTCAAGAAAAGGCTTCTCAGCCAGCTGAAGACGCTTGTAATTCCCACCCACTTCCCCCAAGATTAAACTGCAAACATTTTGCAGCTGCCATTTATTTAAACTAAAAGTAATAAGCAATCATTTCGGAAGCAATGGTTATTCCTTTGACTCAAAAAACAAGGAGCTGTAAAAAAAAAAAAAAATAATAATAATAATAATAATAATAATAATTATTATTATTATTATTATTATTATTATTATTATTAGTATTATTATTATTATTATTATTATTATTATTATTATTATTATTATTATTATATTTTTTATAATAATAAAAAAATTGGATGGAACAGTGGTGGAAAAAAAACATCAACAAAAAAAGACACAAAAAAAGTTAAACTGTCGAATAAAAGACCTTAACAACCAACTTATGGCAAATAACACAATATATCTATAGCAGCATCTTAACTGCACGATGGAAAAGTTCAAGGAGATGAATGATAGAAATTAACATGTTTGGATAACTGTTATGTACCAACACAACCTATTAATTTTGGATTACAGATTTTTTTTAAAGCACAATATGTGGATTTTATTTGCTACCATTGCCGTTACATGGTCTATAGCTGGTACAACCATGAAACAGCACAACTGCTTCAGGCTTTCAGAGAAGGTGGAGGATTAGTTTGTAATCATGAAAAAAGAAAAAATTATTTCATCTTATTGCTTTTCTTCTGCAGTTTCTTTAAAATGATCTGTTCCCCAAACTACACTCAGACTACACCATTTTCAGTCAGCTGATAGCTGGTCTGTTCAGGTTATAGGACTTGTTGTCTTGAAATTGGTCTTAAAGTACGTAATTGATCACCAGCCGAGGGCTGCCTACTAAAGGTCAGCGATTCGGTAGCCTGACTGGTCTTAAGGAACACATTTCAATGACAAAAAACAAGTGGCAAATGAGGCATAGCCACACAAAAACAAAGCTAATTTTGAAAATGGGTTGAGCCAGGAAACGATCGGTAAAGCTGTTGTGAGCAGCATTGGTCATCTGTGCTGGTTAAAGATGAAAAAAAAAAGAGTTTTGTAATGAAAACGGTAACCGCCTGCTCATATTGTGGTATGGCAAATCGTGAGAATCTCCCCCTTGCTTCCACATCGGGATTCCCTTTCTTGCAGTGACCTCACCCAATGCCTTGCTCTCACATTGGCTGTATCTTGAGCAGAGATTCCCCTCATGAGTATATATTTAGCTCATTTGAACAAAGACTCAGCAATACATCACCAAGTGCCTTTGTTGAGTTATTCACACATGACAATATAACGCTAACTCCCAACCACCTGCCAAATTTCCACAGATATGTCAGCAAGTCCTCCAACTGTCAAACAGATGCAAACTACGTATCTGTATCTATCAATGTACTTTTCCTTGGTAGAATGCACCCACCTCTCTTTGGGTGAAAATAAACCATCAAATTTGAATTCTGATCAATACAAGCGTTGCTCACATAAAAGATGTTAAAAAAAACCAGTGCCTTTCAGGTTAACAGTTAAACATTGTTCTTGCTCACAACTACCAGCGTTAGATAAACGTTTGTTTATGGTGACGTAACAATGTCCATTCAAACTGCCTCTGTCAGAGTGGAAGAACGCTGCAAACAAATGTTCAGAGCAACGCAATGAGCAATACGCCATGCAGGCACGTGTTACAAGTCATGCAATCTTCATTGTGTATGAACCAGCTGAATGTCTTTACCACAAGGGTCAAAGACACTCTTTTTGTCTTTTTTGTAATGTCTTGAAATAAGATCAGAATATTAAAATCACGTAGCCTAAACTTAGGTTTTAATGCACTAACATCCCTCTACTTCACAGGCACCCTGTGACTGTAACATACTCTAACTCTTGATATACTAGCTGTATTTTTCAAAGTATTGTCATTTAATAATATCCCATATCATCCATCAGATACATTCATCAAGTGGGCGAACCCTGCAGGGCTGGGTGATAGCATGATCTTGAAATGGGATCACGAAGAAAAATGAACTAGATAACAATGCTGTCAACACAAGTCTGTTCTCACTGTTTATTATTACCACCTCACAATAGACCTAGAGTTGTTTTAACTCCAGAAAGTTTCTTTAAGCTTCAGCCAGTATTACTCATATTTTGATTCATTAAACTTTTTTGATAAAGAACACTTTTTTGTTTGTTTTCATTAATAAACTGATGAGAGTGTGGAGGTCTGATCAGATGGTGGAGGAATGAGCATCCACCCATCCCGATCTTTTATAAAATAGTTTGTCATCTACTAAACTAGTAAACTTTCTCCCTCACACACCCCTCACACACATACACGGCCATTGTGGCAGGTCATTAAGCTTAAACATGAGCTTTTAATCAAAAATGAAAAAGGAACGGCAGAAACAACCTTCATGACAGACTACAGTTTTCATCTATTATTTAATTTCCTATTTATTTATAGCAAAGCTGGTTCTGGAAAACTGTGTATAACCTGACTTTGAAGTTTGTGTAAGTGGTTTAACTTCAAAACTGCACATTATTCCCTTAAAATTATCAGATTACATGTGGAAATGGTGTATGGAAGCTGTACGTATGTTTATTTGCGTATCTGAAACTTTTCCCCTAGTGGACAGAGCCAACTCTACAATTGTCGTTTCTTGCCAAAAAGCAAACACAACCATGGAGACTTTGTAATCAGACAGTCCTTGACTTTGCTGTTAAACCTACGGTCAATGGACTTGTTGCACAAATGAGCGAAGCTCCAATGAGCGTCCAGAACCTGAGGTACATAAGCTACCAGTCAACTTTTAGGAACAGATAGTTGGCAGAATGAATTCACTCCTCAATAATTCATTTATGAGAAGCTCATTCGTTGTACTGATACCACATAGATTTGCAAGAATAAATAAATAAAGTGATAAGAACTGGTGAGCCACAATGAGGGTGCAAAAACAGCCAATAACATGACTTTGTCAAACAAGTTATCGCTTCAGGCCTCCGGCCATTAGCGACCTTAATTCATGTCTCTTTGTCTTTCCTTTATTTTTGTCTCCACCAACTTTATTGTTGCTTCTGTGTACTGTGTCGACAGAGCTGACAGACAGAGGACATTTAGTATGCAAAAACACACATAGCAACTCCAGCCTCTCTGTGTGCTTTGCTAATATTTACACTGCCAGACTGAACACTGCCTCTATTGAGTCTGGCCATTAAATATAATGTTTGACTAGTATTAGAACAACAGTGAAGGAACACTGTCTGGGCAATAAGGCCAGTATGCCTCAGGCTGCAGCTCAAACAAAAAGGGTAAAACTGAGTGTGTAACCTGATGACATCTTTTCACACTAGCTAAACATTTAATGATTCACCATTTCATTGTGTCGTAAATAACCGTAGCTTTTTTTTTTTTTAATGCTGGCTTTTATTCGCAGTCAGACCACAAACGTAAAGAAAATTTGATAGTGTATTTAAACAAAAAATGAATGGAAAACAACATCTACATAAATTATCGACTTATGTCCCCCACCTTTACAAAAACTGAGGATTTATAGAACAACCTGATCTAGTGGGAATTGATTACATTGTAAAATATTAGCCTGAGTTTGTGTGGGTTTAGTTTAGCTTAAGTGTTTACAAGAATTGACTGGATCTTAGCCAGCCATTATCAAGGAAGTCATAGAAGATGAAAATATATCCAAAATGGATGATCGCAGGAAATGTATATTTTATCAAAGAAATACGATTTTAAAACGTTTTAATGAGATAGCAACAGCAGGTGGATAGAACAGGTAAACAGCATTAGTAACCAGTTTTTCATGGTTAGCAGTGCCATCTAATGGTGGCAGAGACAGAGAATCTTTGTGAGTTTGAAACACCATGCCAATAAGGATGATGATGATTAAATATCTAGATTTCTGAGTTAATGCACATGATATTAACTGTAGATTACATAAATAAAGTTTCATTTTCGAATAAAGCATATTTGAATAACAGACACCAAGTGCCAGTGTAAGATGACTGCACACTGTTTGCAACATGGTATAGTTATATTCAAAAATGTCAGACACTATTAATCCCTACTACTTGAACACTTTGAATTTAACTTACTGTTCTTTCATTTTAATTTTTGGGGCCTGTAGTTATTTGAATCTTGACTTTGTATACAAAGGTTAAACGATGTAGACCTCATAGTTAAAGGGCTGTCCAGATGAAGACTGTAATATCTTGTCTAGACCATGAACATTTAGATCTCGTCAGGTTTTTATGGCAAAGAAATAAATGCAATGACTGTAAGGGGTTCTCTGAAAAGTATTCAGGGTCACTGTCCGTTGGGGTTGAACTCTTATGTAGCCTTTCAGCAAACTGGCATCAGATGGTTTGAGATCAAACATATTTGCTTTGATTCCAAATGCCAGCTTTGGCCTTTTTAATAGGCAGCTGATATCTCTAGCGTTTGGGCAATATTTGATTAGGCCTACTGTCAAAATATATCTTTTATCCTGAAGTTTTATTTCAAGAACTAATCGATGGTGGCAAAGACCACAAACATTACAACAACATTTGGTTCTGTGGAAACATGAACACAATTCTTTGAAAGCGAACTTGTGCCGTCATCATTTTTGATTGGCTTATGGGTTTCTGCCCACACCTTTACTTTCTCCACCATCACTGATGCACACCGTGGTGACAGAACTTGATGAATAACTAAGTTGTACAACAATTTATTTTTCATGTGAAGAGCAAAGTATATTAATAAAAATAAAAGCTTATGGAACATGAGAGAAATGCTCAGCCTTCTAATAATACAATAACACTAGCGATGGTAATGTTTTCACAGAAATTGTCTGCTCTCGATATTGCTCATGGCAGAGTACCCTCCACCACCCCTAGTGGATAATCAATAGATATGACTAAAATATCATGCAACTGCAGAGTAAAACACACATTTTGGATAAAGGGGTGGCTTTAGTTGCTACTAAAGTCTTTTTTCTTGGGGATATTTTAAGTGGCTTATAGATATGTAAACTAAACAGAAAAGACAGTGGAGAAAGGGGGAGGTGCTAGGAAGGGGTGGAGGACTTTTTACTATCAGCATGAGTTTGGCATTTCAGTAAAAAACCGTCATGAAGGACAAACAAAAATGTAACCTCTGTGAAACAGTCTGACTATAAGGTTTCATACCATTCAGTTACCAATTATGTACACAGCACAAGTAGGACGTGGTGAACATTTACTTTAACGAGGGTTTTGTTTTCTTCTGTTCAGAAAACATAAACTGACCCAGCAAAGGTCATTTTAAAACATTCTGAATGACAGCAATGGGGCACTGGAGCAGTTTAAAATACTTCAGAATATGCTACATTAGACAGGCTTAATTTTATAGCCGCAAGGCAAAGTTATTATTCAAAAGGGAGTTAATGTCCACCATAATTTATAGACCAGAACCTGAGTTAATCAGTAATTAAAGAAACTGATCCATCTCAATTCATTACAGGTGAGCACTTTCAGTATTATACATGTGCTTACTTTCAGTTTTCCAAACAAAAATGAAGCTTTTCAAGCAGAGTTTTAAATTATTTTGCTGAACTATAGAAGGACTACCAAGCTTTGATATTATAACCCAAAATACCTTATTTTTCTTTAGGAAAGTATAAAGTATATAAGAATATTTCTACAACATGACGACAAAAGGGTAATATTCTTTCTACGTCATCTGAAATCATCACTGGGTATGACGTGCTAGAAGTAGATAAAAAGATATCAAACACGTACATTTAGACAAAGCCAGTCACATCCAAGTCTGACTACCGTAGCTTTCAGCCTATAATGTAGAAGGGAAATGGTCCCTTTCATTTTAGCGCTGAACAGATGTATGATGAGGGCTCTGAAACAAACATGACACTACTCAGTGCTCGAGGACCAAAATAAGTTCTCATCAAAAGGGACCTTGTCTGTCTTAGATGCAAGACATCAGAAAATATATCAAACACAGTAACAGCTATTTTTGTAGCTTTCAATGGGCTAAGCTTCGGTAATGTATTTTTAATACACATTTAAATGCCGAGATGTCTTGGAAAAAGCCCCGCCTGACATGAAACCCATATCAAAGCAATTAGCTAATAACAAATGTTACTGATGCTTCTCTAAACATCCCATACAATGTGATCAAAAGAGCTTCCGAAAAGCTTCAAAACACAAAGGGAAAAAACTGTAATGTTATTTTCTTGAAATCAGTAAAAGCTTAGTTGAAAAGATAAGCTCTTAAGTCTCTTTTGATGAGCCAATTGGACACATTCTGTGACATCCTTTAAGTAGCCCATACTCATACAAGACACACTTGTTTCTTCCAGAAGAAAATGAACTACAGTCTATGCCTCTATTCCAGCCTTCAGTGTAATTAAACTCAAGTTCCTGCACAGTAATGTCTTCTTTATACATCACCATGAATGCATATCAGCTGCTCAACCTTGTTCAACCGAGCATGCACACAAGCAAAACCGGGCTGAAAACTCAGCTGGAAATAACCTTGTTGTTGCTTTTCTACCGCAGTTTGTTGTGCTGGTCTGGTCCTCTTTTTCTCTTCTGTGCATGTTTGCAGGCCAGAGCTTCAGGAGCTGCATGCTGCCCTGCAGTTCCCCCCCCTCTGACCACTTCAGTGTCAGCTATCTACATCTGCTTGTGTAGTCATCCCTGTATTGCACCAGTTAGCCATTGTGTCTGTGTCTCTCCTTTCTCTGTTCTTCATTCTCTCTGTCTGATCTCCTTTTTGCTGCTCTGCCCAAGTGGCCTTCGGCAGAAGGGGCCCCTGTTATGATCCAGGTCCTTCTCAATGTTTTTTCCCTCTTAAAAGGGAGTTTTTCTTGCCACTGTTTGGCTTAAGGTTTTTCTTCCACTAGGGGAGGTTTTACCTGCCATTGTTTATGTAATAATTGCTCGGGGGTCATGTTCTGGGTCTCTGGAAAGCGCCTAGAGACAACTTCTGTTGTAATAGACGCTATAAATAAAATTGAATTGAAAAAGAAAAGACTATTAAACAACAATGTTAAATACAGAAACTATGACATAAAACTATGAATACCAGACTGTAATATAGATGGAAAAAGATCAGTCTCAAAATTGTCATAACAAAGACACCCACAGACAGTGAGGGGTCAGCCTGGGATTCACAGTGCCTTAGTAAAACCACACCGCATGCAGCTGCAGAAAATAAAGACTATGCCAGGAGCACGAGGAAAATATCCAAACCACTTTGGCTGACTTTTATCCCTCAACCACTCTTCCCAATATGTTATGTGGATGAAAAAAACAACAACACAATTTTCATGGTTCTTGTTCCTAATAGGAATAGCGAGTCCTGTGTGACTTTTTTCCCCCCAACATTCTATCTTTACAGTATGCTCTAACATTACTGGACAAGGCTAACATCCCTTATGACCCATTAGATTACAATGAGCCTTTTTAACAGTTGGTGCGCTTTTGAGCCAAGGAGTCATTACCCAGAGAAAGAGCACTAGGCTGACAAATGAGGCCTCCAAGTGAAACAAAGCCAGATTATCACATTTCTCTGCTCTGAATAAACACAGAGAGCATCTTTTTGTGTGCCTAAAGGATAAAGCCTCTGTAATCCATTTATAGTGTTTGTTTGTCTTCTGTTTGTGCTGTGGCAGATGGCGTATAGCCTTGCTAAGAAGTCACAATGCTGAATGGGATTCTGTGCCGTCAAATTCTGAGTTATGTAGATGGTATTATGAGTGTGCTACAAGACAATGCACTTTGATAACATTTTATACCGTTAACAATTTGGTGATGTATTCAACTTTACTACAGCAGGGTTAAATAGAGGACCAATTGACTCACTTTTCTGTATTCAATTCTGAGCTTCAGATGACAGCTTTCATTGCACTCCCAGCGGTTGTCCTGGCCAACAATTAGGCTGAGGCTGAGGCTGCGGCATGAGTGGAGAGGTTTGGGATGTCTTCAGATACACAGTGGGGTGTAATGTTTTGAAATATGTTAAAACATTATTGCCCTCCCGTATTGTGTATGAACCAAGTGAATGTTTTCAACCACTGTTGGTCACAGTAACTTGTTCTACTGTATGTTTTCTCTAGTTTCTGGGAGGAATAATAAAATGTTAAAATCATGAAGGGCTGTAATAAAAAAGAAAACATTGACATGTGCCCCATTCACAGAGGATTTCAATTATCTGGGGCCCTGCAGTAATTTGTAATAATCATGGAGGACATCTGAATGCACATGTCAGTGATTTGGTGATGTGTTGGCCTGAATCTTTAAAAAAAAAAAAAAAGAAAAAAGATCTCATTGCCTTTCCCTTCTCTTTCCCGGCGTAATTGTGGCAATTGCAATACATATTGTGATATATTACAATTTCAGCCTGTATCCAGTGCATATAGTGTGATCTGATATTTTTAAATGATAAACTTGTAGAAATAAATCAACATTAAGCTTCACACGGAGACTTTCATCCTGCTCGAATCTTCTCTGACACCTCAAAACCTTTAGGACTTCAACGAAAGCTCTGGTTACATTTACTGTTAAGTTTACTGTTACCATAGCAATTGAAAACATAGGCCAATACACTACTTTCCGGTTTTGTCACTTCTGAAAGTGTGACGTGTAGTCACTGAAATCTAACTCGAGTCTGTTATCAGGTGCTTTTAAATTATTCAAATGTAATGTTCAATTACATTTGTACAGTATTTGCACTGTGCATGTCCAGTGCAAATAGTACAATAGTCGACAAAAATCATTGACAAAATTAGTTTACAAGGATTAAATTATCAGTTAGTTGTTTACATCCTCATACATTTCATGCTGTAGATTGGAACTTATGAGACAAAATCTTAAAGGAATACTGGTGTTCTTGTCATGACATCAGTCAATATAACAGCCGAATAATAATAATTTTAAAAAAAAATCCTTAAAGCGCTCTCTGTGTGCTGTGGGCGTGTGCTCATCTGTGTTCAGAGTAAAGCAGAGAAAATTGAAAATGCATGACCATAAACATGCTTGGCATGTTTGTTTTCTCTCAAAAACTCAATAAAACTCTATAAAAAAGGTCCAATGTCTGTCTCCTTTGCTGCCTCTCACTAATCAAACCTGGTTGCTACTGCAATGTCTAGCGTATCTTTCAGTACATCCTCGGAAAGTTATTGTCTTCTACCTTTAGAAACAGTTTACATTTTTGATTTATACAAACTGTTAGGAATAATGGTACAAAGGAGCTCACATTACAAATGTGTGAAATGCTGGTCAATTATGTCTGTGATTGGATAGTCGTACTGCAGAAGTCCATGGGACACCATAAAGACTCGTATATGGACACAGAGATCTATTTCTCTGCTTTCTGTTGGTTTTTGAATTGCCAAGGCATCATAAACGGTCACAGTTATGAGAAATACTGAAAGCAAATCCTGTTGGCGACGACAGGATGATCATATCTTGAGACGACTGATAAACATCAGAATTTGTGTGACTTTTTGTAGCAAGAGTTGCAAGAAAATACAAATATCTGTGCAGGCAAGCAGAATTCAGCATAACACAGGCAGCACGGCATAAATCAGAAAAGTGGACAAAAGTGATAGTCCTTGGCAAGATGTCCCTAATAACTCAAATGCAAGTGCTTCAATTCTGCAATGTTTGTATTCTGCTTCAATCAAATCTCCCACTTCAACATGGTCCATTTTTCTATTCCGGAGAACACAAGTCCGCACTTTCCTTCTTGGGAAGTCACAGGCTAACACATATTGCACAGTACAGTACAGTACGTCTACAGTTTAATTGGTTATAAAAAAAAAACATTCTAAACGCTTGAACAACTTGAGAATGGTTCACATATTGCTACGTTTTTATTATAACCCCAACTTTATATGATGTTTTTCAATAGATTTTACACTTTTTTTTTAAAAAATATTTTTATCCCGGTTTTTTCCCCATTATATCACCCAGTGCTCCTACCTAGACAGTCCTGGGCATTACCATCCTCTACCAACCCCGGGAGGGCCCTGCACTGAGCTCAGGTCTCCTCCTTAACCTGAGGAGTGAGCAGGCCGCATCTTTTCACCAGACACGGTGGGGCTTCTCCGGCCGGCCAGTTCAGAAAGCACTCTTCTAGACAGTGGCTGGATTTTGTCCAGACCTGGAGGTTCAGTTGACCGTATGCAACTCCAGGTCTGGACTTGATAGTAGCCCCAGGTTTTTACGCTTGAGTGCTGGTATTGTGTTATTGTGAAATAGTTGCTTTCCTCCACCTTTAGAGGATAGATTCTGATTGTTCTTCTTGCCAATGAAGAGTGCCCAGCCTTTTTTTTTTTAAATCTCTGGGTGAGGTGCTGGAAGGTGCACCAAAGCAAAACGCTGGATTAGTAGGCCGACAAGTACTTTTTCTTAAATGGCAGAGTTCCTAACGGCATGATTTCTGCATTCCAATATTACCCCATTTCATTAGCTCACAGACAGTTGCTGGCCTGACTTATGAGAGGTAGCGCAAGGACTGCCCAGGGAAACAGATGATGTGCAGCAAATGCACTTTGCTAATGTATTATTTAGTAAGTGGCCTAGCAAATTGAGTTTTAATGTCAGTGGCTGCTCTAAGACACGCATTTGACTTAGAACAGGGGAAAGTTTAGATCTTGACAGATTACAGACCACTAGTCGCAGCTCCAAAGGTCACAGGCAGTGCTGGAACAACCACCATAACCCCAGACATTTTAAATGAAGCCCGACCATGACCACTTTAATTGCATTTTAAATTGCAGATGCTATTGAAAAAGCTTTCCCCTAGATACAACCAAGTACGGCAAAGTCTCCCTTTACTTGCCACAGCAATGTTTAACTTGGCAATAAACGGATGCTTCACAGATACTGCAGATTTCAAGATGGAGAAGATGAGGCTAGATCAAAAATTGTTATGTCACAAAATTAATCAATTAAAAAAAAGGGGGGGGGGGGGGGTAAACCCCTTAATATCTCTACAGAGTAAGAGAGAAGCTAACCAGTAAACTTAAATGTATGTAAAATCCGAACCAATTCACGGTTTGTAAGAGAGAACAATGAATATAGCACCCAAATAAACAAGGAGGAAATTTGCAATTTAAACAGCAAAACACATTATACGCTACAGATTTGTGTGAATCATTAGTTGCACGCTTCCTTGCAATTAGTCTGCAACTTAACACTGCACATTGTCTATGATAGGAAGACACAGAGAAAGGCTCTGCAGTCTTTATGAGAATTACTCACCCAGAGCACAAGATAAAACTAAGCATTAACTTATTTAAAAAATCCCAACTGGGTAATTAACATTGTGAATTCAACCAGAAAGTCAGTATTCCTCAGACAAGTTTAATTGCGCTGATGTTTGAGCCACTATTTAATTGCCCAAATAAAAAAATAAAAATGTTTGAGCTCTAATAAATGCCAGCATTTCCTCGACTCGAAGATAGGATGTATTTACTTTTGTTTACTTGTTTGTTACATATTAAAGTTTTCCATTATCTGAGCTTGTCTTGCAATTCGTTTTAAATTATTAATTTTGTCTTAAATAGTTATTTTCAAGCTTTTATTTAAATTTGCCACTGAGCCAATGGGTTATTAAAAACACTTTCTCTTCTGCTTACAACCACTGTAATTTTCCAAATTGAAATCATGTTATGCATTAACCTTGCTGAGTTCATAAGGTCTGTGAAACGTTATTCTCCAAGGCTGTAACAATTAGTCTAACTGTAACAGACATATGATCTCAAGGCTTTATTGTAACCTTATTAAAATCATCGGATTAAACATTGAAGTTTAACACAAAGATATTCTAAATTTTGTTCAAATAAACAATCATTGCTAACACTGTTTAATGTTTGTCAGCGAAATTGACATTTTAAATTGTTCCTACTACCACTCTACAAAAAAATTAAATGTTAAACCACATAAATGTCAAATAATCTAAAATCTTTCCAGCTCAGTGGCACATGTTCATTTGTAACTGCACTGTACTACAAGAATATTCTCTGGACTCAACTTCTACTGTCTGCCAAGATAAACGTATGTATCCCATTAAAAAACAGAACAACCTGTGAATGACTGTGAAACAACGAGAGCATCAAGATGATCAAGGTGACGAATTAGAAACCGATGGCAGCCATCAGCTCCACAGAATGCACTGGTATATTCATTGAAATGTTGAGCACTTTTCTCATTCTATCCATTTATTGTATTATTTTATTGATAATAAATTCATTTTTCAGTATAATAAAGTTTACAAAAGACTAAAGAGTATTAAAACTTTCTTTCCCCTAAGCGATGGTGAGTGCCGGTAAAACCATCATCTCTTTTTCCTCTACTCGCTCTGACAAAAAAAAAATGCCATTAATTAAAGTAATTTACAAAATCTGAATTGTCTGTTTTTAAACAACATCACTGAGTGTTACAACTGTGAAACATTTTTCTCTCTCCACCAATACAAAAGAGTAGAAGGAAACTTCTCCAACAGTATTGACTCCATATATTTGTTTTGCCAAAATGTGTAGTCAACTGGAACAAGAGTAGAGCGTAATGTTGGTCAGATAAACACAAAGTATACATGAAGAACATCAAGGAGCCAAATTACAAATATATACCAACAAGTTTGTTTATGTAAATATTTCTGCACTTACTTATTGATACTCCTTTTCTAACCATCTTCTCTTGGAGCCAACAAGTGCTTGACTTTTCTAGTGAAAAAATCAAGGACTTTTATAACACAATACTGAAAAACACTTGCCAGAGAAAGCCACACAGAGAAGCACTGATTATACTATAAAGCAATTCATCCAGTAGAGCACTTGATACAGTATCTGAGACAAGTGAGTTTAATAGCTGCCAGTCCTTGACCTTGCTCACGTCGCCTCCAACTGAATTGGATTTTTCTCCTGTAATTCCAAATAGAAACACAGTAACTCAACAGCTTTGAATATATTTGCTGACTGACGAAAAAAGACAAAAGCACATCTGAGAAATTAAACATTTATAGAAATCTCAGTCTCTCCTTACGGGTCTATCACTAACACGGCAGACTGATTTGTGATTGGCTCTCCCTCGGACATTTTGGAACAGTGTCTAAATATTTTACAATGTTTTGTTGTCTGTTGTTTTGCTTTGTTTTTTAAGTTGACACCAGAAGACTCCTCTAAAAAAAGGTATTTCTAAAAAAGGCTACAAAAGCACCATTGAGCCTCAGGGTTGAAAGACCTGCTATTATGCGAATGGTGTCACTGAGGATTAGGCGAGGATGAAAATGTATCGGAGTGAAACATGAAGAAATAATCAAGTTTTTGCTCTTATTCATGGATTTAGTTCCTCAGGTTTGACACCAACTCAATTGACATCTTTTGAAAAGTCTGCAACACCTACTGTAAACCTTAGTCGAGACCCAGACAAATTAAAACATATTTTATTTTTCGCCTTTACAGACGCCCTGACATTCACCTAAACCTACTAACAATTACAATTATGGAGAGTGACTGAGCTCATCCCTCCAGTTCCAGCGACTGCACCTGAAACCTGCAGCAGGTTCTATAAATGGAACAATTAAGATAATTGATTGCAAAAGCCCCATTAACAAAGCCTGATTGCAGCTCAAAGCTGTGATTTGATTAATTCATATAATGGAGAATACCTTGTTCCTCCATTGTTCTTCATTTTCCCTCCTCATTCCAGGCGACAGCCACGTCCTGGGAGTAGGGTTTCATATTATGTGATGTCATATGTTTCATGATTACAATGTTTCAATGAACCAAGACTGAAGGGCAATCCCAAAGTGACATATTTATCAGAGTGAAATGCAATTTGGACTTTGGCTTTATACACACACAGTTGTATAATAAATACAATAACATTTCTGAAGACATTTTGAAGGGGTGTCAATGCTACTACCCATTCGTGTAAGTAGTGAAATCACAAAATGACAGCAGAGAGGTCACCGATGATGGTTTAGACTGTAACATGATGTTGTTTTGAATGCGCTGTGATGCCGGTGCGACTGGGACATGACAGCGGTTTGAGAAAGAAAAGGAAAATGTGGAGGGACAGTAAAGAAGTTTGATTCACAATTTTAAAGATTAGATCTCTGTATTTACCACAGATCGCGGGTGATTTGAAGGAAAAGGAAAGGGCAAGTAGCCACAAAGATAATATTGTGTTAAAGCCAAGGAAACTGTTTTCGTTTTTGATATACAATTTATGGGAATCAAGTGGAAATTGTGGACGGTAAAGACTCTCCGGGACTCTGCATCGGTCTGTTGTGGTAAGAATGAACTGAAACAAAAGGCAAAGCTCTCGATTTACCAGTCTGTTCTTCCTACCCTCACCTATGGTCACAAGCTGTGGTAGATGACTGAAAGAACAAGATCTCGGATAAAAGGGGAATGAGTTTCCTCCCCAGGGTGCCCAGGCTCATTCAGAGACAAAATGAGAAGCTTGGTCATCTGGGAATGGCTCAGAGCAAGGCCACTGCTCCTCCACATCCAGGGAGGCCGGATGAGATGGCCCAGGCGTCGGGTGAGGTTTTCCTCCCGGAGGCCTCCCAGGTGAGGTTTTCCTCCCGGAGGCCTCCCAGGTGAGGTTTTCCAGGCATGTCCCACTGGGAGGAGACCCCAGGGAAGACCCAGGACTCGCAGGAGGGACAACCGCTCTCAACTGGCCTGGGAACAACTTGGAATCCCCCTAGATGAGCTGGATGAAGTGGCTTAACTTTAACTCATAATACATAACGAAAACAATGAACCGAATTGCTCACATCCAAAAACACATAAGCACAAACTAGACACATCATACGCACACACTAGGCACAGTCGAAAACTGTTTCCTTCTCCAATCAGCAACACCTGTGTTTGGGTTTCCCCAGGTTAAATGGCATAACCCAGCTGACCCAGAATCAGCTGAGCCACACGAAATACAGCCCCCTAGTGGCATGGAGCAAAATTACATGAAATTATACAAAATGAATATGGCTCGTACAGGAAGTTTTGGCTTCCCTGCCCCAACCTCAGATAAGCAGAGGGAAATGATGGATGGATTGGAATTCATAATCTGATTAGTCGCTTAATTGTTTCAATAATCGATAGATGAATTGATAAAAAAACCAAACAAACAGTCATTAGTTGCAGCCCTATCCAACGATCACAAAAACAACTTATTATTGTATCCTGTGTTCTGAATGACATACTGTACACACTTCAGGTCCAGAGTCTCAGTGACTCCTTCCTTTCCAATATGACATTAACTTAATTCTTTAAATAATATCAATGTCAGGTTAGTTTTTGTGGCTAAAAAAGTTTATGTGATTATTTAATCAGCCTAATCAAAATGTACTATTTTGTCATGAATATATTTTTTATGTAATCTGAAATTTTAGTTTACTCTGGACATTCCAAAATGTTTAAGTTAAATAAATTGTACATGTTTTAAAAGTCAGTGGATAATCATGATTTCAATGTTTACCAAAATAATGTTAATTATGATTTTTTTCCCCCCATAATAATGCAACCCTAGTCAGTAAGCCTCCATGTTGGTGCAGGGCCACTAGCTCAGTAAATGAAGCGTGTATATCAACTATCTTCTTTAAATGCTATGACCAAGTCAACCAGTAGGAAATCAAATTATTGTGTTACAAGCAGAGTGCATGCACAAAAAGAACAGACATGCAGCATTTCTGTGTCTTAGACCACCCGGTACATCTGCAAGGTAGTGCTTCAATTCTACTCCAGTCCATAAAATATCTCTCCTGACCTCTTTTGGGGCTTGTTCATACAAACGCCATGTTCCTTCTGATATCTAATATTTCTTATTTTTTTTAGACGTTATTCCACAAAAACTGCAGGCTTCCTTTCCTGCGGTCTGTGCCTGTCCAATTCATTCAAAATGATATGTATTCATTGGTGGCTTGCAATGAACCGCACTCCAAACCAAGTGGGACAGGTTGCATTGCCAAAGGAACACTAGTGGAATGGATGCACTTAAAACCAGACACACAAGACCTCAATACCACATTTCTGATCATATTGGCTGACATAGAGACAAGTTGTTTTTTGTTTTTGTTTGGGGTTAATAAAAACAAGAGAGTCCTATTTCTGACCATGTGCAGTAAGGGCCCCCTCATGATGTCTGTACCTGAAGATAATCTAAATACCTTCTGGGTCGTCACAACCGTGGTACATCCTTCAGTAAAAAAACAAATAAACACGGGCTCAGGCTAGGTAGCCCTCTCTAATTCACTCAGGAATTTCAAATACTCCTGAATTTATTTTCCACAGGGTTCTTGGAGCAATCAAAGAGGTCAATTTTCCTTGGAAAGAGAAAGATATTAGATAAATATTTACAGGGAAGCTGGTCATATTTGAAATGAAATGGCTCCTCTCTCCACCCCTGCACTCTGTTTTCAAAACACACACACTGTGCACACAGACATGCACGGCTCCAATTTGAGCACACACACACACACACCACACACACACAGCTGTGCTGGAGACACAAATACATACATAAACTGCTTTTCTTTAGACAAACTCCAGTTTTTTGGAATGATCAGTGTGACTCCCCTGCTGCCAGACCAACTGACACACTTGTTTATTTTTCCCATGCCCACTTGAAATACCAGCGTCCCCCCCCCAACCCAACTAAAAAGGCTTGTGTGTGACTGACAAGAAGGACAAAAAAAGGTAGGAAAACATCAACAAGTCGACATTTACATCAAAACAAAAACAAACAAACCCAGGAGAAAGAGCTGTTAATGAGTTCCAAGGCTTTTTTCCCCCCACCAGAAATACTTCTCATGTGGTTTCAGGCAGCCTGCCAGCCAAATCTAATATGGATTTATATACAAAGAGAGTGCTTAGTTTAACATAATGAATATTTAATCAAGCATGGACCCTGTAAAGCAATTTTGCAGAAATAATTGAAAGCAGACTTTTTTCTCTAGGCTGAGGGGGGGGGGGAATCAAAAGCTAAACTGTTGACCCAAAGGAGCCCAAAAATCTCATGCTGGATTAAATGTCTACACTGCTGGCATACACTCTGATAAATGAGGTTAGGAATCTGGGGTGGAATCAGCTGGTGTTAAATCTGCTGCTTCTGTCAGGGTGAGAGAACACACAGATGCCTGGCAGTGCAGAAAACCCATGCACACGTCCAACCACTCCTTCCCACATCCCTCCGCTGTCTCTTCAATTTTATACCCTTTAATTATTTGAATACATACATTACATGAATTCAAAAACTACAAGTTAAAAATAGAACATGGCTGTGAATGTAGACCCTCTAGCAGAACATTCGGATTAACTGGGAATAAAGTTCACTGAATGTAACCCACAGGTTTTAATGAACCAAACCCAACACAAGGTTAATCTCACTCTGTCACTCAGTCTGATGTTTATTCTTCCTCCTTGGCCATTTTAAAATAATCTCTTAAGCGCCACCTTTTCCGCCAGGCTTCTAACCCAGTATGAGATGTCGACTTTAACTTGTTACTTTAATTTCTTGTGATTATTTTTTATCTTAATCTTATTTATTTTCATTCTTAATTTCTACCATTTAGGTTTTTTTTAAATGTTGTGTCTTTTACTAGTGTAAAGTGTATTTTATGTTCAGCACTTTGGTCAGTGCTTGCTGATTTTATAGTGCTCTATAAATAAAGTTGGCTGGGCTTGGCTAAGTGTTGTTTATGCTTTTCACTCTTTTGCGATGATTAGCTCTCTTAATATTATTGACAAAGAGACTGTGACGATAACACTGCATTGCCCCAGGTCACAGCAAAAGAAAAAGCGAAACTTCTATAAATAGGCTGACGGGCATAAGCGGATTAGAGGGAAAGTGTTCACTTATGCAAAATAAAACAGGTTATCAGGTCTATTTGGTGATTCCCCGGCACCCTTAATAAATCAGCTTAGGGTGCGGCCTAACGGCTTCATTCACCCTACAAATCTCTGCACTTCAATAACATGCGCCACCGAGCACAGATTAATTTAATAACTCTTTAATATTCCCTGAGAAAAAAAGAAAAAAAGAACAGGAGACCAACGAGTCGGAGGCATGTGGGGAGGGCAGTGAAGAGGGCTATCTGTGGAATAGGATACTGCTGCAGCAACAGATTGAATATTACGTAATGATGTAATTTATATTCCATTCGAAGTGTTGGATTCCCAGACTGGAGACTCAAACACAGTTGGGGATTTGTCCGTGACAGTGTAGTAATGAAAGAAAAAGTTAGTGGCTACAGTCATCAGGAATAAGGACAAAAGCTAGCAGACTGTGAAAGTTCTGGATGTCTGTTTGTAAGACAACTTCCAGATCAATAACCTCTCTAACTTCTTCATCTTGGATCAACATTTGCTTTAAGTTGTTCATTTTTAATTTGCATTTATCCAGATTATTTTAAGGTTTATTGACATTATTGCAAGATTCTTGTCCAAAACATTAACATTTTTCTTGACCAGCCCTCAAAACTCTAAGTAGTTCAACTGAACAATAGCGTCTGTTTCCTATTTTGCGCTGAAAATGATAGATATCCTGTAATCAGCCAAACGAGCCCTATCAAGATGACACGTCTGCATTGGAAACAAGTGCTGAACACATCAGATGCATACCAGTGAGAGGGGTGGAGGTGAGGCTCGGAGAGAACAAACAGAGCTTGCAGACAGTGTAATGAGAATTTGCTCCATTTGGCAGCAGCCCATAGCAAAGGTCTCCCATCTGTTTCCTATTGGAAAGGCAGTCAAGTTGGAAGGAGAAAAATTAAAAAAAAAAAAAAAGGTAAATCCAAAAATAAACAGACAACAGTGACACCATGTGGCAGCAACTGATGACACGGGGAAGGGTGAGAAGGGTTGTAAATATAAAGCTTCATGTTTGAAAGAGTTCAACATCCAATCGCTTGTTTTTATTCATAGCAGGAGATGGATACCAAAGGAAATGGTTAACAACAAACATGCTGTTGTGTACATACTCAGTCCTTGTCTACCAGTATAAAGTGTGAGATGAAATTGGAGCATGACCTTCCCCTGCCACCACACAAAGACAAATACCAATGGAGTGCTTAAGGCCTCGTTTACACGATGATGATGATGATGTAAAAGAGTTGTGGGTGGATAAAACCGCAAAGACTTGACAACAGGCTCCAGAGTGTCATTTTCTTGCAATGCAAGTCAAGTGCAGTCAGTGTAAACAGGAACTGGAATTTTTTGGCGACTGTAATGTCCCAAGGTGGTGATACTTGGCTCGATAGGGACATTAACATGTGTATACCCAAAAATGAAAGAAATGGAAACTGACAAATGTTTAAAGTGAACAGAAAAGACTTGTTTATTAACTAAAAGCCTCTGAAAATCCAACAACACAGAAGGTTAAGGGAAGGGACTGGTGGTGCCAAATAAAGAGTACAATCAAAACAATGCTATTCTAATAGTCAACAAAATCTAACCTACCTAGCCAAAATAAAACTTCCTACTCTACCTAAAAAAAGAAGTTACAACATGTGGCACTCACCTCTAACCTGGTGTACTTAACAAAAAATTACCTATGTGATGCATACCCCATCTTACCCTGTCCCTTCCCCGTAAGGACCTGAGTGAGAACGTTTGCAAACTGAAAATGCACTACTGGGGATCAAACTAAGAACTGAGAAACAAAGTACTGAGACTGCTGGCTGGAGCACAGGAGGGTTGCAGCTGGAGGAGAAGACACCAAACTGCCTATACATACTAGTATACGTAACAGCGACGATAATGTCTTTCATGTCATCTTGCACTCGCATCCTCAGACCCTGCTTAACCCGTGAAAGGAGAGCTGGGAAAGGCACCTGCAGAACCCAACATGGGAATAAGCAGGTATAGATGACCGTTCCTTGGACAGATGCACTTTGAAAGGGCAGAAAGTGTATGGTTTTAAGATAAATTGGATCACAAACCCTACATTTTTTTCCGCTGACTTACAAAACAAATCTAACTTATGTTGGCTTTATATCTAAATCATCTAAGGATGCAGAACAGTCTGAGCGTTGCCCTTGTGTTCACTTTCTAAAAAAGGAACATGAGAGCTGGCTGACAGTGAAAGAAAGAAAAAAAAGATTTGTTTGCATATCAAGTGACGGTCGTTTGTGCAGGAAGATTAAACACTAAGGTCCGTGTTGAACCTGTAAAAGCACTTAACAAAGAATGGCCTTACAGTTGTTATTAATGTGTGTATTTAAACTGGGTACACACACTCATTTTTAGTGTGTGTATTAAGGAGACGGTGAGAGGCTTTTAGCAAGAGCAACAGTCAAAGCAAGTAAACAGGTTCAACAGTGGCTATCACCTGTGGAGGATGTTATAGCTTCACCTAGCACACAAACCCTATCTTTGGCTTTCACACTGTGAAAACAAGATATTGGTGGACATCCACACTGCTAATAAAACCTTATCTCTCTTTCTGTCACTAAATGGATTCCTAGCCATAGATTGATGGGTTTTTTTTTTGTTATTTTTAGCATTATTTTTCCACAGTGACTTCAACCCGCTGTTTATACAAGTCAATTAGCAAGTTTATTGTCATTGTTCTGTCCTGACGTAGTTAGTCAAAGTGCTGAAATACATTCTCTCATCTTTTGAAATCTTGAGACATGGTTTATTTATAAAAAACAGGTTTATGTTGATTAAATTCACAAGATCAGTAAGGATAAAACAAAAAAACTATATCACCCAGGCCAGGATTTTGATTGCGACTTCTTCAGCCTTGAGAATGAAAACATTTAAACTGCAGTAATTTACAGCAAAACCTGTTCACATGATGCATATTTTCCCCACCCCTTTCATTTACTCTTAAGGCAACTAAAGCATGATTAAGATTTGTAATTGTTATTTAGGCAACTGAAAGTACTTCAAAGTCAAAGATCATCACCTAATAAACGTAATTAAACATTTACGTAAGACAGGATGCACTTACTTCTTCAATTAAATGCTTAAATCTCAAATCCTTACTACTGTTAAAATAAAAAATAAAGAGAAGATGTAAAGCAACACTTACACAAAAAAAGAGACAAAATCATTTAGTAGTGGCAAAAATGTCTTTGTTTTACAATAAATATTTTAAAAGCATTTACAGCTCGTTCACATTTATATTCCAATTCAAAATGCAATAAATCTGTACTGACATTCAACCAATAAGGCAAGCTCTAAAGCAGAAGGTACGGTCACTGATGTGATCCTGAAAATTAACTGGGAAGCAACGTAGCACACTCTGTTTACTTTGGACACACACACACACACACACACACACACACACACACACACACACACACACACACACACACGAACACACACACACACACACACACACACACACACACACACACACACACACACACACACACACACACACACACACACACACACACACACACACACACACACACACACACACACACACACACACACACACACACGGCTGTACAAACACTCTTTGCTGACTCCAGGGGAGACACAGGAAGTAGGTGTAAGGAAAGGGGAACTGATGTGGAAGAAGACAATCATATATTTTGAGACAATGGCAGCAGGAAGTGTAACTAAGAAAGTCTACGGGGTTAAATCAACACATTACGGCGTAACACCTTTTGCCACACGTGTACACAATGGTAACTGATAATACACTCGCCACAACTACATGTGGTCAATCATGTCTAGATTAATTACCGTACAAGTCAAAAGATAAAGGAAGGCAGCTCGAGAAAGCAGTCCCTTCCAGGGTGCATTCAAAATCAAAATAACCTCTGACATTTGAGCATGTTGCCGTAAGTATTTGTGGGTAGATGAAATACACGTCATGAAGTCCACAGTGAGACTCACATCCTCTATTCTTATCCAACACCAAATGGCTGGAGAGCAGTTTACCATACTATCATACTGAGGTAGAATGTGAAAAAGGAGTAATTTCATGCCCTGTTCAGCTGGTTGTTACAGATATATGCCCTGCAATTTAGTAATCTCTCAGGGAACTTAACCTGCCTGCAGATGACTGCTCATCAAGAGGGCAAATATGCTAAAATGCAGATATTGGTCTAAGTAGGGCAAGTGAGTCAGGAAAACATCAATTCTGTTACATTTTGCATAAACATATTGTGTTTAGGCACTCCAGACAAAATGTTTATTCCAGAGATCTTAGTCTACTTTCACCAACATGGAGCAGGTTTTGCCCTAAACAGTTTGAAACAGTTTTTTTTTTAAGCAGAATATACTGGGGGATATTTCATGATGTATGGACAGAAACCATGTCCAAGTCCTCAGGTGATGTCATATGATTGTAGTGTTCAAACTATGAAGTTGAAAAAGAAAATATGTTTCAGGCAACAGCTGATTTATTGTCAAACTATCCACGACTGCCCCCAATAAAATAATTACGTTTTTACAAATTTGACAATGTTCATTCAGTAAACTACACATTCATACCATTACAACCCAAGATTATATTACTATATTTGCCTTTAAAGCTCATATTGCATTGAGTTATCTAGTTCTGATTTCACACTGTAATCAAAACTGCGAGAAATAGTCATCTGGAAGTGGAAAACGTTGCGTGGTATGGTGCACGTCGCAGCACCATGACCACCATCGTCATGAAACTGGTACTGCAGTGAATTTATGTTTGTGTTGAAATGAGACTTCACTTATCTATTCAAAGTGAATTTCAGGCCATCATCACGCAAAAATCATGTTTAACTATTGATATTAAATTTAGTTATATTTAAAACCACACTCTCTTTTTAAATCTCTAAACAGTTACAAATTGACGATGTGCAGTGACCAAGATGGTTCCATCTGGCCACTCAAATTGGTTTCATTGAATACTTGAAACTCATGGATACCACTGTGGAATCTTATTGCATTAACTTGGGGTGAGGAGTTCTGTTTTTTTTGATTGTTTGTAATTTATGAAGGTATATTCCTTTTTAAATTATTTTTAGTAGATTTTTCTGAATCAGCAGGAACTATTTCAAAAAATTTTTTTAAACAAAATAAAATAATATTGTTGATTCTGAGAAACTAAAATATTTTTAAAAGCAAAGTTGGGTTGTACCTACTACATCATTGCCAGGTGGCTGCCCTCAAGCTCTGGTCCTCCCTGCTGAGCTTGAGGGTTCTGCTCAGTATTTCTGCTGGTAAAGCTGCTCTGCAGCTTCAACTGCTCCAACTACCACTTGCAAGACTATTTCCTTCACCTTCTTTTTCATTTCTGCCTTCAACCTTTGGCAACCTTTCTGTCACTTCCCGTGGTTCTTCTATCTAGATGCTGCCGTCTCTTGGGATTGCTATGTCTGTCACTACTGCTTTCTTCTGGAGTTTATTGGTCACCACAATGTTTAGCTGGTTAGCCATCACCAGTTTACCAGACTGCATCTTGAAGTCCCACAGGATCTCAGGTCTTCCATTATCCAATACCTTATCATCTTGACTATAGGACTTTCAACCAATACTCACTACAGATGTTAAGCTATTAAGTACAGTCATGTATTTGCTCCAACACTGCACTCTCCCTCTTCTCTTTCCTTTCGTCAGATCAAACCTCAGTATTAGAGGTATATCATAACCATAATTGTTCTCGTAGTTTGTTGTGCTGGTCTGCCCCCTCCTTCTCTCTTCTGTGCATGTTGTGCAGGCCAGAGCTTGAGGAGCTGCCTGCTGATCTGCAGTCACCCCCTCTGATCATCCCACTGCTTGCTTCTACCCGTCTGTCTGCTAGATGCCTGCTGACATCCTGCAGTCCCCCCCTCTGACCACCTCAGTGTCTGCTGTCAACATCTGCTTGTATAGTCGTCCCTCTATTGCACCAGTTAGCCATTGTGTCTGTGTCTCTCCTTTCTCTGTCTCTCATTCTCTCTGTCTGATCTCCTTTTTCCTGCTCGGCCCAGCTGGCCTCCGGCAGGAGGGTTCCTCTCTTATGATCCAGGTCCTTCTCAAGGTTTTTTCCCTCTTAAAAGGGAGGTTTTCTTGCCACTGTTTGGCTTAAGGTTTTTCTCCCACTAGGGGAGGTTTTACCTGCCATTGTTTTTGTAATAATTGCTCGGGGGTTTATGTTCTGGGTCTCTGGAAAGTGCCTAGAGACAACTTCTGTTGTCATAGATGCTATAAATAAAATTGAATTGAATTGATTAAAGACTGTATAGTTACATAAGCAGGTAAAGGACACTGTCAGTATTTTCAGAGTAGAGGTGAGATAGTGGTTTTCCAAATTCATAAACACCAACTGGTTTTTAAACTGGCTGAGCCACAAGGCAGGACATCCTCTGTGGTAGAAAAATAACCACAGGACAAAACGACCAACTAATGGGGCCACTTTTATGAGGCAGTGCTTAAACTTTGCCAAAAACATTACTTGAGCAGTACTCAAGGACTCAGATCCTTTCAAAGTACTCGACGGTAAATTCATTAGTCCCTGTATACAATACGCCACACAAACAATTTTTTACTGGGAACTGAATTTGTATTTAATTTTTGGCTATTCATTTTTTTTTTTTATGAAGTTTAAAATGTGGTGAATTTCACTGTATCATTTGTCAATAAGACTAAAATATGTCATTGATGGAAGCACAGTGGTACCAAAAAGGAAAAAATTGGATATGTGGAATGTGTTGACACCAACTTTTACGCACCTTGTCTTGATCGACAAAACTTATTTTGACCGGTGTCCACCCTGCATCCTACTAGAAACCATAATCAACCTACAAGTTGTAATGTTGTCCATTCAGGCTGATCCTGATATCATTGTTACCTGACACAATTAAATATTATATTCTCAATAATACTTAATAAAATACAAAGTGCCAGTGTCACTAAGATAACATGTGAAATTGTTGTCTTGTACACTTAGTTAAAACACGATAAGGCCACTGACTTCACACCAATAAAGGGCATATTATGCCTCCGAGTCCTCCTTATACATGTAGAGTGAGCAGGTACTGTGCATGATTTCATATTGACTGGTTTAAGAGTAGAAAAAAAGTAACTGCTCATTTTTGATCAGCCAGTTTCAGTAACAAAACTGCCCTATAGTAAATTTGCCAAGAGCACACTGCCAGTTTTCTGCTTCATTTGCAGTAAAGTGAAAATGCTGCAGTTTCACTGTTAAGGTGACATTAATGACAGCTCATCATTCACGCGGAAAAGTAGTCCATCAAATCGGTGACCTCATCATCCTGGTTGTCCAGGCATTCAGTGTGAAATTATATCACCGGGAAAGTAGGGAATCATGGGAAACGAGCTTTGGAAAGTCAGGGGTTGTGAATGAGTGTGCTGTAATAAGAAAGCATAAATGGGAAAGTGCAACACTTGTTGGGTGATTGGTTTAGTTCAGGTCTGGAGAGTAACTCCAAGCAGGGTTCACTTTTTAGGTGATAACTATATCTGACTTAACCTGAAGATTATATTCATCAGAGATGCAAGCGCTAATACCTGCAAGTGCTTTCTGAAGGTCTTTGGTTCCATCTGCTGTTTCAACTATAAAACTACAGGTTTTTTTTGTCTCCCCTTTGCTGAATGAGCAATTTTCCTTTTTTCCTACTGCTTTTTCACTCAGTGTACGCTGATATTCAATCGTACTTTTTCTTCAAAATTAAAATCCTCAACATAATGGATTTTAAAATTAGGCAACTATGACCTCAGATGAACAACTCCCCCCCACAATGCCATTGAATCAAAACAAAGAAAAAAAAAATGTGGGCATTATAAATTACCCCTTCCCCTCACCAATTTTGAAGGGAAAAAAATAAGTATTTATAATACATACATACATACATACATATATAAGTCAGAACATCATTAAACGTAATAGATTTGTTTACAAAGAACATGTATAAAAAAAATAAATAAAAAAAAAAAACACCTCACATCGGAGCATTGTGTCAGGTTTGTCTATATTTCATTACCAGATTTGTCTGGTTTGGTTGGCATGTACTATAAAAGGAGACAGCACCCACAAAATACAACTAGACAATTCATCCACAGTCATATGTGGGGACAGATTTGAAAGAAAAGGGGGACTGCTGAACCCACTAGTCTCATACACCCCTTATTACTGAGTTTCACTCTCGACTACCCCGTCTTGCTTCTCTGTCATCAAAGCATGACGGAGGATATATGGAACATGCTTCCATACATTCTGCAGGAAATATTGCCCTTCCAGCGTGAGCTTTCCAAAGGCTTGATGCTGCTTCCCCTTTGCACTTGTACACTCCTGCCAAAATGGGAAACCCATTGTAACGGCAGATGGGTCCCATCCAAGCCTGTCCCCATACACATACCTACTCTCTAAATTAGTCATCTTCAAGTGTATCATTTTCACTTGGTGTAATGAAAAGCCTGAATGCTGATTTTTATGTCTATGACATGGCTGGCAGCATATCCGGGCAGGCCTGGACATTTACCCTGGTGTTTGAGTGCAGAAAAAAAGGCTATAAAAGCATTCAATTTTTGGAAGGTATGGCGTTTATTGTTGGTTGAGAGATAAGATGAGGGTCAACACTGAGGTCTCATTCTCATCGTAGGAGGTCCTCCTCAGCATCATCCTCTTTCTCAGCCACATTCTCCTTTGTCACTTTCATGGTTAAAGAGATGCAACACCACCTCATTGACAAACATTTTTAGAAGTCGTTTAAGTTAAAAAAAAAAAAAAAAAAAAGCACAAAACAAACCCAAACAAACAAAAAAAAGCACAAACACCAAGAGAGGTGGTTAAGATTTTCTGTGCAGGCTTTTATGCATCTGCTCCACCCCTAGGTGCTCTTAATGATCTTCAAAAGGAACCATATTTTCCCACAGCATGGAAAATAGTAATCACAAATCACGTTTTCCCCTCTTTTGTGTTATGTGAACTAACCATGGCTTCCGCACTACTACTTATACTTATGTCAGGCCCCAAAGCTTTAGAAGATATACTGACCTCAATATGATCCAAATCAAGTGTAAAATGTTGATTTTTTTTTTTTTTAATATACATCTTTAAAAACAGACTAAGAACACCCCAAAGAACACCTGTCCCCATTAAATTAGGGAAAAAAATTAAATATGATGCAAAAAGGATCATATTTAATTGGAGATGTTAAAAATCAATATACAATTACTTGTCGTAATACTGGAATAAATAGCTTCTTAAAAGCAACAGTAGAAAAGTTTTATAGTGCAAATATCTGGGTGAAAATACAAAAGCAGAGTGATGAGTACATTTACATAATTGTCATGTGACCATTTAGCATCTCCATGTCTACGAGGATTCCAGCATTCAAAAAAGAAAAAGCACAGTAATCTAGTTAAGTGAAATCTTCTACATCTTTAAGATATGATTAAATTATAATTTCACGATAATAATTTGTCATATTTGTCAAAAAAATTTGACAAAGATGCAGTTTTCCCACTTAAATGGTAGGTATCTTGCTTATTCTTGACAAGAAAAAAACAACAACATTCATCTCTACAGGTTCTTAGGGTTTTCTGCGCCTGGAAGAATAAAAACAAAACAAAATCAAAACATTAAACATTTAGTCTCAATATGTGCACGCACACACACACAGGATTTTAGCTTACTTTTGATACCCTTGGCTTGAACTTGAGCCAGCGACTGGAGCCTAAAAAAGGAGGTGGAAAGCAGCTAGGGTGATTTCAAACTGACATAAGAACCTTCTCTCAGAACATTTAAGCATCAGGATAAATAAGTATTGTTCAGACAATTTTAAATGTGCAAATAGCTTTTAAGAGCTTACCCGGTTTTCTACATCTTCTATGTGAGCCGCTCTCTCTCCAGAACCTGAACGCCTCTTGCGACTAAAACACAAGTCTTATCATTAGTTCTCAGAAATCAAATCACGATGAATTTAAATGTAACCCAAAGAACTGTAATACAATTAAAAAAAAAAAAAAAAAAAAAAAAAAGCAAAACTCCAACACAAAATGTTTGTTTACTGGACGTAATTTAAAAAACAACCACAAGGATGATTTGGTCGTTTCCATTTTCTACCAGATTATTTATGAGTGCAAAAATGCTTTGGCTTTGAGCTAAACATGCTACCTCCCGGCAACACCACTGTTTGAACCGCTACCATCTGGGAAGCAGTTCAGGTCAAAAAGGACATAACGAAGAGGAGCAGCTTCTTCATTGCTGATAATGATTAGCAATCTAGGAGATATATATTGTTTAAAAAAAAAAAAAAAAGTAGTAATTTTTGGTGTCAAATTTAGAACAGAATGAAATCCAAGACATACCACAAGTGAAATGTCTATAGATCTTAATTGAATGTTAATGCATGCGTATGCCTGTAAATTCTACTTGTTAGAAATTAGTCTACATATTTTTAAATTACATTACATATATAATGGGAGCTAAAAATCATATCGTAATGTCTTAATTTTGATTTTAAGACTGTTGACTGTTCAGTTCCTCAAGTGCAAATGTCAAGAGTGCAAGTACAAAAGCATACTATATGCCATATTGATCTTATATTTCAGTTTCCATACAAAATTGTAGCATTTTTCAAAGTGCTGGAGGAAGAGGAAAAAAACAGAAGTAAACCCCTTAAACCCTCACATTGCTGGAGATAAATACAAGTGAACCCGTTTCAGATTCTTAGTGAATTAGGGGCGTTGAACTCCTAAACACTCAAGATTCAAGGTAAATAAATAAGGAAAGCCATTTAACCTTCACAGTATTGGTAGAAAAAAAAAAAGTAACGCCCCTACACATTTACAGGACTGGAGGAAAAAAGTAAAGTCTGCTCAACCTTCATGGTAAAGGTGCAATAAGACAGTGAAGAAGTAAACAAAAACTAAAGTGAGTGCCTGCTTTCCCATCAGTTGTTAGAGTTGACTTATGTCAGAATGAATGAGTGGTAGTTGCAATGGCACCCGATTAACATAGTTCAAAAAATAATATATATATATATATATATATATATATATATATATATATATATATATTATTTTTTGTATGTATAGCAACACAAACGCTGGTGGTACTTGTACTGTACCTTGCCATTGGACACTCCTGTTTTAGTGTCTCGATGTCAGTAAATTGAACCGATTGTCCTCCACCTCTGGTCTTGAAAACATTGCCCTGGGGATACAATAATTTCATTAATTATCTCATTATCTATAAACAGTAAAAAAGAAAGAAGAAGAAAAAAAAAAAAGATTCAGGTTCGAATTAGTCCCAAACAGAAGCTCAAATCAAACTGATATTTAAACAAACTGCCACGTTTATGCACAATAACATAATCAGGAGATCTCAAGAAGAAGAAATTATGTTGTTTTACCTTGATCAGTCTGGTCTCGATCTCCCCATCAGAGGCAAGCTCTTGATGTCTTAGCACGTATTTGTGACATTTAGACAGGGCTTTCTCATTTGGGGTCGACACCTTGATTGCATTGGGTATGATTGGCTGCATTACAGTGTCTAGATCCAAATTAGATGTTGGCTTATGGTCTACCCATTTCTCCTCGCCCGCAGAACGTGAGCGCCTGTGCATTGAATGCACTGGAGGAACCGTCTGGTGATCCCAAAGTGAGAAACACATACCAGGAAGTTATTTACATGTGGCACCGTTAAAAAGAAACGTTGTTGTGGTTAGTAATGAAGCGGGATTCTCAGGCTGGTGTTAGTTTGTTGTAACAGTGAACACACTGCTGTTAGTCAAAAAGATTAGAAGAATTTCCGGCTGGATGTTTTGAAATCCTTTTAAAATTCAGGGGAGGCATGTGTTTCAGGATGTATTTTTCATGTATTAACCAAAAGCAGGTTACCAGTAAAACATTTTCATCCACTGGAAATTCCTCAAGAGACTGAAAGTGAATTAGCATCAAAAAAAAAAAAAGAAGCACAAAATGCAACACAGAAATGCGTGCAAGCATGCAGAAATGCATGCAAAAGCTAAAAATGCAAGTCTTGGTATGATGGACTTTTTTCCAATTTTTTAATTAATAGTCTAGTACTAAACGGGGGGTGGGCACAGTGGCGCAGCTGGCAGTGCAGCCGCCTCACGGTTAGAGGGTCCTGGGTTCAATTCTCGCCGGCGAAGATGTGGGTGCTGAGGGCGTTTGCTTCCCCAGGACTTCAGCACCCACACCCCTTTTGGCAAAAGGACCTTTCTGTGTGGAGTTTGCATGTTCTCCCCGTGTTCCCTTGGGGAGCTAATATGAGCTACCCTCAAGCAAACATGCCGCAGTCCTGGGCTACACATGCCCCCTCTGGCCAGCCAGAGCACCTGATGGGGTGGGGGGAATCTGGCCGGAATAACGTGATCCGGCCAGAGAAGCCCCACCCTGTCTGGTGAAAACAAGCTTCCTGCTCGCTCCTAAAGCAGGAAGCAGACTTGAGCTCAGTGCAGGGCCCTCAAGGGGTTGGTAGAGGGTGAGCAATGCCCGGGACTGACTTAGATAGTAAAATCAGCAATGCCCATATAGCCCACATTTAAAAAACAATGTGCATCTGCAAGATAATTGTTAAATTTGGATTGACGTAACAGGAAGCCACCACTACATTACACTATTTGAAAAGCAAGCAAAGGAGAACCAGGCTTATGTCAAAAAACATTTAAAACAAATAACAGACTCAACTCAGACCTTGATTCATAGCCCAAACAGTAGCATGTGTTTTTATCTTTTTGGGGGATTATACTAGTTAGGGCTGCACAACATAAATCAAAGGTTTATTGCAATATATGGGAATGTTTTATTTCCAAAGTGCCATCAATCAGATGGACTTACTGCAGGAGTTGCCAGTTTAGATGATAATTTGCATAAAGGCATTGAGGAGGTGCAGGTTTATATTAGCCCACTTTTTATTGCTGTAATAAAAAAAAAAAAAAAAGTTTGTTCCGTCTGCATAGACTGTTTACTTTTATGTTCGAGGTAAACTTTTGCTGCAGAGCAGAAAAACATCGCCACAGAGCTGCCTGTTAGTAGTCCCTCTAACACGGGAATTTTTTTTTTTTTTTTTTTTTAGCATTTCTGAACACAATGTGGATCATGAACACCTCTGCAAAAATTGGTCCAAAACAGATTCATTCCAGTTAATTCTGATGTTAGTCCGTGTTTGTTCTTATTAAAAACAGATCTTACAGACAACAACAGAGTTAGACATAAGCTTGGAACAAATCTGAGCTAATACTTGTCAAAACCGACTGCTCATTAAAGTTGATTATTGTTAATTCTAAAACTCTGACAATGTATTGAAAGTATCCAACATAATTCCACACTCTAAAAGGCTCACCAGTGAACAAACAGTGCAGATCAGACTTGAACAACAAATCCACGAGCAAAAGCTCAGCAGAACAACATAGTTGTCTAGTCAGTCAGCCATTTTCAAATATTTACAGGCTTCAGTCAGCGAAGCACCAAGAGGATCAGGAAGAGAAAGACAACTAATGAAGTGAGAGGCTGAGTAGGAGGCAGGAATATGAGAGATATCCAGCTCATATCAGTGAGGTAAAACTAACATTCAGCTATACAGGAATTCATTTTTCTTTCAGTTCTTTCAGATTAAATTAATGAAGCCATGATGAAGCGATAAAGCCATATTTTCCATTTTAAAAACATGCTTGCAGTGGACACTCCAGATGTTTTCTGCAAGCTATTATAACCAAAAATCAAAATCATACAAACACACTAATATCTGCCTGTCTACCTCAGACACACACACTACCTGATTTTTTTTGCAGTTTCTTTTCTTTCAATCTACTGTATATACTGCTCATATTTTGTAATTATATATATTTTTTACCCCTCCCCTGCATGTGTGTGTTAAGTGTACTGCTGCCAACAAAATACGTTTCCCCACTGAGGGAGAAAATAAAGGATTATCTTATCTTATAAACCCTTTCATTACAGCTGTATGTTTTTCTTTCTAAGAAGGTAAATATACATTCCCCTCCTAAAGTATTGAAACAGTGAGGCCAGTCTCTATATTTTGTTGTGGCCTGCAAATATTTGGGTTTGACATCAAAAGATGAATATGAAAACAGATCAACATTTCAGCTTTATTTCCAGGTATTTACATCTGGATCTGATGCACAACTCAGGAGATGGCATCATTTGTAATAAAACAAAAATATTTAGGTGAGCAAAAGTATTGGAACAGAATTAAAATAGATTGAAACTAAATATATAGCAGCCTCGACACATCACCAAATGTTTGCCTTCTTCTTTTAAGATGCTTTTAGGGTTAGCCTCTGCCAGTTTGTCTGGAGGGTTATTCCCTTCAGTCTCTTCAGCAGGTCAAGTGTATGCTCTATGGGGTTTAAATCTAGAGATTCACTTAGCCACTCTAAGATCTTCTACTTTTTGCCCCTGATGATGTTTCAGCAGTACGTTTTGGGTCATTATCCTGCTGCATGACGAAGGATCTTCTAATCAGCTTGGTTGCATCCTTCTTTAAATGGGCAGACAAAATTCTTCTGCAGACTTCAGAGTTCATTTGGCTGCTGCCACCATGTGTTACATCCTCAATGAAGCTTAATGAGCCCGTCCCAGAAGAAGCCATGCAAGCCAAGCCATGATGTTGCCTCCATTGTGCTTCACAGCTTAACTTTTATGGTTAGGATCATGAGCAAACCATTTCTTTCTCCAAACCTCAACCTTTCCATCACTTTGGTTCATCTTTATCGCATCAATCCATAAAACTTTGTCCCACAATGTTTGCGGCTTGTTGCTATACTTTTTGGGGCAAATTCCAGTCTGGCTTTCCTGTTCTTGTTAATGAGTGGTTTTGCATCTTCCTATGTAGTCTCTGTAGTTTTGTTGTGTTCTGCCAACAGCAGATTGTGATACCTTTACTCCAGCCCTTTGGAGATTGTTGCTCAAGTCGCCAACAGTTGTTTTAGGGTTCTTCTTTTAAGCTCTCACAATGTTTCTGTCATCAACTGCTGGTGTTTTCCTCAGTCTACCAGTTTGACATCTGTTATTTCTTTCATCTTCAGGACGTTCCAGATGGTCGTACTGGCTATTGGCAATGTTTATGGCTCTGATTGACTTTCCATCTTCTCTCAGCTTCACAACTTGTTTCCCCACATAGATAGTTGTCTGATTTGATGGTGTTACTGCAGTAACTATAAAGGCTTTCTGCACAGGCAAAACCCAACTGAGGGCAGACATTCAGCTCTATTTATTGTTTTGGGTGATCAGTGTAATAGGACACACCTGGGCAACAACAAACACATGTTCCAATACTTTTGCCCCCCTGAGAATTTTGTGTTTTGTTACAAATAATGCCGTCTCCTGAGTTGTGAAGATGTTTTGTTTCATATTCATCCTTTGATGTCAAACTCAAATGTTTCCAGTCTACAGCAAAAAGAAACTGGCCTCACTATTCCAATACTTTTGGAAGTGAGAGTACTTAATTCAGGGGCTGTCTATCGATTCAAATATCAAGTGTATTAAGGTTAATTAAAATATTTTCATTGTTAACGCAACAAAAATATGCGTAATAATATGTGGGTCGGGTTCAGCAGCCTGGTTAGAATAATTATTGCACTCTATTTACAAATTAATATTTAAACACAATTTTAAAGCATATAAAAATCATGAATATTAAGACACAAAGATGCAGCATGAGCTTTCCGCACATGCTGTGTCATTTCCTGAAATGTGCATGCATTAGTCTTGGAAAACTAAAATAGTGACATTAAGAACAATTTTAACGCGTTAATTGCAACAGCCCTAATTAAAACTTACTGCATAGTAAAAATGTATAAACCATGCTTAATGTGCAATACTGCTGTTTTTATTACTACTAGTCAGGGTGCCTTGAGTTGAGTCATTTGTGTTTATTTTCATTTACTAAGTTAGTTTGTCATTGTAATTTTGTGCTATTGAAGTGCTAGATGGTGCACTATAAGAAAAGACATTTCTACAGTGTTTCTACAGCAGTTTCCAGGCAACATAAAGCACCGAACAGTCGTAAGAATTCAAAGCATGACAGATCGATCTGCCTTACAGTCAGGAAACAGAAGCACTAGTCTAATGTTTCTACTTGATGCATTTCTAAACAAACATCTACTGACCAAAAAAAGAGTTAAAAACACCAACATGAGGCTTATACCAAGAACTGCAAACTAACACATGAAAAACACACACACTAACCCTTGTGCCTGACTCTAGGTCTAACCCATAGCCCAGCGTGGTGACAGGGCCTCTCCTGCGACCCATACTGCTGCTGCTGTGGCACGGGGTGGGGGTCCGGCTGCTGTACTGGGGAGTCCTGGGGGTCCTAAGCTGGCTGCCTGAATATACGGGCAACTTCTGCTCCCAGTCAGAGATGCAGGAGGCTACTGAAGGAAAGGAGGAGGAGGAGGAGGAGGAAGGAGGGTGAGGGGCCTGCACTGTCCTAACACTGGCTTGATTTTGGTGGGAAGGAGTTCGGCTCATGTCCTGCAAAGTGATGAGGGGAAGGGTGCCAGGGATATTGCATGTTAAGTGCTCCAGATCAACATACATGTGTATATTTATTTTGTTAATGAAATAAAATAAAACGTAATTCCACAGTACAATTAACGATGTGGCGTGAGAAGAGTGCTGTGGCAATTCATTGTAAAACAATAATTAGTGGCATGCAAAATTTCCACATTTAATGGTGATAAGCAAGACATATCCATGAAACAGACAATATTAGGAAGAGGGGAGAAAAAATAAATCTTACAGGAACTGGTGATGGTGAGGCCGACCTCTTCTGGACAGCATTACGATCTCGCTCCCTGGAGGGTCTTTCAGGCTTCTGTGGCCACTCGGTGGGACACCCACCACTGCTGCTACTCTCCGTCACGATGGCTTTGAGCTGCTTCAATTTTTCATCCTTCACCCACAGCTTGTTCTGCATCTCCAGCTGCTTGGCATTCACTCGTCTCTCCTAATAAGAAATGAGCAGCAGGAAACAATTCAACAAACACTCCAATTATTTAATCCTGTGTAAGAAAAGCCTCAGATATATTGTACAGTCCAAGTCTCTAAAAAGACAGTGGGTGTAATAGACTGAATACAAATCTTATTTAGATTCCTTTCTTCATGCTTGAGAAAGGAAAAACATTTAATTCATTATAATATTTAAAAAATGTTAGTAAGCTCCACTTACACACTCCTTCTCCCACTTGTGTCGGGTGTCCGTCACCACGCCCTGCATGCGTTGCTCCATGCGCTTCCTTTCTGACAGCTCTTTCTGCAGCTTCTGTTCCCGAGTCATCAGGTCCTGTTGAAGTGAGCGCTTGTCCTGCTCATACATGTCTGTTGTTTTCTGCAGGATATCAATCTGAAGAGGACCAGAAGTGTGAGAGAAGAGGAAATTAAAACCTATCTTACCAAAAGTGAATTCATGATACACAATGAAAGGTTTTACATTGTAGGAATTAAATGAAAAGAATAAAACACCTTGTATTCCAGTGTCTTGGACTTCTTTTCTAGTCGCTCAATCTCAGTTTTCTGGTTGATGATGACTTTGTCTTTCTCGTTCAGTTTACTTTGCTGATCATGGAGGAATGTCTCCTTTACACCAAGTTGACTGTCAAACTGCTGAAGCTTGGACTTCAGTGTATTAGCTGTCAAAGACAAGATATGAAGTATTAATTTTTATTCTCATTTTATATTTCTTTTTGCTCATCTGTGCAGGCATCAAATAGTCCCCATCACCAGTTTGATTGAACTGTTCCACCATCATCTGACGGATACGATGCCGTCTCTCCAGGATGTCGATAAGGCGAGGCAGCGTCTGATCATCAGCCGGGTCAACCAGCTCACAGCGCGGTAGGGGGGGGAGGCTTTCTATGAGCTGGTTCAGCAGACCTGGATCATCTACCGTGCAAATAAATACAGATAACAGATATGTTAAATTCAAACATGCAAGATTTTTTTGTTTTGGTCACAAGTGGCTCAAGTCGGAATAAAAGATCTGATTCAATCCCAAGTATTAATATTTCAAACTAATTTTCCTTCAGAGATTTATGATGTATTTTTTATCTTTAAATTACATCTACATTGTAAAATGTTGGTGTGCATTTATCTGCGTCATTCTCACACGCAAACATCAAAAACACAGTGACCTTGCAAGGGAAAAGCAAGACATTTATATTGTGGTATGATAAAATAAAAAGAGCATCATCACTTCATACTTACAAAATTGATCCTGTGGATTGGACTATGGTGTTAACATGTACCATCAATGCTTTAATTTTAGCAGTTGCTGTATGAAGCAGGACAGCTCTTTCCCGTAACAATCCACAAAAAACATTCCTGAAATGCATGCTGGTAGTGTGCGACTTGTGAAATTAGCTAAACAAGAGACTTGAGGGGTCTTTACCTCCATAAGTTGGACCCCCCCTTTCTTCCAGGCGGCGTGACAACTCTTCTTTGAACGCCTGGTTTCTGTGTCTGCGTCCTGGTGTAAGGCCACAGATCGGTCGGTCTACTGGGCGAGCCACCTCCACCTCCTGAGTCATTTCTGCAAAGCGCATCACCAACTACGACACATGCAACAAAAAATTGTTGAGCCCCCTTCAAAAGATGTGTTGCTTTCCAGTTTTCTGCCAGCAGATATTTGCAGTAGAATATCTGCTTTCAGATGTTTCGTGGCCAAATCCGTCACTGGGTTAGCATAAACTGCCGATTACGTCCTGGGCTTTGTATTCGTATGATAAATAAGGAGGACCTGGTAATGGGTAGCCAACTGTCAATCAAAACGATAAGCCTCAATAAAAGGATTGCATATATGATTTCAGCTGATCTGGTCCAAAAACACGGCAGTTGCACTGAGGACTTAGCAAAACTGTGCTGCAACCAGACAGTGGTGCTCCCTTCCCCGGTGGGACCCTGCATGGGGTGAACTTAAACTACAGAGTACAACACTAACTGTTAAATGAGCTCAAACTGGTACAAAGGTGATAACAGTTAAGTGGAAAGGACAAAAAAAAAAAAAAAGACAATTGTGCTTCACAGATCAAATATCTTACCGCTGTTTCTTCATAATCATCAGCCTTTGGGTTGACGCACACGATCATCCTGACTTTTCCCTCTCCATCAAAGTAATTTTTAAAAAGATGTGTAACTTTAGAGTCCCTATACGGCACCATCTGAAAGAAAATGGTTTTGTGAGCCCTCATATACTGGAAAATTCCCAAATGTGGAAATAAACCAAGAACGACATCAAAAGTTGAAATGTTTTTGCAATGATGTGATAAAATACCAACCTTATTAGTTCCACACATTTGATTTTCACGCAGGACTTCCATACAAGTGCGCAACGTCATCAAGGACTGGTTAATATTACCTATGAATGAAACGTTATAAGAAGTGTTAATACATATACCAAAGAAGAAAAAGGGAAAGAATGAAAATAATGAGCTGACCTGCTTCACGGAGACGACTTCCCTCTGCTCTGGTTCTGCTGGTGCGTTCACTGCCTGCTAGGTCAACCAGGCACAGCTGGCTCACATTTACTTGGTTTTTGTCCTGTTAAATGGTAAATGGACTGTATTTACAGTTTTACAGATTCAGCTTTCATTCCATTTCAATACTTCAAGAGAAGGAAGAAAAATAGTAAGTAATATTCATGAACCTTTTATACATACATAAAAGAAAAACATCCATTAAACATGCACATTGGAGAGCACTGTACCTGTAGTATATGGTCTCCATCTGCATCAAGTGGTGCTTGGACCAGCTTCACAGTGAACACACTGTGGGAGCGACTGGATTCACGGTTGAGCTGAGTGTTTGCTATCCTTCTTTTCTTTTGCCCTAGAAAAAGATAAAAGATTCAAATTTGTTTGCTGCAGAAACATCAACTGATCATTGTAACAAAAAATATATTGTTCAATCAAACCCTCCTGATATGATTCAAAATGTCGTGAATGTGGATAACGGCTTATGGAACCTGCAGTTTAGGTAAAAACTCAAAATCATTGTTAAAATGTTAAAATATTTTGGTGGCTTTCTACTAGAGATGTAGGGATTGTGATTTCTAATTATTGTTGATACCAATTTTGGTTCGGATTTCCTTAGAACTGTAATTATCCAATCTATCATCATCTAATGTACTATTCCCATTGGACCTGCACTAATTCTGTTTTTTACTAAAATGAAAGTGAGGTCAAGTCTGCATTTTATGTACAGTCACCTTTTTTACTAAAAATACTAAATTTTGTTAGGAGCTTCTGAAAACTGATTGCACCTGGTTAGAGATTCTGGGCTTTTGTTCTTAGATTTTGATCGCAATATATTTGGTGTTGAATTTATGCCATATACACCCCCCTGTATATTTTACAAGTTTCCCTACTCAAACACACCTGATTGGATCACCATCCGCTTGTCATCAGGGTAATGGCCCTTTAATTTGAGCCAGCTGTTTTACAGCAGAGCAACATCTAAAACATGTAGGACCGTGTGTTCTGGGGAACATGGTTGGGAAACACAGCTCTAAGCTACACTATTGTGTTGTATTTTTAACAACGTGGTCTTTATTATTTAGCATATTCTATATTATGTTTAGCAAAATATTTAGTAGCAATAATATTTATTTTCTGGCTTTTATGCATAACTATTATTTTTATCATCAAATCATATTTTTATAATAGAAACAGTAGGCCACAAACATTTTAAACAAACTTTGTAACACAGATTTATTTGAATAAAGTTAATTGCTTTATATAAATTAGCGATACTGCTCTCATATACTCGCAAAAATTCTCCGATACCACGCACCGATTGTACTTCATTGTTGTTGTAGTTACTGATTAGCGACTCTAGGGGGAGATGTTGAGCTGCCGTCAGCGAGGTGATCAGAAGAGAGTGATACCCATGAGTGAGACTGGCAGCGCCGTTTCAGCGACAATTAATGCTGCTAGTAAGACGCATGCACTTGCGTCAAGATAGTGTCTTCTTAGATGTAGCTTTCTTCTTTATTTAAAAAAATATATAAAATATTCTAGCACTGGCATGGCAGCATCTGTGTCCAACTGGACTCAGCAGTCTGACCAGCACTGATCCAGCTGGACCCTCCTATGTGAATTTTTGTTCTTGTGTTCTCTCAGATGCAAGTCGCTTTGGATAAAAGCGTCTGCTAAATGACAGTAGTAGTAGTAGTGGTAATGCAGCGGGATGTCAGCAGTGTGGACATATTTCAAAATAAGGGACGGCGACAGAAGCAAGGCAGACTGCAAGCTACGTGCTGCTAAGGTGTCAAGAGGAGGGAAGGAGAATATGTCGTTTAATACCAGCAACTTGATAAAACATCTCAAGACGTTTCATAAAGATGAGTATACAGAGTTTGCTAATGCTACTGAGAGACCACAACAGCCAACATTAGCTCAGGTCTGCAAAAGCAGCAGACAATGACAAGAGACAACCCACGGGCCATTAAAATAACGGAGGCTCTAAGCCAGTGTTTCTCAATCCTGGTCCTCGAGTACCACTGTCCTGCATGTTTTAGATGCTACCCTGCTTCAGCACACCGTGATACAAGTACCTGTGTCATCAACAGAACTGTGCAGACCTTGGTGACAAGCTAATTAGGACCTTTAATTAGAATCAGGTGTGTTGGTGCAGGGAAACATCTAAAACATGCAGGACAGTGGTACTCGAGGACCAGGATTGAGAAGCACTGTTCTAAGCCATTATATAGCGCTGGATGACCAGCCACTGTCAGTTGTAGAAGACCATTGATTTTGCCGTCTTCTCACTCAAGCTGCGATATGATGTTTCATTGATATGTTATGTTTGATATTTTCTTAAATGTGAAGACGTGCCAGTGTGAAGACTTTTTATTTACACAGAAAGATTATTTTTTTGTTTAAAATAGTTATTATACTCATTTTATTTATTTTTATTGAATGTATCTGTTGCAAATAAAACATATCTTCAAATTCATTGCATTTTTCATTGCATTTTTAGCCTAGTTATTTTTGTGGTAGAAGTATCGTGTCGGTACTCGGTATCGGCAAGTACACAAATTAAAATACTCGTACTCTGTGTGAAAGAAATGGTACCGGGGCATCCCTAATATAAATTCACCTCTTTTGAATCCCATGTTAAAATGTCCAACAGTACCGTTGGATTTACAATTTACAGCCAGGTTAAAAACAAAAAAGAATTACACATTGAATGTACCACCGTACATATAGTGCATGAGTTAAATTGGTAATAAAGTCAGGGGGGAAGGAAAAACAAAACCGCACATTCAGCCCCCGGCCGTTGGATTGGTGTCTCTACTTTAGCCATCGATACACGATGAAAACAAACGCAGGAGAAACCATGAGACAGAATTTCACCACCAACCTTTCCAAAAGATTTCAAAAGCCTCCTCAGTAGATTTGACTTCAACTTCAGTGCAGCCGGCCACATACATGGTATGATTCTGATCTTCACGAAGAATCTTGGATTGGGGAGGTCTGAAACGTGCAGGTAAAAACAATCAATACACAATGTAACACAATCCTTTGTTGCTTTAGTCAGTCAAGCATTAAAAGCTAAAAACTTGATGTTAGAGTTAGCATTAGTATAAAATACAACATACAGAGACATGTACTCTCAGGGCAACACATGCATACTGGAATTTGCATAGAAGCATGACTCACAAACCATTAATGGAAATCTTTTACTTCTACACCAACAGAAACAAGAGGCTACAGCCGCCAAAAAAGTCACAAAGCTACTAAGCTGTAACTTTTATTATTTACAGGGCTCAAGATTAAATGAGATGGGAATGAACCGACAGGCTTACATGACGTTAGCTACAGCCAACATAATCGAATAAACAGAACGCAGCATCTAATGCTATTTTACTGGCCACATACGTGAACTCTTTGTTCTGTACAGGCATGCATCCATCGAGCCACCTACCAAAAGTGGATTTAACATCTGGTCAACACACAACTACGAAGCAATTGACAATTCATAGTCACAATGTAGGTAATGCACAACTTAAACTACTCGTATTATTAAATTCAATGAGAATAAGGGCCACTTTCAAACTCACTTTGTGGACAAAGTAAAGAAAAAAAAACAATAACTTTACAATCCTCCAACATGACTATCAAAAAACATGCAAAACTGTGTACTTTTTCCATCTTACTTTGGTCTGATTGGGTCAAATGGAGCATCTTCAAGGAGATCATAGATGTAGTTATTGTAGACCTCAATGTAGGACACGAATACACTGTAACAGCAGTCTTCATCAATGCCGTCAGATTTACATGCCTCCGCTGGACTGATCATATCTGCAAACTCTGGGTCAGCCTTCTGCCTAAAGAAAATAAATAAATAAAAAAAGGTTGTGAGCTTGTGCCTTCTTTCAGTAAAAACTTTAATTTTTAATAGAAAGTAAAAAGAGACATAAAACCGCTCATAACTACCTGGATGATGGCGTTTTGGGTACCGAGTGCTGACTGTCTCGCTTCTGTCTCTCGAGGAGAGCATCAACTTGGCCCTGGATCTCCATTCCATTTTTCTCATCTGGTTTAAAGACCTAAGGAAAGTTTTTTATAATATATATATATATATATTTCTTGTAAATGCCAGGGAGATTTCATTGCACTGACATCGCAATTACGAATTAAACAGATAAGTCTTACAAATCGCTTGGCTTGAAAAGGGCCAACGCTGTTGAAGAGCATGTCAAGAGAACGAGGAAGGAGGCCACCTTCCCCTGGTGACCCAGTCATGGTGAAGGTTTTACCACTTCCAGTAACACCATATGTAAACAACAGACCTGTGAATAAAATCACATCAATTAATTTCAGAGAGAAAAAAAAAGGTCAGTTGTCTGATATGTTTGTTTTTTATTTTTTAAGAGATTGATTATTCACTGACATGGTTCTAACATTATTTTTGCATCTGAAACATTCAATTTAACAAATGTATATCAAAACAGAAGTTCTGGTGAATTAAAAATGTCTTTGAACACCATGTGCACTACCCAAGTTTGCTTGAGTAAGGACACAAGTCACACTTGTGCTGGGCTCAGGCATGACTGAACCTCCTGATTAAGATGAGACATTTGACAGATCGGATATTGATATGATGGCACTGATTTGAAAAAATAAATGACCGTATTGTGAAATCAGTGGCAACCCATGCATTGATTTCTAAACACAATATTTAAGTTAACTGCTCTATCTCTGGGAATTTTTCCACATAACCAAATGAATATGAATCAACACAATTCAAATCAAATGAATGTTCCATTTACGAACTTCTTATTTCAGCCCCAGCCAGCCATACTTCCCCAAAAAAACATTTACTTGCCATTTTTACAATGAATCAGGTCCTCTATCAGTGGCTTGGCAACATCCTCAAATAGCTCCATTTGAGTTGTATTTATACCAAACACCTTCTTAAAGGAGTACTGTGTCTGAAAGATAAAGAATGTATTAACTTACACAGATGTACAAATATTACTGCCCTAATGTGAACTCCACTTAAAGGCATGTGTGTAATATGATACGTGTGGTATAAAAACAATAAGTCATGGAGTGCTGTAAAAGTAACTCAAAGACACTGAGAAGCTGTTGTATGGAGGAGTATTGGGCACATATTAGTCAGCATCTGGGAGAGTGGAAAAAACATAAGAACCTAATGAAATAATTATAATTAATTTGAAGTTAAATCACACATAAATGGAATAACAAATACACAGGAGACTGGGAACATTCAGCCCAAATGCACGTTGCATGTTCTTTTCATTGTGTGTCAAACTACCACAGTGCAGATGAATATATGTATTCAGTGTTTCCTCTACATTCATTCAGCAGTGGCGGCCCGCCACTGCTAAATCATAGCCGCCACGCCTGAACATTTTATTTTATTAAAAAAAAAAAAAAAAAAAAAAATATATATATATATATTTTTTTTTTTTTTTTTTTTTTTTTTTTTGCAAATGCACCATCGCCGCATCTCTCCACCTTCACAGCACAGCCTGTGTGATGATGAGCGCAACGGCGGGGGGAGGGAGTGGGCTGTTTGGAGTGTTTGGGGGATCCTATTGGCGTTAATTACCCGTGAGGGGGATCATCTTGCAGCATGTGTGCTGCTAAGCATCAATGGGCCACCTCTGGGAGAATTTCCCTACAACAGAGCCTTAGAGCTCTTCTTTAAAAAGCCAAGGAAAATTAAGTGCTCTGAGCCTGGGTGCAAACTTTTGCCGCGTTCCATTTACCTCGGAAATCGGAACTGGGAACTAGGAATGGCAGCCATCTTGGAAACTCGGTAACTCGGGGGTGGTGAAGCTTCTCCCACTATCCCAGTAGGAAATCCCACTTCGAGGGGCGTTCCAGTTGAAAATTCCGACTGGGAACTGGGAAATTCCGACTTCCGAGGACAAATGGAACGCGGCATTGGTCATTGAGTCTACACAGCCTCATCTAGCTGATGTTTACATGTTATTTATTTAATGTTATTGTTTTTATTTATTTTTTACATTTTCAACTGGTTAGAGTTGAAGTTGAAGTAACATTTATTTTTTGTTCAGGGATTGTTCTTCAAAAGTTCAGGGATAAAAGCGAATAAATAGGTTTTGAAAGTTACATTTGCTGTCAAGTGGTTATTTGTGTACGCCGTACATTTACGCCGCCGCCACCCCCCCGGGAAGCATGCCCCCACTGCTGAAAAAATTCCTAGAGGAAACACTGGTATTGGTATGAACGGAAGAACTTCTGCTTTAGCTTGCTATCGCAGTGCGGTTAGTTGTGTGGATAATATAAGCAAGGAGTGTTGGTTGAGTATACATGGGACATCTTCTGCTTAAAAGATAGCAAAGTATAAATACAGATCTGTAGAGGAAAAGTGTGTTTGCACGTTTTCCTGTTATAGTGAAGAAAACAGAATGGTCACCTAGGGGGACAGGGGTTGAATCTTGCAAGTAAACATTCAGGGGAGGCATTTGTAGCTACGTGTGTATACAGCCAAGAATATCCATAAAATACACCCACCTCCTTGTATTCTCCATTACGGTTGGCTTTCAGACCATCTGGAGTGTGCAGCTGAATAGTGCTGCTGCTGATCATTTCAATACAACATTCCTCATCTTTTGCACCGAGCGGACGAATACGACAGTAAACCTAGAATAGTTGAATTAAAAATAAATAATTGGAACCCTTCAAAGACAAAGACACACACACACACACACACACAAAGACACAGACACACACACTCTAAATAATGTTTTTATTTATTATAAAAGCTTTTTTTAATTATGGGGTGGTGCAGATGTTACAGATTAATTTATCTAATGATACATCCAGCATGATAGGGTTAAACTAAGATCCGATTCAGGTGGGAACTTCAAGGCTTCAGAGTGCAATAATTTTAATTACTGACACTGTGCAAATTATTTTTTTAGCCTCCGATTAATTGTAAATCAGTGAAAACAGCTTTCTTAAGTCTAAAAGAATGCTATTCGCCACAAGAACAGTTTTTTCCTGTCTGCAGCTGTCCTCGTCAACAAGGCCCCGATCCCCCCTCCCCCCGGACTACTACGGACTGCCCCCCCATCCCACTCTACGTTACATTAATAATTGAATTCACCATAATATTGTTCAATTCTGTTCATACATTTTATCTGTCATCTGTCATCCTACGTCACTTTTTGTAAAGATTCATATCCAGCACTTTTTAATCCTCATATTGTACATTTCTGTTATACATTTTACTTTATTCTATCTCTTAGTTTATCTCCATATATTTGTTTGCTTTTATATTTTTACTGTATTGCACCAATCACCACAACAAATTCCTTGTGTGTGTTAACAAACTTGGCAATAAACCCCCTTTCTGATTCTGATTATTCATATGGATTAATAAACACAGCAAATCCAAAATATAGTTTGCTACTGTAGAAGATTGAGAAGAGCAACAAATCCCCATATGTGAATTTGCAGAATAAAGCTATATGTCATTTTTTTTGTTAAATTATCAAAATGTGAAACAAATAATACACTATGAAACACTAATTACAGTTTGATTTTTTTTTTTTTCTATCACCCACTGACTTAATAAACTGGTGTTTTAAGAAGACACACTGTCCCTTAATTGTGAATATGGAATCATGATTATTAAATCAAGGAGTAAAAGCATGTTCAGTGACTTACCCCGACTGGATCCCTCTCGGTGTTAGATGCCTTCCTCGGCCCAAGCCTGCGAGGAGTTTTCCCCTTACTGGGACAAAACAACAAAATCAAACCAGAATCTGAGAAACATAAAGTTAAAACAAACATTGCGGACCTCGACTAGCTCCTCCTGAATGAATGAATGAATGAATGGTCTTTATTTCGGCCATTGTACAAGTTATTTTACAAAACAAAAATGAAAAAAGTAAAATAAACATTGCTTTTGCTGAAAAGGTGTCGGCTGAAGCCGTAGTTTATAGTGCCTACCCTTTTTATCTTGTGATCAGCTTAAATCTGAAACATTAGCATTAATCCGTGGAAACAAACAATGAATGAAGACAAAAAATAAATAATACAAAATTGACGTTTCCATTCTAGAATGTTTTTGATAATATACTTTATAGTTATAGTGTTTTATATTTATTTACAATATTTTCTTTAAACATTGTCTTAAACTTGAAGATAGAACTGCACATTTTAAGGTCGTTGTCACAACTATTCCATATTTCTCTAGCCTTAAATGATGTACATCTCTTTTTAATATTTGTTCTTGCTGTCGTCATCTCAAACATGAGTTTCCCCCTCAGGTCATAGCGGGTTTCTTTTATTTGGAACAAATCCTGAATGTAGTTTGGAAGCAGTTTCTGCTGTGCTTTAAAGGCAAATAAAACAGTTTTTTTGCTCTACTATATCATGGAATTTAGTATTATATTTAATAAAAGAGATTTGTTGGTTCATAAAAGTCAGATCTATTAATTATCCTTAAAGCTCTTTTCTGTAGTAAGAAAATAGGGTTTGTATTTGTTTTATAGGTGTTACCCCATATCTCCACACAAGTCATGCATGGAACTATGAGTGAGTTATACATCAAAAACTGTGCTCTTTGACGGAAGATATCATTTGTTTTACTTAATATTGCTAGGGTTTTAGACATGTTTGATTTTACACTACTTATATGTGATTTCCAGCTAAGTGTATCATCAAATTACCCCCAGGAACTTATCTTCGTATATAATCTTTCTATTTCCATACCACTAATTTCAATTGCTATTTGATTATTTATTTATTTTTAAGACAGGAAAGTGATAAATATATCTTATTTAAAACCTTTCAAAGCTGCACAAACGCCAGCTATGGTGTAGTTTTCCCTGCAGATATTTAATGATACTTTATTGTGGTGACAGCATGCTAGCGCAGTTAGCTCAGCCGTCACTGATACAGACAGTCCTAACTCAGTTACATGTACTACACTGAGCTAGCCTTTATTTAATTACATATCGGTAAATAAAGTGTACATTTGAAAGAGCAGAGTTACTTTAAAAGTGAAATGTGAGCTAATGTTTAAAGTTATCAACAGTTAGTGAGCTACACGAGCTAACGTTTCGTAGCTGCCGCACAAACTCCACAACGTTTTTGTTAGAGAGAAAACTTCACGTAACCATAAACTATCCAGAGCTGCCAGAACAGTTCCACAGCTGGTTGTTGTGTGTTAAAGGTTATTGGGCTGGGTGAATGAGTGGATACTGACCCTGTTCTCAGCATGGTGTTGTTGCTCTCAGCTGCTCCAGCGCCTCTTCTTCTCGATTTGAAATTCCCTCTTGTGTGTCGTCGTCTTGACAGACAGACTCCAGGACCAATCACAGCGCAGACACGCCCCCCGATACCGGAAGTCCCGCCCCTCTATCGCTCTACCGAACCTGGATCCGGTGTCTGCCAATTTCTGCTGCTTTGCCCAAAAATGCTCCCTAATGGTTTTCTACCTTTGTAGAGCTACAATTTTACTGGGTTTTACTCCATAAGCCCCCCCCCAAGTGGCCCTTGTCGCTTGCCAGGTCGTCATTGTAAATAAGAATGTTCTTAATGACCTGCCTGGTTAAATAAAGGCCAATTAATGAATTAATATCAAATAAAGCGATAGAATTCTTTATTTCTCTTTATCGTATGATGTTCACAAAGTGTAATGCAATTCATGTCATGGTTCGTGTATTTTGAAGGATCAAATACTCAACATCCCATATTATCAATTTTACATCGTGCAAGAAATGATGGACGTGGCAATCAAACTTTAAAAATCGAATGTGCGCATGCGCAGAACCACAAAGTAGCATTTCTCGGCAGGTACTGTAGCATTGATTGACAGAACACCGGTAAACAGACGAAGAAAAACACTCCAACTTTTATTTATATTTGTGGATAACACTGTTTTATGTAGATGTCATTTTTTATTTAGATAGAAAATAGACCACATCACCCCAATATTAGCCTCCTTACACTGGCTCCCTGTAAAAGCCAGAATAGAGTTTAAAGTCCTCCTCCTCACCTATAAAGTCCTGAATCAGAATCAGAATCAGAAAGAAGTTTATTGCCAAGTAGTTTAAACCACAAGGAATTTGTTGTGGTGATTGGTGCAATACAAAAGAACAAATAATATTAAAAGAAAAAATATACAACATATTGGTTTTAAAGTGCCGAAGTAATGAGTCTGTATGGAGGTGACCTAGGATGTGCGTTAATGTGACGCATAAGGTCAGGAGTGGAGTCTTTACGTTAATGCAAGGCAAGGCAAGGCAAGGCAAGTTTATTTGAATAGCACAATTCAACACAAGGTAATTCAAAGTGCTTTACATCAAGATTAAAAGTGGCAAGGCACAATTAAACAGTAAATAACAAATGAAATGAAATAAAATGACAAGAAAAGAGGTAAAATAATAAAAAGCACAAGTTGTTAAAAAGTAAGGGCAGCATAGTACAGCTGGTAAGTATTTAATTTAAGAGTACGCTTCAGTAAACAGTAATGTTTTTAGGCCTGATTTAAAGGAGCAGACCGTTGGAGCAGACCTCAGGTCTACAGGAAGTTTGTTCCACAGGTGAGGAGCAGAATAACTGAACGCTGCCTCACCTTGCTTTGATGTAACGTAGGGTGGGCTGGGGGACAAGTCTGTGGTAGACGGGGGAGAGGGGGATCCAGGGATCCAGGGATCCGGGGCCTTGTTGACGAGACCAGCTGCAGTCGGGAAGAAACTGTTTTTGTGGCGTGAGGTTTTGGTCCTGATGGACCGCAGCTATGGAGGTAGATTTGTTTTTTAATTATTCAATCAAAACAAAGATTGCTTCTATCAAAAAATATATTTTCAATTAAAAAAAAAAAAACACTTCAATCAAAAAAATGTATTTCAATCAAAGAAAAAAAGTGTTTGAATGCAAAAAAAAATTTGAGACCCAAACAATTGCATTTGAACACTTTTGTTTGGATTGAAAATATTTTTTTTCGAAGTGATTTTTTTTTTTTGGTTGAAGTGAAAAAAGTTTTGAAGTCTTTTTTTTTTTTATTGATTGAATCATTTTGACACAAACATCCCGCAGTGGGCAGATGCTTCCCCATTGGTCAGCCCAGAGTCAGACATGTTTGGTGTCTACACCAACGTCTACAGCCCCCCGACTTTAACCTAAATGGTCTTGTTTGTTTGTGCTGCTTTTGTTTTGAAGATATAATGGGTTTATTATGACATGATGAGCCCCCCACTTTGTTTCTGTCCAGGTGAAGCGGTGGAGTGAGCGTCGTTTTCATGAGGACAAAGTGTGACGTTCCTGCTTCGGGTGTTTTTTCCAGTTTTGAGACTCTGTGCAAGTTTTCTAAGTTCACCTGTTTTAGTTGAGAGTAATGTGTGTAATTTTAGCTGATATTGCTACTGTTTCAACATACAGTATAATGGCGTGGCCCAGTAGCTCCAAAGCAGGATGGTGTTCAATGCACTGGAGAGATGATCCTCACAGTACTGCCGGCTTTGTCCAGATGAGTGTGGGTTTGTTGAAGCAGGTGCATGACAGCATCTTCAACTCCAACCCTACACTGAAAAGCAGTGGCTCCTGGGAGGTGCTTGTTTGCTTATTAAGGTGGGCCAAAAAAAAGTCTCTCCAGAACTTTCATGATTTGGGATGTTAGGGCTACATGTCAATAACCTGGCTCAAGCTGAGGTTGAAGAGGTGCCGCAGAATCCCAGATATTTGGTCCAAACAGGCTTTCAGAACTCCGTGTTTCGGTTCAGTCTCTGCAGTTGCCTCTTCACCTGACGTCTCACAACTTTTACTGATAACAGGAATTTCCTAGAACTTGAGGATACTTCTTACAGAGCTGTGTTTATACAATTTAGAAAATTCAAAGTGTATTTACTATTTTTTTTATCACACAGGGAAGAGAATCTTATTTAGATTTTTTCTGATTTGTTTTAGTCTCGTTAGTATAGTTTAGTCTCCTTTAGGAAATATTCATATCCAACTAGTACTGACAAGTTCAAATGTTGCTACAGCAAATTTGGTTTAAAAAAATACAACCTAGATGACATGTTGACAAAAGAAGGGAATAATGGAATTATTTTCGAATAAAAACAGTATGATAATACCTGTTGAGCAATTCATATGTGCGTTTGAACTTCCTCAGAAAGTTCCTGCAGCTTTTTAAAATAAGCGATTTATCAGTAGTTAAAATCTTCTGAGCTACATTTGAGAATGGACATCTCTGTGTTGAAGGAGCTCCTTCTGGAGGAATCGCTGTGTGACGCCGTGATCAAAGTTGAAGATGGGGAGTTCAAAGCTCACAGGATCATCCTCTGCGGCCGCAGCTCCTACTTCAGGTGAACTGATTCATGCTATTTTCATGGAGTACTTAATTATCCTTTAGCCTGATTTTCATGTAACATGGAGCAACTTTCAAATGCTTTTAATAAACGTTGCAAATAGATTTTGAGTTAAACTGAGTTTTGGAAGACTATTCTTTGCCTGCTCAGTCATCAGCTTGACTGATGTAATCAGCTTTGTTGATAATTAGCTATGAGCTCATGGAAATGTGCCCAAGAGTTGAAAGTGTTACATTGCCATACTTAACATAACGTGGATTTAAATGATGCATCTTGTGCTGCAAACCCACTGAATATGGAGCTAGAACAGTCTCAGTAGGCACAAATTCACAGGCCAAGATTCACATGCACGGGATGATTTGCAAATGCACAGGACAATTCACACGTGCGCAGGACAAGATACACAGATGTATTTCTGATGCACAACAAAATATAACCTGATTTACAAACTGTTTTTGGTCTGTGGACTTTGTTGCATTTGTGTGTGAATTTTGAGACTCCCCTGACTTGCCTCAGTCCACAAATGTCTTTTTTTAAACACGATATCCTCCTTGTTTCTGCCAATTATAAGAATGCACCCAAAGTGCGGGACGATTTACTCATAAGCCAACCACATTAAGCCATTCAAACCACTATATGATGTGAATTTCAGTCAGTTCAACATGGCACGCAGAGCCACAAATCAAACATCTAATTCAATATGTTTCGCTACTTAATCCCCTTGTTTGCTAAGAGAAGTGTTTACTTATTAATCTCAATCGCTTTAACTGAGCAACTCCCAATACAGTCCTAATCTGTGGGCTAAACATCTGTGATTTTCTGACACTGTGACATCCACTGTTGCTGTGGACATGAACAGAACATGCTCTAAATCCACAGGGATTTCCTGGTCATCCCTTGTTGAGGTGAACAAACCCACGACTTCCAAAGGTTTCTTTTCCACCTGTCTAGTAGCACCTACCTTTCCGTGCAGTGCTGCATGCACGGATCATTCCGTGTTTAAAAAAAGACATTTGTGGACGTTCACACACAAATGCAGCGAAGTCCACAGACCACCAACCATTTGTAAACCAGGTTATATCAGAATCAGAATCAGAATCATGTTTATTTGGCCAGGGCAGGTCAGACAAGACATGGAATTTGACTCTGTATTTTCGCTCACTCTACAATAAATAGGTAATAGACAAATGACAGCTCTTATTAACATATATACAATTTTTTTAAAGTGAAAGGTGCAGCAGAATGAGGTAAACATGATTATTGGAAGGTGCATTGTCACAGCATATGATTGTGTTATTATTATTGTTAATATTATTATTGCACGGTGATTGATTCTCTGAGACTCCATGAGTGATGAGATTCATCAGAGAGACAGCTTGGGGGAACAAACTGTCTCTGTGTCTGGAGTTTTTATGTAGTTAATTTTTTTTATTTAACCTTTATTTCACCAGGAAACAAAAACTCGTTGAGATTAAAAATCTCTTTTACAAGAGGGTCCTAATATTTGTGTGTGCATCAGAAATACATCTGTGTATCTTGTCCTACCACGTGTGAATCTTGCCCAGTGCATTTGAGAATCGGTCTGTGCATTTGTGACTATTGAGACTGTTCTATCATAACCTGAATGTCGATCCCGCAGTGACCTGTTCTGCAGCAACCCAACACAGAAGGTCTTCAGCTTCCCGGACGTGTCAGCAAAAGTGATGAGCCTCATCGTGGAGAACGCCTACACCGGCTCCGTCACAGTGACGGAGGACAACGTGCTGGAACTGTTGGCGGGAGCGCAGGACTTCGACGTCAAAACCATCATTCAGGCCTGCTGTGACTTCCTGCAGAAAAACCTCAGCTCCGACAGCAGCATCGTCACCTGGAAGCTGGCAAAACACTCCCAGTATCCCGAGCTGAGGGAGAAAGCCTGCCTTTACATCCTGCTTCACTTCGAGGAGATTGCGAGGTTCTCCCAGGAGTTCGTGCAGCTGTCTGTGGAGGAACTGACGGATCTCATAGAGAAGGACGAGCTGAACGTGAGGCAGGAAAGTGCTGTTTTTGAGGCCATTCTCCGCTGGATCAGCTTTGCCCCTGAGGAACGCAGGGGCCACATGACCACATTGCTGCCCAGCGTAAGTAAAGACAGGACATTAAATAAACTATTAATGATTGATATGCAGTTCAGAAGTTCTGCAACCACAGTTTTATGAGTTGAAGTGGCAGATAAAGTATCTACCACCACCAACAGACCATTTAATGATGAAACACAAGTTAGAGTTTTGGCCTTGTAAGGGCTAACGTACAAGTCTGTGTTAATTGTGATCACTTATGTAGTCTCTATCTGCAAATGTTCTTGTTTCTGTCCAGGTCCGCCTGCTCTTAATGCCTATTGAGTACTTGGTTGAAATTGTGAGCAAAGATGATGTTGTAAGGAACAACCTGGACTGTGTGACTATGGTGACCAGCACCGTGGAGATCCTGCGTGACCCCAGCATGGAGAGACCCCCCACACGCACACGCCTGCCCGCCGAGCTGCTGTTCACTATCAGTGGCTTCCAGGACAATCTTCCAAATGATGAGATCGAGTTATATAATGTGCGAACTGACCGCTGGCTGACAGCATATAAGAATGATCAAACTTTTCCAAAGTTCTGCGGTTGCGTTCACCTCCAGGGATCCATCTATTTTATTGGCGGCGGTGTCACCCGTTTCCACTTAAGCAACGTGCAAATGTTCACCCTCGCCACCCAAAGTTGGCAAGAGGTTGGGTCGATGCATGAGCCTCGACGCTCCCTCGGTGTGGCCGTCCTGAACGGCTTCATATACGCCATGGGAGGCTGGAATGGCCATGAGACACTCAGGTCTGCAGAGCGGTTCCAGCCCGACACCAACCAGTGGACTGAAATCGCACCGATGCACGATCGGAGGGCTGATGTTGGCGCTGCAGCTCTGCACGGCAAGGTGGGTGGTACCAGACCGGAGGAAAAGAAACCTTTGGAAGTCGTGGGTTTTGTTCACCTGAACAAGTGGGGACCAGGAAATCCCTGTGGGCGAAGATTTAGAGCATTTCTGTTCATGTCCATAGCAACAGTGGATGTCACAGTGTCAGAAAATCACAAATGTTTAATTAAGACTTCTGGAAATTGTGATGCCTCTAAAGAAAAAAAGGTTGCATCCCCTTTACAGCCATCTGACATTAAACTAGATGTTTTTATATAATCTGTTTTACTCTATATCGCAGTATCTGGCCCATCTATGATTAACAAGAAACAGTTTTACTAGTAGGCTATTTTTAACATTTGAGAGGTACCAATTTAATTAATAACTTAAACATTTATTCATCTGTCTAGTAACTGTGCTTCCAGTGAAATGCTAACCTCCAAATTTTGAAATTAAACAGAGATTAAGCTCATTAGAGCTTTTGTTTTTTTACCTGCCATTGTTTATGCTATGTTTATGTAATATTTGCTCGGGGGTCATGTTCTGGACTCTGGAAAGATCCTAAAGACATCTTCTGTAATAGACGCTATATAAATAATATTGAATTGAATTGAAAATTTAATTGTTTCACAAAAAATATGTACAAAAAAAATATCAGAGTATGAAAAAAAAAAAAAGTAAAAGTACAACATATAGCAAATGTAATGTTGCAGATTGAACACTTGATGTTGGCATCACGGCATTCATGTCCGTTGCTGTCGCACATTTTTGTATTTCCCAGATATACATCTGTGGGGGATTCAGCGGCGGGGAGCCTCTGTTTTCTGCCGAGTGCTACAACCCTGACACCGACCAGTGGACGCTGATCACGCCCATGGAAACGGCTCGGTCTGCAGCCGGGGTCGTCAGCTACAACGGACACATTTACGTGGTAACCATTTTCAGCCTGTGGGATCTTTGCATCATTTAGGGTTTAACGTTTTTTAAATCAATTTTGCAAATCATTGCATTAGTTTCTGTTTGCATGTGAAGCTGTTTGATGTGTCTGAAACATACTGTAGCACGGTGAGTGCCACGGGGGCCCGACCGACAGGATGGAGAGACACAGAGTTTAATGCAGACCCTCTTTATTTACCCACAAACACCAACACAGTGCAGAAGCACCTTCACAGCAGCTCCACAGCCCCTTTCTGCTGTGCAGCTATGCCTTATGAAGGCTGGCAGAGTGGAGAGGCTGATTGGGCCCACCTGTGCCCTAATCAGCCTGAGTGGCTGCAGCTCCTCCACCCTGCCACACACCCCCAACGCCAAACTCGCGCCGGGGTCTGTCCGGCCGAGCCTACTCCCCCCCCCGCCCTCTCGGAGCGGGAGAGGAAGCCCGGAACCCCCGGGCCTTCCTGGTCGGGGGGGTCGTCCCCGGCGTCGGCCCGCCCGCCGTGGAAGCTGCTCTCGGGGCCGGGCCCATGGTGGCCTCGGGCCACACGGTGCGTCCAGGACCACCTCCTCCTCCGTGACGCAGACCCGCGTCGGCCGCTGGTCCGCCTCCAGGACCGCCTCCTCCACGGCGCAGCCCTGGTCTGGAGCTGGCGTGTCCAGGACCGCCTCCTCCGTCACGCCGCCCTGCTGGTCAGCCTCCACCTCTGCCGCCGACTCCGCCATCGCATCCGACTCCGCCTCTGCCTCCGACTCCGCCTCCATCCCAGGAGCCGTCGCCTGGCGGCCTGCAGCGACTGCCTCACGGCCGGTCGGCTGCAGCGCCGCCAGCGCTGCCGCGGCGAACCTCAGACGGGGTGCAGGGATGGGTCGCTCCATTGGCCATGCCGCCTCGGGAGCCGTCGCCTGGCGGCCCGCAGCTTCTGCCTCACGGCCTCTCAGCTGCGGCACCGCCAGCTCCTCCCGCGCTGCTGCGGCGAACCTCCGGCGTGGCGCAGGGGTGGGTCGGCCCGCGGGCATCAGCGCCGCCAACACAGCGAGCTGATGCCCGCCCTGGTCCCGGCGCAGGGCGGCCAGGTCCGCAATGGCCTGGGCGAGCGCGTCCAGGGCCCGCTCCATGCCTCTCCTCCCATCGGGCCCCACGTTGGGCGCCAGTGTAGCACGGTGAGTGCCACGGGGGCCCGACCGACAGGATGGAGAGACACAGAGTTTAATGCAGACCCTCTTTATTTACCCACAAACACCAACACAGTGCAGAAGCACCTTCACAGCAGCTCCACAGCCCCTTTCTGCTGTGCAGCTATGCCTTATGAAGGCTGGCAGAGTGGAGAGGCTGATTGGGCCCACCTGTGCCCTAATCAGCCTGAGTGGCTGCAGCTCCTCCACCCTGCCACACATACATTTGGAATATTGTAAATCAGGGGTCACCGACCCTGGTCCTGGAGCCTACGCTGCTTCCAGTACACCGTGATACAAGGAGCTGTGTCATCAACATCGTTGGGAATAACGGCGTTAGCGCGGTTACATACGCCTTTATTGTTTCACAGTGACGGGTAATCTAACTAATTACTATTTCAAACCTGCCTCACTCAGAATGAGTCAGGTCGGATAACATCAATTACATATCATGTCAGTGTTGAAAGATCCTCGTGTTCGTTTGTCTGGTGCGCCATTAAAAAAACCAGTGAACAGAATCAAATGTTAATAAAAGCTTTTATTATATCCTGCACACTGTTTTCCAGCCGGAGGTACACTTCTCTCAAACCACAAAGGTAGGAGAGGAATGCACACCGTGGTCATCAATCCAGTTGTATTTATACTAAAAAGGGAGGTGTTCTTTGTACCTGAACCCCATTGGTGGAGCCAGCTGCCCAACATATCAGACCTTCAGCCATACTGTATGTCCCTGTTTATTGCTCCTACTTGAGATGTCAACCCAGATAACGGATGAGACCCATCAGTGTGAAAACATATGTTTCTCTTAATTGTTTTCACCTAAAGAAACACTATTTAACAGCCTGTCATAAAACAGGAGGTGACCCTGCAAATGGAGAAAAAATACCAGTGTAGAATCTTATAGAAAAACCCTTCAAACTTTTAAACAATTTCATAAAATCCTAACAGTGTGTAGTAATGCGCCACATTTCACTGTCAGTTATGGTAACGGCGTTGTAACCTTTGAAATAGTAATTAGTTAGATTACCCGTTACTGGGAAACAATAACGGTTTTGGTAACGCCGTTATTCCCAACTCTGGTCATCAACATAGACTGCGTTTACATGCACTCAATAAGCCTTTTAAAACCCGAATATTGGCAATCACCCAAATTTGAACGGCCATATAAACACCAATAACCCTTTTGAATAACCCGAATTTGCTCATATTCCGGTTTTTAAAAACCTGAATATTACCCCTGGCTTACTCCTTTTAAAACCCGAATATTGGGTCATGTAAACGCCTAACGGAATATCCCAATCAAACGGAACATGAATTTGTTTTCTGCGCATGCTCTGTTCGCAAGGAATCCTGGTCTTCTGAGTCCAGGAAGTTCTTATAAACACTGAGAAACGCAAGACCACGCCACACTTTTGGAGTGAGGAGGAGACTAATCACTTCATAAATGTAATGAATGATATGAACATTTTGGCATTTGTAGACGGTAGAAAGTACCGGGATAGTGAGATTTACAAGACGGTGAGCGAAAGGTTGCGCGAAGTAGCATTTGTTTTGAATTTGGATACAGGAAGAGGAAGTGGAAATTACGTTAATTGCGCCATCCGGTTCTCCGCGCATCGCTGTTTTGATGGAGATATCCCGAATGATTAATTACAATGTATACAGGGATAACCCTGTTTGCTCACGCATGTAAACGGAATATTCCGAATGTTTCAGTAACCGGAATATTAGCCTATAAGCCAATAACCTGAATTTTGACTGCATGTAAACGTAGTCATTGATGTACAGCCATTAATTAGAATCAGGTGTGTTGATGCAGGGAAACATCTAGAACCTGCTGGACAGCTGCTCTCGAGGATCAGGGATGTAAATGAGGTGTTTCTTCTCGCTCCCAGGCTGGAGGCTGGGACGGCACCAATCACGTGTCCACCGTCTCCGCCTACGACCCCGTATCCGAGCACTGGTGCACGGCGGCCCCCATGCTTCACGCACGCAGCCAGTTCGGCATCGCCGTGCTGGAGGAGCAGCTGTACGTGGTGGGAGGCTTCCAGAATGAGAACCCGCTGATGTGCAGCAACGTGGAGCGCTACGACGGCGCCAGCGACAGCTGGCAGGCCGTGCGTGACCTCGACCAGACCTTCTTAGCCGTCAGCTGCTGCGTGGTGGAGCGGGTGCCGCACGCAGCGGCCTACCTGTCGTAAACGCCGTCCTCTAAACCAGCTTTAATCTAGTGTCGCATAAAGACATACATTTCCAATAAAGGAGAGAATCTGTTGTGCTTCCATTTTTGTGGTGTGAAGAGTCAACCAATTATTTTCAGATATTACACGAACAAGGTGATTTGAGAAACAAATCTGCTTCTTGGCACCACTTGCAGTGAGCATCCACCGCCCCCCTCGTCCAATCAGAGCCAGGGGGCGTGTTTACACGACCTTAATCAGTCATACCCCTCCAGAAAACAGCCCTTAAAGGGGACCTATTATGAAAAACAGGTTTTTTCTTGCTTTAACATATATAAAGTGGTCTCCCCTCAGCCTGCTAACTCAGAGAAGGAGGAAAGCAACCAAATTCTGCAGTGTCTGTACAGCCGCCCGGATGAGCCATCCAGTCTGATGTGGCTTCTATGAGCCGTTCAGATTCTGCTCCTGCCGTGACATCACGACTGGAGCGATGCGTAAAAACCACGCCCACAACTATCTCCACCGGCTGGAGCTTCCGCCATTTTTCCGTAGCGGTGTATCGTGTCATTTGCGTCAGGCAGCCAATCAGCACAGAGCCTCATTATCATAGCCGCCCGCCCACTCAGAATCCAGCATAGAGAATGAGGTTAGAAACGGAGAAGATAAAAACATGGCTTAGAGACTGAATTTCTAATTTATTTAGCAAAAACAATCAAAAGCTTGTTTTTAAGACATTCAAGGCCTGTTTAAAATAGGTATTAGATGCCATAATAGGTCCCCTTTAAGAATAGGGGCAGCCCCATCTTCAGTGGGTGGGGGGATCTTCCTCAGGTAGAAGCCAAACCCACAGCTGGAGCAACACGTCTTTTTGAAACTACTACTTTTTGCACTTTTTTATGTTTGTGCATGAAGTGACAATCTGTACAATCTGAGGTTTAAACGGCACCATCTTTTCATGAATGTGAGAAACTAAAGGGTTCCCTCGATTTGGGTCGCAGCTCATCATCAAGGGGGGAACGGTGGGTCCTGAAGCCGCACCAGTGGGGAAGCACTGATTTAAGATGTTCAACAGTCTTTATTGGCAGGACCATGAATCCGTCTGTGGTGTCTTACAGGAAATGAACCGGAACTTCCGTTCTCCCCGGAAAAAGTAGTCCAGCGGCTTTCCAGGCAAGCATTCCTGGATTAAAATGATTAAACTGTTTTGTCCTCCAGTGTCATCATTTTCTTATGTCCACTAGAAAATATGAGCATAAATCTAAAGCTGAAACACAGAAATTATGTCGGAAAGACAATAAATATGACTCCACTTCAATCTAGTTTTCAGAATTCTTAATCTCACTTTATTGCATTAGAAGAACATTTCTCATATATATATATATATATATATATATATATATATATATATATATATATATATATATATATATATATATATATATATATATTTATATATTTTATAAATGTGAATTTGTACACTAAAAGATTTTATTGTAACATGTTAGAAAATACTAATGCTCAAAAAACAGCCGTAAAAACAGTTACCAAACAATGATTATTACATTTCCTCGTTTTGTTTTGTATTTTGTTTTGGCCACTGTGAATGGGGAGAAACATAACAAACAAACAAACAAACAAAAGCACATGTTGGAGCTGCAACTGTGATTCAGGAGGAGAGGAGAGGACCACGGTCCGAGACACGCATCGCTTGAGCCATCGTACGAGCAGTAGGAGTAGCAGCTACTTAGCTATTTTGTGACCAAAATGATGACATGAACACAGGATGAGGTTCACGGCAGCAGGGGGGGAGAGACGAGGGCGTGGCGGGACAGAAACAGGGAGAACGGCGGGCATGAAGGAAAAGGCCATGTGGGAAGCCCGGCTCACGTGTAACCATCAACACTACAAACAGAGAACCTGAACGCAGCAGTTTTCAAGCCAGTGGGTCACAATTCCATTTATTCTCCTGTTAATATTGATAATACGTGTCACTAGTTTGAAAACCTGGCTGGGCCTTTTTTGGGAAAGGTTGTCTCTAAAAATAAAACATGGTTTAGGTCCACAAAACTGCACCTGAAAAAACCCACAGAAGGTCTTGTGAAAGTGTGACGTTCCTGCTTCGGGTGTTTTTTTTCCAGTTTTGAGAATCTGTGCAAGTTTTCTAAGTTCACCTATTTTAGTTGAGAGTAATGTGTGTAATTTTAGCTGATATTGCTACTGTTTCAACATATAATGGTGTGGCCCAGTAGCTCCAAAGCAGGAACGTCGCACTTTCTTCACGGAAACGACGCTCACTCCACCGCTTCACCTGGACATCAATGAAGTGGGGGGCTGCATGACGTCATTGTGTCATAATTAACCCATTATATCTTCAAAACTAAAGCAGCACAAACGATTTTTTTTGCACAAACCAGCACTAACGCAGCACAAACAAACAAGACCATTTTGGACAAAGTCGGGGGAATGTAGACATTGGTGTAGACACTTGTCACTCAAACATGTCTGACTCTGGGCTGACCAAAGGGGAAGCATCCGCCCACTGCGGGATGTTTGTGTCAAAATGATTCAATCAAAAAAAAAAGACTTCAAAACTTTTTTCACTTCAATCAAAAAAGAAATCACTTCAAATCGAAAAAAATATTTTCGATCCAAAAAAAGTGTTCAAATGCAATTCTTTGGGTCTCAAATATTTTTTTGCATTCAAACAAGTTTTTTCTTTTATTTAAACAGTTTTTTTTAATTGAAGTGATTTTTTTTTATTGAAAATATTTTTTTCTTCTTGAAGCAACTTCTTTTTTGATTAAATGATAAAGACACAAATGTCCTACCCATAATATGGCCCAAACAAAAAACACTACTTCAATCAAAAAAGTTGCTTCAAACAAAAAAAGCTTCACTTCTATTAAAGAAAACATTTCCAATCAAAGAAAAACAGTGTTCAAATACACTTTTTTCTTTGATTGAAATCATTTTTTTTTAATTGAAGTGAATTTTTTTCAATTGAAAATATATTTTTTGATTGAAGCAATCTTTTTTTTGATTGAATAATTAAGAAACAAATCTACCTCCATACGCAGCCTCCTGCCAGAGGGAAGAGTCTGAAACAGTTTGTGTCCAGGGTGGGAGGGGTCTGCCGCAATCTTTCCTGCACGCTTCAGGGTCCTGGAGGCGTGCAGGTCCTGTAGTGTTGGTCAGACTCAATCCTACCTCAAAGAACTCATAGTCCCCTACTATCCTGCTAGACCACTGAGTTCACAGAATGCAAGATTACTTGTGATTCCTACAGTCTCCAAGAGCAGAATTGGAGGCAGAGCCTTCAAATTTCAGGCCCCTAACCTCTGGAATAATCTTCCAGTCTTGGTCCAAGAGGCCAACACACTCTCTGCCTTTAAGAGTATAGGCTTAAAACCTGCTTCTAAGAAAAATCCTATGCTTAAAGTCAGCTAGTTACTGTGTTTTTGGGATGTTTTGCTTTTCTTCTGTTTCTCCTATGCTGATGTTTTCTGATGCTTGTGTTTTTTGTATGTGTGATATCTGATTACTTTTATCACTGATGCTGATCTTTGTCTGATGCTTATGTTTTTATACATTATTCTATGATGTATTATATATATATATATATATATATATATATATATATATATATATATATATATATATATATATATATATATATATATATATATTATTACTGTATTTGTTATTACCATTTCTATTGATGCCTCTTGTTTTTTGCACTATCCCCCTTTGCTGCTGTAATCTGCAAATTTCCCCTCTGTGGGACTATTAAAGGATTTCTTATCTTATATCTAATCACTTTTATCTCTGTTTTTGTGTTGTGAAGCATTATGAGATGACCTTTGTTATGATTTGACGCTATAAAAATAAATTTAATTGAATATTAACACTGTACGATACAGTTGCCAGTTGCCTTTTTGCAACTTCATAGTCAGAAAAGAACATGATACATAGTTGCCATGGTTACATACATTCCAGTGGCACGCGGATCAACTAAGCATCGAAATCTAGACACACCACTTCATCTTTCTAGATGCGTGTCTGATCCATCATGGTAAGAGCAACTCATATACCATATAAAACATTACTGCTGCCACTTTCCCGAACCCCAATACACGAATCAAATAAATTAAAAAGTTAACACTACACAAACAAATCATACAATCTTATTACAGTAAGTCATCAGGCTTGCCAACAATGAGTGTAAAAGTCCTCCCCAAAAAACTCAGCCAGTGAATCTTTGAAGAAACTTTGCAACATCTATTTTTCCTTTAGGATTGATAAAGTATTATTGAAGTGAATTGACTTGAATGAATTTTGTGCAGATGTTTCCTTCGTGAGAAAAAAAAAGTCAACATCAATAAAACAGACAAAAATAAAACATGAATATAAATTCAAATCCCTGGCAAATAATTAATGGCCTATAAATTAAAACACACTTATCTTGTCCATGGATTAAGTGTATTACTTATTTGACACATCTTTTCATAGTCCTGTATTTTTTCCTTTGAATACATTTAGTACAGTGTTTGTACTAGAATACCATTACCGCACTTTAGTTTGACCATTGTTCTTCACTTGTGAGATGCTTTGGGCAAAAGCATCTGCTAAATGACTAACCATAAATGTAAAATATAAATAATTGTGCTTGAATAGTTAAAATATTTGTGCTCGTTAGTCATACTGCAAAAAGGTGCTCAGAATGAAATACAGCCAGGTTTTAGATTAAAGTTTATTTGAAAAACCTTTAATAAATAAGTTTACATTTCAACACTTTTTGTGAACACTTTTTCCATACATAAAACGTTGAAAGGATCAGTGCAGTAACATCTAGACACATTACTTTTGGCAGGAATAAATTCATCGGAATGTATTAGCCCTTATTAAAAACAGCCTAAATTATCAGTGACCTTTGACATCTGTCAAAACTGTACAGTTCATTTCATTAGGCTGGGTACAAGCACAAAAATTACAAATACAAAGTATAGTACAGCATCAAAATTCAGTTTTTAGATTCAAAATTAAAGGTTGATCTATATAGCAATACCATTTCTGACCACACGGGGGCATATAGCTCTGCCGTGTTTACAAAAAAGCCTGACAATACTTTTTGTGGGAACGGTCCGGCTTGACTGGTAAAAATCACTTTGTCCCTCTAAAAGTTTAAGTTGCCGTGTCTCACATCAGCAGCTGACAGTTAACTTTTTTTTGTGATATGCTGCCCTTGTGTGGTCAAAAATGCCATTGCTACAAAGAATGGCTTTAAAAGTCAGTTTTAAACTTGAGATCTTTATTAGCTGTAGTCTCTTCATGTACCACTTTAGTGTTTATCAGAGAAGGAAATAAAAGAAATCTTCAAAAACATTCAACTCATTGCTTTAGATTGTAGCAAATCAGTGCATTGTTAGCTTTGTGCAAGAATATGTTTCCCAAGAAATATTTAAATTCATTACATTTTGTGGTATCATGCTTTGTTGACTTTGCACAAACCACTACATTCATTGCAAAGTATTTGTGCTCTGATTTTTAGCTTATCTGTAGATTTTACAAACGCTGTCACAGTGATGTCTAAACACTGAGCTGATATGCGTTTACACATGCTTTTCTATGACACTGCAATGCACCCTCTTCACTCATCCGTAACTGGACAGAGTTCAGCTGAGCCTCATTTTGGACCTTTGTCATGTTTCTTCTCTGGGCACACTGGGGCAGAGAGCAGAGGCAGACTGTAAAGAGCGATGATAATCAAATTCAGCACCACACAAACCAGTGCTACACCCACTGAGTTGGCAAACGTGATGGGAATGGAGTTTAGGGTGAGCCAGGGCCGTCGTGCCACCATGTCCTGCTCCATGGCCTGCATCTGGAAGTGGGTGCCAAGGATGGCACACACATGGAAGAGCTGGTGGCTGTGACCTGCGGAGGGAGCGGTGGAGGCATGTTTAGAAAATCAAAAAATGGTTATGCATTAGCTTTGTTAAACAATGTTTAACACAGAAAAGAAAAAAAGTATTTTAATCTGCAACTTGAAGCCAGTGTTGAGCAACATGTTTTGAAACTACAGCATTTGTGGTGTAATATCCAAAATGTTGCACGTAAACTGGGAGCTGCAAAAAGACATCAGCACTTAAGATTTTGAAACGTGATATTCTGTGTATGTTGATGTTATGCTGTTTTTGTTTCGGTTTAGTTGTTTCGGTTCAGTTGAATATTGAGAAGTTCTATTGCATTGCCTAATGTTGTTTTGTTACAGGAGAAAACAAGTTTAAAAGGGGATATGTCATATAATGCAATACATGTATGCTTCTGCATCTTTGGGCAGTGCTGCGTTGCCAGGGTTACGTCACTGTCGTGCTGTAAACAGATCCAACGGGTGACGTAACGGTTATAACGGTTTACTACCGGCTGCCTGTTGTTTTTACACCTGCCTATCGAAGTTCGGAGTAAACTATCGGATCGTACAACTTGTGTGGAGTTATTGAAAACCATTACAATATCCAAAATGTTGCACGTAAACTGGGAGCTGCAAAAAGACATCAGCACTTTAAGATCTTGATTAAAGTTATTCTTGAAGTAGGTGCTGTTTAATGAAAAAAAAAATATTTTTATTTTTTTAATTTTTATTAAAAAGAAAATCTACAGTATTGAAGGGAATTTCTGACTTTTTCTCTTGTTTTCTTGTTCCGAGATTTTGTTGTCGATTAGCACCACGTACATCAAATCAATAAATCAGTTTTTTCTTCATTTATTAGGGTTATTCAAGCTAATTTGTTGTTATTAAGGGTGAAAATAATAACTTTAGTTCACCCTAAAACCAATGATTCCCTTTATCACAACGGTGTTAACTTGTTTAATAGCAAAAAATCCATTCGAACACAGTGTGACAAAAAGTTGTTTTTTTTTTATTTAAAAAAGGAAAATTTGCTAGAATGGCTGATCTACAATGGAAGGAAAGGCGGGGAAGACGAGCAAAACGTGAAGTGAAGCAAAGAGTGCAGCACTGAGGTAAGTATTCTGTAGGTTTGTATGCAACTGAAACAGTAATACATTTTTGAGCAAAAAAATTATCCCTAAAACTGTACTCTGTTTCTTCCTCACTATTTGTCTCTTTAGCTCATAAATGCTTCATTTGCCTGTTTCTTTCAGCAGGTAGTAAAGTGATTTTTAAACTGTTGGGAACAACAACGAGAGCACTCAATGATTCAAAAAAAAAAAAAAAAAAAAAGAGAAAAGAAACTGTTGAAATATTGACATACTCTGCAGAACGAGGGTGATCATTCTCAGTGGAATTATCGGGAAGAAGGAATGTTTGATGGAAACTGCCCCTCAGAGGATTCTTACCTATGTAGTCGAAGCTGCCAGGTGCCAGACGCTCAGGTAAATGCGTGGCAAACAGAAAGCCTGTGAGGAGACCCAAGGCGATGTGGTAGTAGTGGAGGATGTTGGCTTCGTTGTGAGTACAGCCCTCTCCTGCACACAGGAACACCTGTGAACGCAACACACAGAGTATCACCGGCACGGACTGAGCAGGAAACCTCTGTAGCAGCTTCATGTCTCCAAACCTTTTGTAGGGGCATTCAATGAAATACTTGGAATCAAAACAATTCAGCCCTAAAAGGTTATTTGAGCAGTATAAAGTTTTTCTTTTGTAGCCTTTTTCGTTTTTAGGATTTTTCTTTCATAAAAAAAAAGGGGTTGTTTGCAGAGTAAGCGTTTTATTTTATTTTAATGATGCATGAATTCCTTATTTGGCCTCAGATCTGTTGGGTTTTTACAGGATTGCAAAATTGTCATATTTAAGTAAAGCCAAAAATGAACTGTCAACACTTTCACAAATATAATACAAACAATATATATTCAGATGGGGACTATCTCGTAATAATAGGTTATTACGTAACTCTTAAAGAGAAAAATCTTAATTTTAGCCTGCTGTTCACCAAAGACTGTATAGTCATAATAAGATCATTACTATCTTCAGTAAAATTATTTATTTTATTTTCTGATGCAACATTTTGTATTTTCCACTGTGATTTAATATAAGAAAACATTTCAAATGCATTTCCCTTGGTTATTTATATATTTATTTTCCAGTGGAGGCAACATTGTCTACTTATAAATCTTATGACTTAAGAAGATTACTTGCATCAGTCTTCAGTTATATATATATTATTATATGTCCAACAGGAAAAGAAACTGTCTTTTCTGGCACCAGTAACTCTTCCTTTACTCACGCAGCAGTAACATTTGAAATGCATCCCAATATATCATTTTTGGAAGTATTTTAAATGGAGTGATTTGTTAAGTGTATCACGGGTTGTCTACTTGAACGTGGCAATTCCCCATCACTTGGACAACAGCCACCTTTTAGCCAGCGAGAAGGTTGTTTTTTTTCACCTGCAACACATTCTTGCCCCTATATTGCCTGAAAACTGGGTTTGTGGTTTATGTCATCACCAGGGACGGTTTAGTATGTGTCAAATAAAGAATGAACAGTTGTCGTGAGCTCCATCACTTTGGAGGAGTTACAGCAGACAGAAATTTTAGGAAACATGGTCTTAAAAAGACAGGAGAAAGTAAAATATCTCATACAAAAGGTGTTACAGCAATTTACAGTGCACAGCAGACCATCCTTTAAGCTTTACACATGTACAATTTGACCTCCAAAATGAAATTTCAAACCTGTAAATGAGATGGAAGTGAGCACTTTAAAAGAGATTTTAGTTCATCGATTGGAATTGCAATTAAAAAGACATGTATGAGTCCTGCAGCAGACATTCATCCTCTCAGAGGAGGCCAGAGCAAAGACTCTTGATGTGTGAAGGTTAAGAGAGTGGCCCTACCCGATAAAACAGAGGAATGTTGTCAAACATGTAGGGGAAGGCAAATGCAATAACACGAAGAACTTTGCTGAACTTTGGGCTCTGGCACTCAGGGAATCTGAAACAAGAGAGGAAACATCTTTTTCAGTGATGATAAACCACATTTATATAAACTGATGTGTGTGATAGTTTTGAAGTTAATGCCAAGTATCACTATCACTCCAGACACCATCGATGATTTATATTGTTAAATGATTAACTTGAAATCATCTTTAATGCAAATGGATTTGAATTCCATTGTAATTGTCAATTTTTAATCATCATTATTACAACAGGGAATTAAAGAGAGTTGCATTTATTATGACTGTAATTCATGAAGTAGCAACAATAAAGGAAAATATGTTGTTAAATACACACACAAAAATACTTAAAAATTAAAGCTCTTCAGTAGAAGATGTTATCATATTAGTCTCAAATTGAAACAGATGTAAACATTTAAATGAGACTGTTTCACAGTCACCTAAGGCTTGCCCAGGATGGAGGATTGTACCAAAATAAAGAATCAATTTAATCTGTTGGGTTCCTCAGTTAAGCAGTTTTTCTACCATTTTTTAAATGAATTGGGATTACATGATATCAGAACTTTGGACTCAATTGGACTTAATTTGATTATGCATGAATTATAAAGAACTAACACAAAATTCTCTTTAGACTTCAATGTCTAATATTTAAACTTGCAAACATTTTTTCAGCAAAGTTTACATGGTTGTGTAAAGTGCCTAAATATGAGCTTGCTGTGAAATGGAGACATTAAAGGAAGGTTAATTTAATTGCAATGACTGCGCTTTGTTAACCTTTTGTGTTCAGATAGTACCTGACAGCAGCAGCCTTTCATTGGCTTTGATTTTACTAGAATAAAGTTAGTGAGTCAGTTTGTCACAAAACACGTTTGGCTGCTTTCGTGCCGGCTGGTCCAACCTGCCGGGGTGAAACTACCCAGGTCAGCTACTGTTTAGGTCTGTCCCTGTCATCACTGGGAGGCAAAGCCCATTGTATTTAAAAGGTGAGTTGTTCAACAGAGCCTTTGAAATCCCTTTCAAAAACTGCCGGTTGAGACTGTGTGAGGTTATGCCAGAGATAAAAGCGTCACAAAGATTTATGCATATTTTACAAGAGGAGATAGTGGGCATGCTACCAGACTTTGAGATGAAATGAAAACAGATTGATTTAGAGCAGGGAAGAGATATAAAGAGAAGATTTTTATCAAATGCACATTCTTTACCTCTTTACGGTGTCATGATTATATTGCAGATATGGCAAGCCAAGCCTTAGCAGCAGGGAGAGATGAGTGAAAGAACAGTCATTAGCTGAACCAAGCCAACATTATCCAGCACACAAGCAATACAAGACATGGAACTGTGTTGTTTTTATACATCCAAACATGTTTGTCCCCAGTGAAGGTCCAACAAGTTAACCATTTTTAGCATTTATCTCTATAGAAACAGTTGATTTTAATGGCAATCACAGCCTCTTAACTGTAACTCAGACCACAGTGATTGGTTACAAGTTAAATTACAAAAAACTGCAGTACACCATTTAAAGCCCAGCACAAATGTGACTGATTTATAGTGTCTGGGCTACAACTGACTGAATACCTGCTGTAGTAAAGACTTTATGTTCAGCTTTAAGCCAGTTTTGATGTTGACACCATCACATGTTGACCTGTAGTCATCGTTAACTTGCTGACATTTAGTTAGTGAATGCAGCTTCTGAAAATGCTCAGCTGTTTGGCCACTTATTATGTAAACATGCAAGAGTTAAAAGCTAGCATCTGCACTTATGGATGATTCATATTTTAGTCACATGGGAAAAAAATGTTTTTTTCCAAAAAATAAAAAAAGGAATTGGAGAGAAATCAACTAGCTTGAAAACTCATACACTCAATATTAAGGTGCATTAGGAAGTACTACGTTTTACATTTTAGTCAAGATCATGACTGTTTTTATTTATTTGTAAAAAACACTACAAATTATCAACAGTATGTGCACAAAATTTGTGCTATACCAAACTCAAGTTGTTTTTCTTTGTAAATCAGGTTTTACTGCTGTTTCTTTTACTACAGTCCATGTTTCTTCATCAAAATGACCCTCCCCCCCACCCAGACTAAACTAAGACTAGAACTGAAACCAAAAGTGACAAAATAATCCCACAGACTGAAATAAAAATAAAAACGTTAAAAAGAAAACTAAAACTAACAATACCTCAAAAACTAAGACTAAAACAAAGCAAAACTGAAAAAAATTTCAACTCTGGTAATAGCACAATTGTCCGAATTACTATGCATATGAATTGTGCTTTCTACACTCCCTAACATGAGCACATAACTAGAACAGTACTGTTGGGTTGATGGATGGACGGGAGTTGCTGCATTGACGTTTTAAAAGCGTAATATTTAGCTCAGCGGGTCCACCTATAGGCGTGGAGGTCAAGTTGCTTTTACAACATTGAGATTTACCCTTGTCTTGTCTCTTGCTTGGCTGCTTTTTTATTTCCTTTTTCCATCATTTCTCTCTTGAGCCCATCATTTGCCTCTGCTATGACGGCCACTCTAGCTGCTTGAGCTAGTTTCATCATTGCTGATTATTAATATTGTGCCGTAAAGTAATCGGCAGTTGTTGCTAGGGAGGATCAGGAGTCTCAAGTTACTGCGGCTGATTTTTACCAACAGTGGGGACGTGAGACTGAGGAAAAAACAAAACATCACCAAAAAGAAATCTTGCTTCCTCATGATGATGGAGAATTTTTGAAAAACTGCAGCCCACTTGGTTCTATAGAATGACTGCTTTGCTATTTGACAGTGGTCCAGATTCAATGATGCATTTTTACTCTTAAAAGAATGAAAGGTATTCCTGATATGTTGCTACTGTTTTGCTAAAACAGGGTTGGGATTACAAGCATCAGTGTAACATGACCTTCCTCGCATACCTGGAGTAGCAGGCCAGGGTGGTGCAGGAGACGGTGTTAAACACCGCGATGGGGATGTAGTATCGGTGAAAAGAGCTGTTCACCCACTTATCGGGAAAAACATAGGCTGAGTAAATGACAGCTGACCCTAGAACAGAAACCCAAAACAACAGGTATTTTACATCAAGCCAGCTCAGTCACAGAGACTCATCATTTGTGCTTTTGTTTACATGGTGTTCATGTTGAGTTCTGTGTTGCAGTGATTATCTCCGTCTCATACTTTCATCAGCAAACATGTGATGCTCAAACATGTTAACTTCAACTTAACAGTGTTTCAGAAAAGTTTAAATACTTCTGATTAAACGGTGAACCGTGGAACCTACCGAGGCTGTAGAGACTAAGTGCACCATAATCAAAGAAGAAGCAGATGTGGCGTGCCCGCGCAGACATGGTGCTGAAGGTGTGAGCGCAGCTCGATGCGAGCGGATAAATGCAGCAGGAGATGAGGAAGACCACCAGAGGCCAGGTGAAGGCGTCCTGCCATGCCGTCTGCATCAGCACCACGGTAACAAGTTTCCACAGGAAATACCTGTCAGGAGAAACGAATGGCATTTGAGCCAAAACCGTCAATTTTATAAAAAATTATAACACAACTGTGTCAAAAATGTTTTAGTGATAGTTACTGTTCGCAGTTTAAATTCTTACGGTCATAATAACACTTAAGTGACTTGTTTGAGTTCACAACAGAAAAACAGCCTGAATGTTTCCATATATGGTGTAAAACTGTGTTAATTGTATATTGATGTCACAGCCAGCAGAGGAAGTCTAACAGTTCTGAGGTTGTTAAAGCTTTGTTTATTTTTTTTATTCTACCATCACACATTTTAACACGTGTGGTGTCTGATTTATCACTTAAAAATTAGTTCTAAATTAAAGATATTAACAATAAAATGTTTCAGGTCTGTTTTTTCCTTTTTTCTGCCTTCCTGTAAGAGTTTATCAGAATGCTCTCAGACTGTTCCTAATTTGTCAAACATTTATAGAACTAAACTGGAGCTCATCCGCTCATGTTTGTTGATTCTGCATTTGGACCAAATCATGATTAAAAAAAAAAACAAAAAAAAAAAAAAACACTTGTGATCACCAGTTTGAAATAACATGATTTTGTTTTCCATTTTTATTACTACAACATTTTGAGAATATATTGGAGGCTTGGACACCGTTTGGTCTTATCCGCTCACGTGTTGTGGATGACTGTTTTGCTGAATCTGGACTGCCAATAAATGACAAATTCTGAATTATACTGTAAAACCTGTTCATGTACGTCCGTGAACGCTGCTGTGCGGTGCAAGCTCACACACAAGTTGTTTGATTGAAGAATGGCTAAAGACAAAAAAAAAATGTACATAATGTAAAAAGTATTGACCATAATTCTGTAGAAATGCAGTAATGGACTTGAAACAAACAGCTCATGTTACATGATATGCAGGAGTGGTCAAAAGTTATCAGAAAGGATAAGTCATTCTCCATGATTTCTAACCCTGAACAAGTTGTGTCACATTCAGTAATTATCTCTCCTCCTCCCTCCATTAGCTGCTCATCTCCTAATTACACTGTAAAAATAAAAACAAAACTGTCCTGGCTCTGTGAACTGGAAGCATAGTTGGGTCAGCATGACTCCCAAACCACAACAAACGTCACTTTGACCAGTCACTACCAAAGGAGGGACTGGGAAGTGTGAGAGAGGGAAGGAGAGTTCACGACGGGGCCTTTTTTTCCCTTGGGGACATGAGAGGGAGTGTTACAGACGGACCCGATCTTGGCGTTTTGTTCAAACATCCAGAAATCATTCACCCTGTTTTAAAGTTATAGTTGCTAAAAAGTAAAGGTTGACACACTTTTGTCACTTGCAATCTTTTTTTGTCAATAAATAATTGACCAAATATAATGTTCTTTAACTTGTACAGGTCAACTTATTAAATTGGACATACTGCTTCAGTCTGAAGATGTTTCATGTGAAATGTATGCAGATATAAAAACACATTTATACACATTATATTTCCCGATGCTCCTTTGATTTTTATTTATTATAAAGAAAAATGTAAAATTTCCTACGCTGAGTGAGTGATGTGATACACGAGTGATCGCTCGCGCCTGATCCGCTGCCACGTATCAGCAACATCAGCAGTCTTTCAGAAGAACAAGTAAATTCCCACACAAGGAGGTAAAGAGGTTTTTAAACATCTGCTGTCTGTGGGTGTTAGCGCTACTTGACCTTCCAGTCTTCAGACCAGAGGAACGAGAACTTGCAACCTTTCACACTAACAAAAGCTTCTTTCTGCTCGGTGAAAGCAAAACAAAAACACTGATTCATTATGTGGGTAAGAGAAATGCCTGCTAATGTGCACAACAATAACAACAAAGCAGAAACATCTAGTTATCTTCCCTGTCGGAGCAAGATCTTCATAATGATTTCTTGTTTTCTCATGCAACCATCAGTCACTGAGGAGCTGAGAATGCTGCACACAAGCACCCGAATCTTAGCAGAAAGCTGCAGCGTTGCTGCCTGACAGTGTTTTGTCGTTGCTGAGCAGTTAACTAATCATAGCTATTCACATGCAGAGCTGGAGCTCATTAGTGCAGGTTTACGCCGAGCCCCTTGACTCAAACACCCAAGTGCCCTTAACATATTAAAAACACACACCCACCCACACAAACACACCGTCCCTCGGCTCTGCGATCAAAGCAACTGGCAACTCAGCGGGGAGGAAGTGCAGCAGGAGCCGTAACTAACGTAGTATCTCAGTTCAGTCTGGAAACAAATACCATTAGTTCTGTCAAACCCACGTGTTTGGGTTTGCAGAGGAAGCCCCGTGAAGTCTGCGGGACGTATGCGGTTGCTCGGAGGATGACTTCAAAACATATTAGTCTATATATTTAACCCTCGGATTAAAAGAAGAACCGAGGATGACGGCTGTCAGGCTCATAAGTGTCCTGTGACAAGTTTCTATTGTAGCCAAAAACTTTTAATTAAAATGTAAAGTCAACTAAAACTTAGCTGCAGTAATATTCCAGAAAACTTCACAGTGACCGAAAAGAAAAAAGAAACAATATACAGACTTGGACATATTAGTTGTTATCGTTACTAAATTCCTCCAACAGGATAACGACCAAAACACACGACTAGAAACATCCCAAAATGCTTAGGAACAAAACATGGGACTGTTCTGAAGCGTCCTCCTATGAGTGCTGATCTAAATGCTGTTGCACATCTGCAGAAAAATCTGAACCGTGCATGAAACTGTCTTTTTTACCGTTTAATCAATTTTTTAAAATGGTTTAATGGAAAGCACTTTGAATTGTTTTATGCATGAAATGTACACTACAAATAAAGAAGAAGAAACCGAGAAGAAACCCTTCAAACCAGCTGGAGCAGACTGTTCAGGAGGAATTGACCCGATTACCTGTCCACAGGTGCAGAAGTCTCATTGAGAGGTACAGAAATCACTTCATTGCAGTGAGTGCTTCAAAAGGTTGGGCAACAAATATAATTGTTTCCAGTTTTATTTTTTATTTTATTTTTTTTGAAGGTTCCGTTGAAGCAGAATTCAAAAGAAATGGATGATTGTCATTACTCAGTATTCAGTTAATAATGATCTTTTATTTCTTCTGTCAGTTCAGGGATCATTATGTTTTTTTCCTTGAAAGGGAGGCTACAGTATATGTTTGATATTGACATACAAGCCTTACAGGCTATGCAGGATTCCTTCATCATGAAGCAGACGTTGCCTCCTTGAGTGTTTCTGGTTGTTGTGAAAACAAACACTCCAAAACATTTCCTGTTGTTCTTAGATCTAGTAAAAGCCACAATCTGCTCTGACGAAATCCAAAATCAAAGATGTGTGAATAAATATAACCTGAGATGGAAACAAGATAAATCAAGAATACATTGATGCTGTTGTTGGTGTACTTTTCTACAAAGTTTTATACAAAACAAGCTAAAAGATAAAATAAATAAATGAAAAAAAATGTATAAAACTACCCACTGAATTATGTTAAAAAAATATTTTGAAAATTTTAAAGACACAATTGGCGATCATTTTGATTTCAATGTATAATAAATGCTTTACTTAATTTCTTTAAAGAATATTTGGTCTTTGGCTTCAGGTACGGTGCACACATTTCCTCCAAATACAGTCTGTAATACCGTTTCTTCATGTCACAGCACCTGTTTTCACTGAGTGATGGATCATCTCAGATCATCTCACCTCAAACTTCCTATGGATCATCCCTGATCACCTCTGGAACAACCTGAACATGTTTCTTTCCTTCTGTTGTTAATGACAGTCACCATGGAAGTTGCATTTGTAAACCTGACCTTGTCAGAGAGATTTAAAAAGGTTTGCTGAAGTCATCTCTTGCACAAATGGTTGTAACTAATGATGATAGAGAGCCATCTGAGCTATCCAGGTTCATTGCATCAATCAATACTGTGCTCTTGAAAGGAAGTATCTTTCAATATTTAATTGATAAGCATCATTTGTAAGAACTCTGATTACTTTTTTGACTAGATTTGGACAAAGTGGAGATTATACGCTTCTAAAATACACCACTTTTCAAAAATGATGATTTTCCAATAAGTCATCACTCCAAACCTGAAATCACCAGTTTGAAACTATTCAGTGATTTATTTGAACCCAACTATGAGACGGTAATAGTACCACTCCAAGTGTTTTTGTTTTGGAATGTGCTGCAGGTCAGAAATGCAGGAATGGATGCGTCTTGACCTCTTAAGACCTGGTGTCCATGTATCTGGACATCACACGTCGAGTTGTCTAAAACATAATTGTGCTTAAGTGGCAAGAAATAACATACATGCCAAACAAGAGCTCAGGTCAAATTAAATCAAGACATGTCTTATTACTGATTAAAATTACATGAAAGTCAAAGAAAAAAATGGTGCTTTTGTTTGATTTTGTGGTATTTAACATACCATCCCACCTTTGTATGTTTTGAAAATGGTTGTAAAACTATACGTAGTTACTTGATTGCATGTTTTCTTGAAAAATTGAGCTTTAAATTATCTATGGTGATGCAGACATTCAAGATTATTGAGCATTACTTTAAAAAATATATGATGATCACATTTACCATGTTGGCAGGAAGTGGGTCCAGATGTTGAGCGTCTCATTGGTCAGCTGGAAGAGGCTCAGGACACAGTCCGTGGCTGAGCTGCGAGGGTGCCGGTACCCAGAGATGATGCTGTCCTCATGGAAAACCTCATCATAAAAATGATCAACCTTTTGTTAGGGTTCATTCTCTATGGCAAATCTTAGAAACCTTTGTTCCTCTTCTACTCTAAAAAACAAAACTATTGTGAACACAGCTGACTTACACAAAACAATGAAACCTTACAAACATTCAATGTCAGACCTTTGTTGGAAAAAACAATTGTCACTGCGAGTATGCAAGAAAACATTGTCTAAAACAGATCGACTACAAAAGTGGACCTACATTAAGATTTTAGGCCTTTAATGTAAATATTGTGCTCTGACATTTATGAAAATGTTTCAAATCAAGCAAACAGCGTTATTGATCTTTCATTGCACAGCTAAAAGAGAGAAAAGATAAATTCAACTAAAATAACTGCATTTGAGTGATAAAGATTTATGTGCAGAGCAGGTTCAAACTTTATAACACACTTATAAAAGTTTTCCCAAAATCACCCAGGGATGTTTGTCCAATTTTCCAGAGAGCTGAAACTGCATAAATGAGGAGTAAAAGGTGGAGTGAAGATGAACTTACTTTGGGCACTTGGTTGATGGTGAGGACTCGTTGGAACTTGATGAGGCTGAGCATGACCACCGCAGGTTGCTGCTGCTGCTGCTGTGAGGGGAGAGCTGAACAGGAGCTGAGGTGTCTCTGATTCACAAGGTTTGCGTTGCCATGCCGTCCTCAAGGTTCCTCCCCTTCATCTCCTCCCTCTCCAACCCAGCGGGAATATCCAGTACCTGCACCGCTCCTCCTCCCGTCTCTGCGGGGGTGGAGGGCGTGAACTTCAGGTGTACGGTAGCTGTGGGGCCACAAACAAGGAGTCAAACATTTATCACCTTTTTAAAAAAAAAAACAATTTTCTAAACATTGACCCGTTTCTTTTAGTTTACTTTCAAACACAACATCCATTCCACATCAAAACACTCTCGTCCCCAAAAAAAGGACTTCTTCTCGTCATTGCGTAATCGTGAGGTCACAAAAGATGACAGTCAAGCCAGTATGACAGGATTCAGTCATCAGTCTTCCATCAGACAGAAATGCAACTGTCATTGACTTGAATGGCAACTGAAGTGAATTCTTTCAACCCTTTTTTTCCCTGCATTAAACTCCCCGCAGGTGCAGCAGGAGCTCGGCGCTGAGCTTGCATGCGGCCTGAGTTTCGGGCTGCCGCCGTGAATGAAGGGTTTGAATCCTGCTGGTGTTAAAGTCAACAGAGCTGCATTCTTCGTGCTCGTCTCCTGGTTCAGCTGGGCCGCCGTCACACCCAGCAGGGGTCTCTTATCTTGTTTAAACTCAGAAACAATCAAATCAAACATGGCTGCAGGAGTAGGAAGCAGGAACTGACTGCAGGAGATGAGCGTTGCACAGCAAGACTGCTATATTTTGCTTGTAAGAACAAAAAAGTTTTTACTTTGAGTTGAAGTTAAATAAATGATTTTACTGCTTGTTTTAGTTCAGTCACTAGAGTTGGTTAATGCGTTAGCTCAAATGATTAATGGAAAACTCTGTTTTAATGACTAAACCCACTTCATCAAACTTCTGTTCAGGATTCAGTCCAAATTATTGTAAATGAATAAGCACGAATCTCACACCACCAGTCGTCGTGATCTTATGAAAACGGTCCAGAGTAATCCACCTCGCTGTGTTGCAGTAAACCCACCAGTGCCGTGAACTAAAGCAGCCGCCGGTGCGGGCCCCTGGGGGCCCCTGGGACCTCACACCGCTTCCTCCAACAGGAGCGGAGCTGCAAGTCGCTGCAGCAGCTCAGAAAACCAGTCAACACAGTTGGTGCGTGTTTGACCGGGAGCGTGTTTGGATTGGCGGACGGCGAGCTGCCCCAGATAAAACAAGCGTTAATATGTAATTCATCATGACCATCATCTCTAACTGTGTCAACAGAGAGTTGTGATCCCACGGGGGCCAGAGGATAGAAAAACAAAGTTATTGGCTGGAGTATGTTACAAACACACCGACTGCGAGGAAAATCACAGCTTCTCTGTTGAGACTTAACATTTTTGGTTCATTTATCGTCTCCACACTTTAATGCAGCTCTGGGAAGGAAAGCTATGATTCATCTTTCTTCTCGTAGAAAGGTTAAAAACGGTGACCCTGTTGGAAATAATGCAAGAAAAATTCAGTTCAAATACAGAATGAAAAAGAAAATCAATGGAAAGATACTGAATTTTTTCTTCAGATTTTGATTGTTATAGTTTTTACTTATACACGTTAGGGCATATTTGTTGGTACTCTTCTATTAAAGAAAAAAAAAACCACAATGGCTCTTTATAAATTAAAATTTACTGAAGCCTGATGAATGAAAATCAGCTGTGGTTCAACAGAATCATTTAAGCAACAAAAAGGTGAAACTGACCTGGACAAATTAGTTGGTGCCCTGGAAAAAAGCTAAAATCATGTGACTATGGTGACATGCTGAACTAAAGTGTGTCCTGTAGAAACTTAGGGGCCAGATTCACAAAACATCTTAAGAAAAAAAATCTTCTTAAGTGTCATTTTTGTCTTAAGTTCAGTCTTAAGAAGAAAAAAGAGAAGACGTCAAAATTTCTAAGTATTTTCTCAACTTTCTTCTTAAGTTTCTTCTTAAGAAAAAACTTAAGAATAAATGGTATTCTTGAAATAAAAGTTCTTAAATTTGTTTTTGACTTTTTTAGTGAGTGACTGGCGGTTAAGACGCAAACTATCCGTATATATGTTGTTTGTTGGCGCGTTCAATGCAATGACATATTTTAGGAAGTTCTTCAGTAGGAAAAATAAGAAATTCATAAGAAATGACAGTTCTTAAGATGGTTCTTAAGAAAATATTGAGGAATTGCACTTAAGAACTTTCTTATGAACTTCTTAACTTTAGATCTTAAGACATTTCTTAAGAACATATCAGTCAGTCTGTCTATTTGAACCATTGGTATTAAAGGTGTTCACCACACTGAACATGGCCCGGAGAAAATAAAAGACAAAGTTGTCTGAGGAGATCAGAAAGAACATTCTTGACAAACACGTTAAAAGGTAAAGACTATCAGATCATCTCCAAGCAGCTTGATGTTCCTGTTTCTACAGATGCAAATTCAGTTCAGGAGTTCAGGCTCCACAGGACTGTAGCAAACCTCCCTGGAGGTGGACACAAAAACAACTGATGACAAATTAAGTAACAGGAAAGGTAACCAAAGATCCCAGAACAACTTACAAAGAGATTCCAGGTGAACTCCAAGGTCCAGGTGTATCAGTGTCAGATCACATCATCTGTTGCTGTTTGAACCAAAGCGGACGACTGCAGAGGACTCCAAGGTTGGAAGAAAATCATAAAACGCCAGACTGGAATAGATCAAAATGCATATTAACAAGTCTCAAGCCCTCTGGGAAGAATGTCCTTTGGACAGGTGACACATCTGCTCCATGTTCACAGATGCAAAAATGAAGCTTTCAAAGACAAAAACACATGTGGCTACTGTGAAACACGGGTGAAGCTGTTATGTTCTGGAGCTGCTTTGCTGCATCTGGTTCACGGTGTCTTAAATCTGTACAATGAAATCTGTCAAAGCCCTCTGGAGCAAATTATGCTGCCCAGTGTCAGGCAGCTTGCAGCTCACGGACCCTCCGAAAAGACAGCTAAAAACACAAGGACAAAAAAAAAAAAAAACAGACTACTCTGGGGTGTCCTATGAGACTTGACCTAAACCCGGTTGGACATGTGTGGAAGAAGCTGAAACCTGCAGTCTGGCGAAGAAACCCCTCACACCTGAGACAGCTGGAGTAGTTTGTTCATGAGGAGTGGACCAAAATACCCATCCACAGGTGCAGAAGTGTCATTGAGGGGTACAGAAATCACTTGAGTCCAATTATTTGTGCAACAAAGTATTAAATATCATTCATCCTGACCAGATTCATTTGCTTTAAAAAAAAAAAAAATGATTCCGTTGTATCAAAATTTTAAAGCAATATAGTTTTTCAGTTAATAATTTACAAAACAACTGCCAATTTTAAGTTGTTTTAGTGCCCATTGTAGGGTTTTTTTTCTTTAGAAGGAGCGGTACAATCAAATTCGTCCACATGTGAGACATAAATACTTCATCATGCTTTTGCTTGAAAGAACGGCTGCTCTGGCGTCGATGGGCGACTCCCGACGAGTGCAAATGTTTAGAGGAAATTCTGATTTTGCAGATGGCAGAAAAAGGAATTAAATCTACAGGAGGAGTAGGCGGGTAAAGTAGGGAAGTATCCGTGTCCATTCATGAGATACACATAGGGTTGCCACCTTTCAGAAATAGAAATAAGGGATGCCCTGATTTCAGCAGCGCAGGAGCCAAAAAAAAGCCCCAAAACTTCTAAACTGAATAAAAATGTGTTTTATATGAAAAAACTTTCATATTTTATATGAAAAAACAAAATGCTTTGATTTAAAGTTTAAAGTGCTTTAATAGCATTGAACTTGCATGACTGTACAGACAGCCAACCATATAGCAGCTGAAATAGCCTCCTATGCTACGTATGTCCATATCAGCCCAGATGTAATATAGCCTACAGGTGAAGAATATGGTGTAAAAGTTAATTTATTTCAATAATTCAACTAGAATATGGTGTAAAAGTTCATTTATTTCAATAATTCAACTAGAATATGGTGTAAAAGTTAATTTATTTCAATAATTCAACTAGAATATGGTGTAAAAGTTAATTTATTTCAATAATTCAACTATAATATGGTGTAAAAGTTAATTTATTTCAATAATTCAACTATAATATGGTGTAAAAGTTAATTTATTTCAATAATTCAACTAGAATATGGTGTAAAGGTTAATTTATTTCAATAATTCAACTAGAATATGGTGTAAAAGTTAATGAAAATACGGTACAAATCGTGTCCCGTATTAGTTCAATACGGGACGCAACATTTTTTTCTCAAATAAAGGACAATTCCGTATTTTACGGGACGGGTGGCAACCCTAGATACACATGCCACACCTCTCTGAGCTCAGAGGCATCTGGGACGGACTATCGGAATGTGGAAATGTATATTGTGGAATGACTAACTAATATAGACATCTTTTTCAGAAGAAATGGACGGTTTGCTTTTCATACCAAAAACACACCAGACAATCCAGACTGTTATCAGCAACAAGCCCCAAAGCCAGGGTCTGTGCTGGTACAGGGGGTTGCATCAGTGCCTCTCGCAAAGGTAATGAGCACTTCTGTAACGGCAGCATCGGTGCAGAAAAGTGCACCGAAATTTCATAGCAAAACAATGTTTGCTGCTTCAAGATGAGATCTCTTCAAGGACATCCATGTATTTTTCAACGCCACAGTGCAACACTGCATCCTGTACACATTACAAAAGGCATGGTTGAGAAAAGTGTGTGCATGCACTAAACTAGCCAGCATGAGATCCTGATCTGGCCCTAATAGAAAGTGTGTGGAGAAATTGGAAAGTGCAACAGCTATGACCTGGAAGTGCTGCATAGCTCGAGGGATATTTGCTGAAAGAAAACAAAACAACTGAAACAAAATATCTGGGTATCTTCACAAAGACACATTTGAGGTGTTCTGAAAGGGAAACGCTAAATTACAAAGAAGTTATACGCTTTTCTTTGGAAACATTTTGCACAGCAGAAATGCAAAAGTGGATATGTATTACCGACTTATGAGGAGTGGAGGTACTGAGGACCCAGCCAGAGGGAGATCCTTGGGGAACCAGGAGGCTGGCAGAATGAGAGCAGACGGACAGGAAAGACAGTTCCTAGGAGCGGCCAGGAAGCTGGCGGGACAGGCGAGGGTCTTATACAGGGACGAGGGCAGGTTCTAACACTGGGACAGACACAAGAGACAGGCAAAGGAACTGAGACAGCCAGAGAGGTGGGGTTCTTTGTAGGAGCAGGAGCTGAAGAAGAGTGAAGGCCTGGGTTTGGAAATGCTGAGAGTTCAGAGACTGAAAGAGCTACAGAGACTTGGAAAAAAATTGGGACTGACACTGGGATGAGAGAGGGTGGAGAAGAGCAAGGATTTGTTTTGAGTTGAGGTAGGAACAGAACTTGGGGGGGAAAAACCCCACAGAACCAGGAATCACTCACAGTCAGGGAGACAAACAGATCAGCAAGAGAAAAGACAAAATATACTCACAGGACTAACGAGACACAGGTGCAAAAAAATCAGGGCAGATGGTAACAAGGGAAACCAAACTTTAACCAATCACAAGGACATAGAGTTTCAAAATAAAACAGGAAACAGGTTAAACACAAGATCTAAACTTAAGAATCAAGTAAAACACGGCAAATTAAACTCAAAACCTTACAGAAATCTCAAACCATAACAGGATCGGAGCATCGAGTAAAACTGAAATCTAGTATAAAAAAAACAATAATAATTATAATCTTCATTTATTGAGTTCATCCTGTCTCTATATCAATAAAAGTCTAATTAAATGTTAGATTGACAGAATTAATTCTTATTTGCATTTTCAGTTTTGTCCCAATATTTTTTTTCAGATTTGGGGTTTTAGAGTCAATCCACAACAAGAACCTGGTTGTAATTGTAATGTGAGTGCTTGTAAATCATGTACATCAACAGACTAAAGTAAAAAGAACTATATTTCAACCTAAATGTTGACGAGTGTCAGTGTATACAAGAGGAACAACAGGACAAGAATGCACATACCTGTGTAGGCCTACTCATTTATAATCCACTGCTAACATACCTGTAAGTGCATTTTTCAATTGAGCACATCTGGAATTTACCTGACTATCACATATAGTCTCTAAACAAATAAAAGTTTGTGCCATATTACATCATTTAAAGCCAGAGTCTTGATCCATCCTGCATAATGATTCACCATCACTGAACTGGATACCTGTCGTTGCTGGTGTTGACAGCTGCAGGTCTTATCCCACCACAAGATGTCAGTGTCAGCAAAGAGAGCAGGCAGCTCCTGCAGCTGCTGGTGGGGAGTCTGCAGGAGCAGAGGCCCTGAGAGGTGCACATTTGTGCACCTAGTCTTTTACCCTGAGTTAAAGGTTTAAAAGCCGGATGTAGTCTTTTTTTTAATTTTGTTTTATGTTGTCATTGTTTTATTTATGAGCCTGTGACTGTCAACTGCAAAACAATATTTTTTGGGGGGAACATTACAAGGAATTAAAAGGGATCACTGTGGGGGAGGTGGGGAGGGGTCTGGGAACATTGCATTATTGTTTAATTGACTGTTAATGAGAAAAAGAAGCAAGTTTGCTTGAGGCCACTGTTCCCCTTCGCAGTACAAGCCAAACCGAGTCTCCAGAGATCCTGGATGTTTGTGTAACATCAGCACAATGACTTTCACGAGTATTTATTGAGTCCTTGTTGCTCACGCACATATTGCTTTCTGTAATTACTTTTTCTTTTCTTGGAATATGCTCTTAGGGCTCAGATATCATATATTGATCTCTTACTTCAAAACAAAACAAGTATACAATTTGAATTTTTTTATGAACATTTCCGTGTACTTCACATTGGAACTTCTACTATTTTACACTCTCTCCCTAAAAAGAAATGTCCACATTTATTTGCTATCTGTTCAGATTCAGATTTTATTAAAATACTGCAGGATAAGTTTAATGAAATCCAATTGCATGATGATATGAGGCTGCTAGAATCTGGAACAGCTACCGGTACATTTTTAATAGCAGGCTGTTTGCACATGGACTGGCCTTTCTGTCGCTTATTAGGAGACCTCCTCAGTTCACACGCTAACACGCCTTTAGGTGAGATACTGAACCCTACATTGCTCCAAAATGTTGCATAAATGTGTCTGCTAAATTAATTGAATCTATTTATGTCAATATTGAGTTAAAGCCCAAACTCTGTGGAAGTTATAGTCTATAAACTATAGATGTATGTGGATAAGACCAATAAAAAAAATGTGTGTGTATATATGTATATATGTATATATATATATATATATATATATATATATATATATATATATATATATATATATATATATATATATATATACATCACATTAGCTGTTTCATAATCATTAATTACTCAAACACTAATTTTCCTGTTTCAAAGTGCGTATTTTTGATAAGATTCATGATCTGTTGTGTTTGCGTGACATTACAAAAGGAGCAAACATGCTGCAACGCTGCAGCTGCACCGAGTTTGTGGCTCCCTGGTGTTTTGGCTGATGAGGTGTAGTTTGTGTCTTCAAATGAGGTGCACACGTGCCAGCCGCCCCCCTGATACATTATTAATAGTTGCTAGACTCCAGGCGCGCTTTTTTTCTTTTTCTGACTTTCACAGCTTTGTCTCCTGCACTCATCCACAAACGCCTCCTCCGCAGGCTTGCTTTGTCTCCCTTACATCGCTAGATAATTTTTTTTCCCCTCCCTTTATTGTTCTGTCGCCTGATTGTTCTTCACCAGCACCTGTTTATGGGAACTGAGACTTTGCATTATATGATTTTAGTGCAAATCATTCTTCTTCTGTTTTTGGCTTCTATTCAGAAGGGGAGAATTTGACATGGTTGTCTTCTCAACAGTCACAAATGAAACAAAATGAGCAGTGAAAAATGTGCTTGTGGAGAAGCAGATTCTCTGATGACAGCAGACTGCTGAGGTAGCTGCTAATTAGGTTGGACTTTAAAGGAATCCCTCAACATTTGTGAACTCCTTCTTGTTCTCACTCTTGCAGAGAGGTAACTCTCCACGTTCTCACTTCTGTCTGCTGAACATGAAGTTACAACCAGCAGCCGCTGAACTTGGCTGCAACGAGCACGTCACATCTAAAGCTCACAGAGGCATATTTTTTTATCTAGTTTGTGCAATCTATGCAGAAAAGTGTGGAGTGTAGAAACACCTTTGGCAGCCTGAAACTCAGTCCCACAAAGAAGAAAAACAACAACCCCACTATAACGACATCAGGGCTATGCTTGTTGCTGCTATCACCATGCTAACCTAAGCTAAGTAGCCGTAGTCTCTCTATATTTCCCTAAATGTATATTTATCTGCACAGATTTGTCCATTCTGAATGGTCATGTCATGCTTTTCTATGTTGTCTAAGATCATTTATCATCTTACAAAATATTTGGCTTTCAGGGTGCTGAGAATGCTTCATTCAGTAGAACATTGGTTCTTTATGATAGAGAGAAAAGTTTTCTTAGAGCGTTATACTCCAGGTGAATGCTAATTTTGTTGATGGGGAATTTATCACTGCATATCTAAACATATTAATCTGACCATAAACATTAATGTTATTTGAATATTCTTCAATAATTCATTGAGGAATATTAAAATAACATTAATGTAGGGTTGTGGGGTGTACGGTTGAAATATTTCAATTCCATTAGGGGCACTATTAAGGCTTTAATTCTGCAGCCCATTTCAGCTGACGTTGAAGTGTGAAGGTCATTTATGGGAAATGTTGAAAACCTTTCATCAATAACGCGTTGATATGTTTCAAAAAAACACCTCTTTATTATTTTCTGGAAGAGCCTCCCTGTGATTTTTGTCACTCTGAAATAAGTTCAGGGTTTTGGAGTTATGCTATGTGCAAAGCTGCTCTAGGAGAAGCAGAGATCAAAATGAAACCCGTTACACAGCCAGTTTTTTCCGGCCCTGTAGCGCCTTTACTGAACCCGTAAGGGTATTTCACTACTTTTTTTTTTTTTCCTTTTAGCCGCTGTTATGTCTGCTCCACGTCGAGACAAAGCAAAACACACATAGTGACTGAATAAGTGGTGTCTGAAATGGCTACTGCTGCACCCTCCTGCAGCAGCAACAATAACTGTTTGTCAATGGGAAAAATCACGTAGAAATTTGAATTCATGTCAGCATTTAATCAGCCCTGTTGGTTTATTCAGTGCCGACTAAATAGAGCATTTTGCAAATCGATTTTGTGATGTTGAAAAAAAGAAAGAAAGGAAAAACATTACGTGTAGTGTCATCAGTGGACATTACATATAAAACTCCATAGAGTGTGTAGTGTAGATTTTTAAAATGCTTTCAAATGTTTCTATGAAGCTTGAACACAAGTTTTATTTCCTTCTGTCTCTCTGTCTCTTTAGTTTGGGCTGTTCCTTCATCAGAACCACTTAACCCCCGAATCAAAAGTAATCCTATTCACCATTTCAACGCCACTGTGGTCCTCCAATAATCCCTTTCACTAATTTCTCTAAATCAATAACCCGCTCTTTTCTAAATGCTGGAGTAAGTCCGTCAGTCTGACTGAGTCGAGATTCTTGTCTTCAGTGTTGGAACTCATTTCTAACACGAGTTTAACTGCCAGATATTTTGGCACTTAAGTTTGTTAGAAATAAAATAGAATGAAAAAACCTGCATAGTTGCTTTATTGAACCTTATTGAACCTTATTCTTAAATAACACTCAAGGAGTGAGTGGATAAAATGACTCTCTTGGTTTTTACTGAACTACAGTTGTTTTGAACGGAGCTATGCAGTAACTGCAGATTGTTTCTGCTATAAAACACTGAAGGCAAAGGGGGGATGAAACCTATGACCTCTTTAAAAGATCCCCTGAGGAGTGTGTCAATTTGCACCCGTTTGATGCCTTTCCATCGGTCTTCTTTTCCCACTTCCTCTGGGACCCCCGACCACACACAGATCAAGTGGGTACATATATGGACAACAAATGGCCAACGTATCTGGACACCAGAGGTCCAAGGATTTAGCGTAACGTCTTCACAGCCATCTCAAAGACATCAGAGTCACAGCAGAGGAGACTGAGTTTATCAGGTTTATATCGGGCTAATTACAGGAACGGGAGACGGACCCGAAGGGGACATTAATATCGTTAAGGAAACAGGGGGAATGTGATTCATGTGTCTGGTAGGGAGAATGTAAGGCAGGATTGCATTAATGCCAGGAGATAATGAAAAATGCAAGCGGGTGGCAGCAGACAGTCCTTCTCAGGTGTGAGACACGACTCTCACTGGATCCTAATAGTCTCATTAGGATACATTATTAATCAGGACAGTTTTTATACTATGCATGTAAGTGTCTACCATGCTTCCCTGCAGCACAACATGCATCTTTCCTCTTTTTTCTGGGATTTTTTCCACCGCTTACCTGTTGGCTTCCCACCTGCTCCTCATGAATTGGCTCTCATGCTTCCCTTGTCCAGAACTTATACTCTCTGGTTTTAGTGTTAGTGCTAACTAGACGTTGCCTCGCAGGCTCCAGGTTCAAATCCAGGCTGTGTGAGGTTTTATAATGGTTTTGACTAGAGATGCACTGATCGATCGGCAACCGATCGGTATCGGCCCGATAATGCCCCTATCGGTTTTGATCGGAGATCGGAAAAATAATAGTTCAAAGCGGGCCGATCAGATAACGTTTACAACAACAAACCGCCGCAGGAAAGCTAGTAAGCTACACTTACTCTTTGTAAGCCGAGTCTAAGTCGTCTCTAAGAGTCTCTAGAGTGTGAAATATTGCACATTGCCTCAGCCTGCAATAAAACAAACAATTCATGATACTTTCTCATCTCCTAATTTTATACCTGATAATACAATGTCAGTGTTGTGTACATGAGACAACACTATTGACGAATGTATGGATTTCACGCCGTGATCGGTAAATACTGATTTTGGAGATCGGTGCATCTCTAGTTTTCACCAGGTACTGTGACGTCAGGCTACGTTGCGATTGTCAAATGATCCGAGAAGTGAATGTGTGTGTAAATTGTGTTTTTTTACAGGGGCGACCTGTCCAGGATGTCCCGGCCTTTTGCCTGCAGAGAGCAGGTAGAGGCTCCGACAATCCTACACAAGTTTGCTGTATAGTTTGAAAAAAAAATATTAAACTGGGAGAACAAGTAACGCAGATGACCTGGTACCAAACAATCTTTAGTTTTCTGGCAACAAACTAAATCGTTAGCGATAGAAGTAGCACAGAGGATTATAAACCAATCACACATCTGTACTTTGATTTTATATTAGACTGATGAATCGTCAACAAGCACAGATCAAGACAAGAGACTTAGGAAAAGAGATTTTTATTAATTTTTTTAAACACTTTTAAAAAGCAAATTTTAAAGCACAAAGATCGACTCTGTATATAAACACTTCTCATCCCTGGACTAGAAAAATGGTAGCATTTGCACTTTGTGCTTCCATTGCAAAGTCTATACAACCGCTCTGGGTCCGTCGTGGCGCCACGAATCCCAGTAAACATCTTATTGCATAAATCACACTGACCTCTGAGGCCTGTTGTTTGTTTGTGTGTGTCAGATAAAAGAAAAATACTACTGAAATGAGAAAAGAGAAACACACAAACCGGTTACACAGTGAACAGCAGCTTTCTTAATGAAGGCGTTTGCACATCGTCTTGGAAAAAAAACGAAAAAAAAAAACTGTGAATCCAAGAGAAACTAAAAATCACATGACAAACAACAAGTTGTGCTTTTGTTAACCTAACAAAACGTAATCCTCTACAGATGAATATGACACTAACAAAAATCAAAATAAAACACTTTAAAGGAGAATTTGCAGCTATTGGCTCATTTCCCTTTAAAACAGTAGCTGACTACACGCTAATCTCTAGTTGCACCACCCCCATCACAATAAGCAAGTATTACATGTCAGCTTGTTGCTGTAACTTACTCAAACTACGCTTGGAAAAACGAGCACTTCTCTAAAGGCAGCGTCGCTCCTTGATATCTCCCAGGAGACTAATCACTAAATGCTAAACGGAAGTCAGTCTGCACAAAAATACAGATTCAAATAAATCGACTTTGGTATAAAACAACACGGAGCTCGTGATTCTCACATAAAACCTCCATTTTCGAGTTCCCTTTTTCTTTTTTTAATCAACAGGCTTCAGCTAGTTCTGTTAAATTGGTAAAGTGTAAACTACGCAAATATTCACGGGAAGAACAGTACAAAAGGAAATGAACAAAAGAACAACCAGCATTGACATAAAAAAAAAGAAGAAAATAATCATTGTTGGTCTTCTGGAAGTGTAAAAATGTATTATTTCAGCTATAAAAGTGAAAAAAAAGACAAGTTATGGTTTCAGTGTTATATATTGTTCATATATTCTATATGTTGTGAGTAAAGTGGACTATCTGTGCATGTTTAAGCATTTTTTATACAATACAGTACATATCTGCCACTAATTTTACCTCAGAATTTCTGACTTTATGCTTAAAAGCCAATCTATGTAGCAATACCACTTCTGACCACTAGGGGTCATGTACCAATGTGTGGGGAAGGTCTGGCATGTCTTGTAACACCTCTTTCTCCCACTAAAAGTGTACTTCATTGTGGGTAATGCATGATCTTGAGGTACACTGCCCCCAAGTGGTCAGACGTCAGATATCTCCACAGACGAGCTTTAACGTTTCCCATGATGCATCTTAACAGCAACTCTTCTATGTGAGTAACAGGTGATGTTCTTAGGTGGAGAGGACAAATTAAACTAAACCAGTCCAGTGGGGTTGATGGTGCAGCTTCTCCTTATGTAGTGCTACACAAAAATGGCAGTGTTCACATCCACAACACTGACTCTTGGCCTTCATCTACACGAGGCAGGATTCCAACTTTTTATGTTCAAGGTTTGACCCGAAGCTCGCCTACACCAGGTTTACGTCCATTTAAAGTCGTCATTACGCTCGTGTCCCCTCACAGCATGCTTTCCTGGTTTTCTTCACCGCCTCTAAAGGGCGTCTTCATTTTTAACGGCCAGCGTTTCTGCTCTGTCCCGACTCTAAGGCATGAGTTGTAAATCTGGAGTGTGTGTTGTGAAACGCTGTGAAAACTCAAGCACAACCCGTTAGTGCATTTAAATGCTTTCATTTCACATGTAGGGCTGTTTTTGATTATTTTTACAAAGTGTCGTCAAGCCTTTGAGGTCTCTCGTCCTTGTAATTGGCAAAAACCAGGCAAAGTCACCTCTGGACCCTCATCCTGGTCGCTTGTTGCTACAACTGTGCATCGCTTTACTACGTCACGTAGCAACAGTGATGAAATAAGCCCACAGAGCTACAGTGGATATCATGAGAAAGGCAACTAACTGACTCAAGAAAGTTCATGATGGAGAAGGTGGAGACCAAACAAGAGTCAATCAGTGTTGTAAAAACTCCTTTGTGCCACTTTTATGCAACCAAATACCCAAAACAGCTTAATTTTAAATCCTGCTTGAGCCCTGAATATGACCTGGTGCTAACATGGCAGTGTCTAATTCAGAGTGAGTTCCTAATAATGTTCATACTGGTATTTTGTGCCCGTAGAATCACACGTTTCTTAGATTTTGTGTAATTGGCTCACATGACAACTTGAAGGCCGGCTTTGTCTACAAGATTAGACCACTTTTATAAGAAAAATCGATGCGATCGCCCTCAAAACCAGGGAACATCCCGAGTCTCCTGCCAGCAGATGGAGGAGATCCTCATTGAATGTGAGTGCTGACTCACCCGTGAGGAGCGATGTTACCGTTGCAGCCTCCTCACCCTATTAGCTGACTGAACTGCGAACACGTTTCTCCTCGCTCAGCAGTGAATCGGGCAGCGCTCGCAATGAAAATGCTGAGTTCACGCGCCCACAGCAGGCGAGTAGAGCGGCGACAGCCCTGCGGGGTCTGACGGCAACTTTACATTCAAGAATCTGCCTCACGGTTTAGTGCTGCCATCGTCTCTTCAAATGCACCCAAGTGGCGCGGCAGATGTGCCTCTGCCGCCCACATCCATCTATCCCAACACACAACAGACAACTAACACCACCTACGTATCTGTCATTATCATCCTCAAGTATGAGCTACATGGGAACAGCTTTTAGGATGAGCTGGATCATGACGGAGCATGAAAATGAACAAAGATGGAACCAGAACCAATCAATGGAATAAATGAGATTTGAGATTTCATCAAATAAACATCCGTCAGGGGCTAATTTAGTTCATTTTATGATTTAAAAATCTAAATGCGTGACTGAAATGACTCCTTTACAACTGCAGTCTTAGTTTCAAGTTTTAAATGGTGACAACGCACCTTTAAAAAAAAGATGAAAACTCTTCTGATTTAAGTTTTTCTTCAGTCAACTAAAGACGACCAGGGCCTCGTTACAGTGACTTTCTTCAGCAACCTTTTCCTGGGATTTGTGTTCGGCTGAAACCATCTTGGTGGTCAAACCGACTCATCTGGAGTAACGCAGATGTTTTAGCAACTAGGAAGAACTCAAAGTGATGCAGAGGCTGTTGTTTGTAGCTGCGCTCGTGTTTTTTTTTGTGACAACCTTGATGAATTATTAAGACGGGGTTTAAAGAGAGCTGTGAGCCTCAAGTGTTTATCTCTGCGACGGCAGCAGGGACGTCATGTTTTTGCAGAGCGTAACTCCATTTATCTATTCTTTAGAACCGATATCAAATAGCTAACCAGGCACACCCAACTGTAATTATTTATCATCATTATGACTTAAAGGACAGGGGCTTCAAAGGTAACTGTAATGAAGCATAAAGGATCTAAGAAATAAAAATAAAAGATTTGAGTTTCTTATATTGATTATATTTAATTTTTTTTGGCAATTTTCTTCAAATAGTTTATAAAATACTCTGCTATTCACAGTTGATTCCTTTAGATAAACTCTGCAAATGGAAAAGGAAACTGAAAAGAACCGTGGAAGAGAAATGTGGTGGATTAAAGAATGTCAGAAATGTGTTTCAAGGAGTTCCTTGCTTCTCCATCAACGTCTACCCTTACAAAAACAAAAAAAAACGTATTCTTCCTGAATATAAAACCCACACTCTGAAACTAGGTCTGTGCATAATTACAAACACTAGCTCCAGGGAAACAAAAAAACAAGAACGCTACAGTCAGTGTTGCAGAAAATATAAAACCTGCAACAGAGCACACAGGAAAGTTTTAGTGGTGAGAGCTGCAGCCGACTGAACTCATCCCTCAGATTGTGAAACTTAACCTGAAGCGAGGGCTCGGCTTTCATTCAAGCACCCGACCAGCTCCGACAGAGCGAACGAGTCGGCCCCCGTTCTCATCTCAGCGTAGAAACCCGTAGCTCGCTTGTTTAGTTGTGCTTGGCACGAATCCCTTTTAAGTAGTTTTTCCAGCGCTTGACCACATCCTTGAAGATGGGGGAGTTGTCTATAGACGCCAGCAGCTGCAGCTGGTTGATGTGTGTGGTGTGATAGTCCCAGCGGGCCAGGTTGGGGGCGATGCCCAACATGAAGTGCCGCAGGTCGTATATACTCCCGGACCCCGTGTCATAAAGGGGCAGCATGGCCTTCAGCGAATCCATGCCGCGGCCGAACAGCTGCCCCGCCTCCCTGCCCAGCTTCTCCCCGGCCGTCTCGGCCAGGTCGTAGAGTCCCAGGAGGGAGTAGATGAAGCCGTTGAGAACGAAGGAGCTGGGAGTGGTGGGGTATTCTTCATACCAGTCGTACTTGTTCATGAACACGGCTTTGACCCCGTGCTGCGCTGAAGGCACCTTGTACGGTCCCACTGCCTTGAGGGCAGCGTTGAGGTAAGCCTGGTTCTTGGTGAGGAGGTAGGCTCTCACCAGGGTGGACATGGCCTGGCCCTGAGCCATGGCCGAGTACCAGCCGGGCTCCAGGGGCCGGAAGCCGTCGCCCAGTTTCCGGGTGACCATGATGGGCCAGCCGCCTCGCTCGTCCTGGTTTCGGAGCAGCCAGTCGCTGGCAGCGTAGAAGGCGGCCATGTGGGCCGTGGTGGAGATGGTGACATTGTCAATGAAGCCACGCCCGCGTAGGATTAACCTCACCACCCGTTTGGGCATAATCTGGAAAAAAAGAAAAGAAAAAAATAATTAATTTTGGAACAGGACGTCTGGTCATTTCATTAATACTGCTGCCAACATTCAAATACACTGAAAAAAATAAATCTAAGCACATGTAAGTATAACATATTTAAATATGTGATGTTAAAAATTTAAAATGAAGTTTGTTGCTTTACATGAATGCATCTAGTTTTGAACTTAATCTGCATTTGTTCAAAAAACAAGACATTGTGCTTTTTTTTCCTTAACAAGCAGCATTTATGTAATCCCAGGCAATCTTTTCATTTACACACAAACAACAAGCAATGCTCTTGTTGTATTTACCTTTCCTTTAACAATTTTAATCTATTGGGCAGATTGACCAACGTTTAGATGAAACATGCTTTATTTGTTTAAGTAGAACACCACAGTAAAAAATATCTTGCTTGATCTACTTTAAAAAAAGTTAAGGCAACTTTTTCACATGAGATTTTTATGTAGATCAAGAAAGACTAGTCTTTGTATAAACTACTTAATTTTTAGTACAACATTCATTTGCAAGTAAAGTCAAATTAATTTTTTATTTATTTTTCCCCCTCTTTTTTCCTTTTTTTTCTTTTAAAAGTCAACTTAATTTTGATAAATAAAGTAAACTTAACACAATTAAGTTGACTGTACTTGCAAAATGTATTATTTACATACATACAATTAAGTAGTTTATACAAAGACTAGTCTTTCTTCATCTACATAATAATCTCATGCAAAAAGTTGACTTATTTTTCTTAAGTAGATCAAGCACAATATTTGTATCAGTGCACTTTAAATCTTACATATTGATCACCTAGTTCAAGGTTACAATAAAACGGACCTCCGAAATCAAACCAACAAAAACATCAGTGTTACGAAAAACACTAACTGAAATAGAGCTTCAAGTTGATCAATCTTTACGTATGCAAAGGCTTCAGTGATCACATTTCTACAAAATATCAGAAAATCTCCAGTGTGACTGTTTAAAAATAAAGATGTATTCAAATGGATTTTTTTGAAAACATGCCATCTACAGTTACTTGAGAGAAAGGAAAACAGAAAATCAACACGCCTGGGGAAGCTGAGACATGAAATCATTTTGTCATTTTATTTATATTCATGTTTGAGGAATTGTTTCCTCAATTTATAGGAGCAAAAGTGTTTTATCAAATGTGCTTTCGGCCCTTTGGGTCTGATTTCAACCCACCTTTGTGGCCTTGACAGCCTTTGTGTTTGACAGGCCGACCCCCTTCCTCAGGTCGGTCAGCAGGTCCCGGGTCAGAGAGCTCCAGGCCGTCCGCGGCCCCACGCCGTACGTGATGTCATGGTCCTTAAAGGCGATGAGCTGCGTACTGGTCACGTAGTGGATGGTGAAGGGCGGGCCCTTCTCTGTGGTTTCCAGGACCACGGACAGGCTCCCGTTGGAGACAAACTTGACGTCCAAGCTGAGGATGAAGTCTCTGGAGTTGCCCAGCTGGAGCGACACGCCTTCGGAGGACTCTGTGTGGGGTACAAGAGATGAAGGCGAAAGAAGGATGTGTTTAATGATCCAAAACTGCAGGAGAGGAGGTTGTACAGCGTCGAGATTCTGACAGCTTCTGAATGACAACGGACTATTTTTAGAGGACTACTGAAAGCCTTTTAATCAGCATCCGTCTCTCTTACGTCTTTTGTATGACAACTTGACGACAAGGAATAGGAAGAAATTATCTCTGGTCCTTCCATATTCATGACTGGAGTCTTGTATCGTTTTTACCTGTGTGACGTGTGTTACTGCGTGTATTTGTGTGTGTGTCAGAGACACGCTTCTCATGGGAGGAGCAGTACAGATGTGTCACTGCACACGGAGCTTAATTAGGAGGAAAGGAGGGAGGAAAAGGAATGTGTAATAGCAAGAGAGAGAAAAAAAAATGAAAGCAGAAGCCAAAGCACTGCAGCAAGTTTTCAAAGTGCTCCTCCGCATCTCTTCCCTACAAAAACAGAAACGTCAGTTTCCACAGTGCTATGGTTGGTTTAGTTCGAGTGGTTCAGTTTCTGCTCCGACATCTTCTCCAACCTGAACTCGTCCAAGCTCTCCCTTGGCCTGGTTCCTTGGCATTTGAGGCAGAAATGGAAAAGCATAAAAATAAATCAATCTAATCAGAGCTCCCAAATTATAAAAGATGATGGGCTGTAGAAGTCAATGAAAAGATGGAATGTTTGCACAAAAGCTCTCAACGCCAGCCCTCGACTGGAGAGAGTGAAAATGAGCCAACAGCGAGCAGACAAATGAGAAAACGGAAGAGAGAAATCTCACGTGGCACGAGCCGAAAGAGCTGAAGCAGATGAGGCGGACTCAGACACAAAGACAGTCGATCAGGGGGAGAATGAAGAGAGACAGTCTGGCAGGGGCCTCTGGATGACTACGGCTCTTTAATGCACTCATAAATCCATTACTTAAGGCAATGCAGAGAGTAAGTGGATTTGTACTCTGGCCCTGTGATTACTCTGCCATCAATAAAGGATAGGCAGAGAATACAGAAGAGATTTCACCTCCACCGCTCTGCTCTCTGGCTGTTTAGCAATCAGCCAGGAGACAGAGATGACATGCTGCTGGAAATATGTCAGTGCAAACTACGCTTGTATACATGAATGAGCATGAGAGATGCACACTTGAAAGCATACGCGCTGCTGGTACCTGCTGTGCAGTTGCTGACACAAAACATGTGACAAGATGACAGGCAGCCCATACGTGATCTGCCATCCACACGCTGCTCGTCTCATCCATGCACAGAGGAAATAAACCACTTCAGTCAAAATATTCACCCAGCAGGAGGTTTCAATGTTTATAAGGCTTCAAATTATTTTAATGATCAATATAGCAGTTTTTATTGCTCACTTTCTCTTTACAGTTTGCTTCCGAGTCATGATTTTTCAATCCTCCTCCTGTCATTGACACGTACAACTGGTCCGTTTCTCTCATTTTCTGCAACATTGTCACCAACTGATGCCATTACACACATTTCATTCACTATTTTCAGTCATTGCTATTGTGTTGGTGGATCTGGTTTGTGGCCATGTTTTTATGATGGCTTCATGACAAGCTGCTACCAGAATTTTTGACAAATTTCCATCTTCTTCTGACAAAATATTTTCTGTCTCCAATATCAAAATACAGCACTGCACATGATTTCGTTTTGTCAAAGCTCCAAATCTTCGAGTTGTGCAAGATGTCCATGTTTACAGTTCTACATCTCCAAGATATAGAACTTTATTCCTAGTTTGAGAAGTTTACAAATAATCTGATTAAATTCTTCACGTGCATGTAGTACTTTGTTTAGGTACACAATCATGAAGTGGACTGTTGTGTTCCAGCTATTTCTCTTCAGAAATACTGCTAATTTATGTATTTCTTTACATATGTTGTTATACTGTACATCTCCTTGCCTCCATTAGTTGTTGGTATAAATCAAAATAGTCAAAACATAACACAGCTCCAGTTATTCCATGTTTGACAAATTCCTACTGGATTTGAATCTGTTTAATAACAATCCCCTAACCGAAGTGGTCCTGGTTTGCATAATGCGAGGTTCAGTTTAATTTCCTGAAAACCCTGAATAAAATCTGCATCTTTTATCAGTACACTCAGTGCAGCTATTCCAATTTACGTGCACTTTTTCAATCTCTGGTCATAGAAATTTGGAGTAATATTTTTTTGTCATAGGCTACCACCCATCAAATTAGTCTTAGTTCATCTCCTAATTTATATTTTCATGCAACGTATGATGCCATGTTTCCTTCGGTGTAAATGTTATGATGCCTTCTCTTCAAAAATCTTTTTTGTTCCATGAACGTCGGACTTTCTCTGACTTGTACAAAATCTTCAATCCCCAAATGTTCAATTTGTGCTGCATGAATTCTGGCAATGCCATACCTCTTAAGTTTTCAAAGCAGTTTTTTAATTTTTAATTGTTCAATTCAATTCAAAAGACTTTATTAATCCCTGAAGGGAAATTGGCTTGAGGCCATTCCACATGAACCCTGAAATTGTTTTACTCCACATTCTGAATCGTTTCCCAGGTATCTCTATGGGCAGCGACTGGAGCAGATAAATAACTTGTGGAGGAATAATATTCTTTAAGTCTCTATTCATGTCTTTAAATCGAATGAAAGCACATTTCATCTTAAAATAGGATGCCTCCTGAAGTACTTATCCACATTGGTTAGTTAGTTTCTTACAATTTTCCAATTACTTTTGTCAAATCAACACCAAGGTGCTTCATTTTTGTTGCACTCTAGTTCAACTTGTATTTTTAGAACGGAGGCAACTGAACATTAATATTTGTGTTTTGGTCAGATTCAAACGATGTCCATTATAGCAACTGAACACCTTGAGTACTACATGTTCCCAAACCTTTATTCCTTTACAGTGTTTTAATACACTAAGACCTTCTGTGTCGGTTCACATATTTCAAAAGTACTTGATACAGGGGCATCCAATTAAAATTTCAAAAGCTGTTTCAGCATTATGTCTTACTAAGATTGTACTGATGTTGTTATGTTTAACATTTTTAACGTTACCCTAGGGTTCTTCTTATGTTGTACTGGGTTCCTTCTTTAATGAAGCCTGTCTGATCTTCATCTATCATGTAATTCATGAAAGTGTTGTAACTTTTTTGCAGCGTCTCAATTACACAACTTATAGTATTTACTACCCCGTCCAATAGGAATCCCAGTTGTTACAGCCTCCGCTCCAAGAATGACGGAAGCACATCGTGTTCAAGTGTGCAATTAAAAGACCCACTTGAACACACAAAAGTACTGGTAAAAGTTGTTCACTTTGTGTCTTGGACCACTTACTGGGGAACTGTTCGTCTCAAGTTTACTCACTTCTCTCCCCATTTCTTTTTTTGTAGAGGGTGAAGTCAAGAAGCCATTCTGATCCGCCCAAGCCCAAAGTATATTTCAACTGGACCCCACACTATTCCTCACCTTTCTGTTCGCAGAGCCGCTCTTTTTCATGGGGTTCGTGGGTGAGCAGTTCATTTCGAGTCCACTCAAATTCTCATTTGAACGGAGATCTGGACTCAGCTGCTAAAGCTGTTTCACTTTGGCATTTGAAGAGGACATTATGGAGGAAAAAGAAAAAAAGAAAGAAAAAGAAATGGGACCACTGTCTGAAGTCACTATCAGGTCAAAAAAAAGGAAGAGACTGTTCTAAGTTTGAAAATGCATCATTTGTAAGGCTTTGAGCAGAACTCGGCAGCCTCCTCGTTTTTATGTCCAACTTGAACTTCAAATGTCGCTACATTTGCTGTACTTTGGAGATGAGGTCTAAAATCAATTGTTCTTGCTTCTTGTTGCACTATTGACATTGTACTTTCATTAGCAGTTATATAATACTTAATTCAAGAAAAAAGAAAAAGTTTGAAAGTCCCTATAAGAACAAATCTCTTTTAAACACCCTCAAAAGGAAATTTGCCATCTAATTTACAATCCTAAAGCATTTGTATCCTTGTCTGAAAATGCCATTTCTCATTTGTCTTTGAGAGGAAAAAGTCAATCACAAAAATTTTCTTTAGATTTTGGTGAAAATGAGCCAATATACGCAACAGTTCTCAATGTTGTTCAAGATAGCACAGAAGCATTTATAAGGCTGCTGTGTAATGGAGAACTTTATGATTTTTGACAAGTGTATAAACATTACTTTACACATTATTATTTGTGGTGCTGGATTTCGTTAATGTGGAGCAGGTCATTTTATGACTCCTTGAGACTTTTGCCTAAAATAGGAATCATCACGAGCCATCTTGGTTAAAACAGCAAACGAGGGGAAAAGTTTGCAAGTAACCTATTTGGTGACAATTTGGTGTACCAACGTGAGCTCTTAAGGTCTGTCGTATGCTCTCTGGCAGGGTAATAAAGAACTCCAGAAGCCATTAAGTGTAACCTGTTGAAAATACATTGGGAGTGGTAGTTTAACGCGGAAGGACAGATCTGAAAAAGTATACAGCCCAAGCACGTAGAGGGTAAAGTGTAGTGGAGTAGCTTACTCCACCCTCTAAAAATTAATGGTTAAAAAAAAAAAAAAAGTCAGTGCCTACATCTCTGGTATTTTGACTAAAGGATGTCACAAATACTTCATTAAGACCTAAAGAAATCTTGCCTATAGGTTTTTCTTTAAGTCAAATATATTTGTATTTGTGGTACCATTTAAAAACAGTTTTTTACTTCAGTGATAAACTCTGTGTAATAGTGTTTATTGATAGTGACAGAGTCCTATTCCTGTGCAGGACTCAGATTTCTTAATGATATGTGATGGTTTCAGAGGGATTCGTTGCATGCGAGTAACCCAGTATTACCGTTTCTGATGTCGGCTTCACTATAATCTGCTCACTGTCCCGCAGCGATGTCAGAGCTGTATTTAGTGATTGTCAACGTTCCACTACTGCTGCTTCGGAGTCGAACATCTGATTCAACACGCCGCTTTTCATCTTCATCTCCTCAAAGATTTACAAATGCGGTACTTGAAGCATGATGGCAAATTATGGGATGGCATTATTTACTGCCATCTTATTAATGATAACAAAAAAATTAATCATTAATGCTTGTTTGTGCAGTGTTTAAAAAAAAGAAAACTCATATTCGAGAAAGGTTTAATTTGTTTTATGTATTTAGCTGATGGCAACTTTGTAATTCACATTCACAGATTAACTGGTACCGGATGGTATTAGTATTAGTATTTGTGCAAAGTAAATAACTTCTCAAAGGTCAGTGAAGGATGATAAAGCTGCTGATCTCAGACAATCATGTTCAGGTGAGGAGTGGGTTTATTTTCTGCGATCTTCATGGCCAAACTCTCTGGTTGGCTCCATCAAATGTCACCCAAATGGACACAAAGGTTTTTTGTGCTTTTAATCAAACCCCTTGATATGCAGAAAAGTGCTGACAAGATTTGCAAGAGATGAAGACTTTAAACTCTCTTGTAAATAATGTAACATGTTGATACGCTTCACGTTGGTCCACTAAACGCAGGTCAACAAATACTCCTGTGTTGCTGGTGCAGTTCTGGCTGAGGATGCAGCAGGAAATGATGAGCTGAAACATCATGAGGCTGAGCCGCTGCAGCTTTGATAATGATGTCAGGTTACACAAACACAAAGTTCAAACTAGACTTAGAAAAGCAATACAAGTGGCTCTGAGGTCAGTTAATTAAAGCAACTGAAGAAACGAAAAGTCTTAAAGGTGACCTATTATGGCATTTAATGTATATTTTAAACAGGCCTTGAATGTCTTAAAAACAATCTAAAGCTTGTTTTTTCTACATAAATCATAAATCCAGCCTGTGGGCCCTGTCACTAGTTTTACCGCTTCTAACCTCTTTTTCTGTGCCTCATTTTTAGGGAAAGGGGGGGTATGATAATGAGGCTCTGTGCTGATTGGCTCCCTGAATGACGTGTAGCAGGGGAGGAGCATAAACCTCGCTCCGCCAGAGTAGCCCGAGCCTGTAAATTATCCCAACACTGAATTTTCACAAATGGCCACTTTATTGTTAAAAAAATAAAATATGAGTTGTATATAAATAACATTTATGCACTATTTAAGCCGGATCTACCCGGCGGATGCTGAACGCTGGCCCCGGAGCCACGCCCGGCGCCCGGGAGCAGCGCTGCTGGAGCAGCGCGCATCACCGCGGCTTTAACGGGGGAATCTGAGCGGTTCCGACCGGCCGGGACCGCAGGAACCGGCCTGGACTGGTAGCAGGGACTCCCGGGGACCGACCAGCGGAATTTCAGCCGGATCTGCCCGGCGGATGCTGCGCGACGGGCGCCGCAACCGCACGGCGGGCGCACAGATCGGCTCCGCGGCGCATCCGCGGCGCATCGCCCGTTATCGGGGATCAAACCGACAGATTTGCCTGAAAATCTCAGAGGGTGAAGCTGGTCCGACCTGGGACAGACCCCCGAGGACCCAGCTCCTAAACCACCCGGGAACCTGGATGATTTAACGTGGATCCGCTCCGCCGCCGCGCCGTGTCCCACAGGCTGAAGGATGGACCGCTCCAGCAGCGGAGAGAGCTGGTTGTGGGCGTGGTTTCAGCAGCGGAGGCTGAACCTATGGAAATCTGCTCCCGTCGTGACGTAACGACAGGAGCAGATTCTAATCGGCTCAAAAAAAACCACGTGACACTGGGGGACTCTGTCAGGCGGGGGTCAGAGACCCTGCAGAAATTCATGGTATTTTGTCTCCCCTGTGCTGGCAGGGTGAGGGGAGACCACTTTATATATGTTAAAACAAGAAAAAACTTGTTTTTCATAATAGGTCCCCTTTAAGCAATGCAAATAAGTTTTAAGAGTGAAGTATCGCAGTGTTCGCAGTACTGCTCACCAATGCTTTCACGACTAAAATCTTTCTGACATATGTACTTATTAGTTAATTTAAGGCTTTGCTTTCATAGTAGTAGTTTGAAGAGTTAAAAAAATCATTATGTTTTTGCAACAATCCTGGAAGTTGGATGTACTTGCTGCCATTCGGGCATGTTATTTGACTCTGGTCTCAATATGACTATGTTATTGTATAGTTTGGGAAACTCAAACAGAAGCAGGCTCATTAGATTCCCTGTATTCCCAGCAGTTTTGAGTAGTGCTTAGCCGTGCTCACACAAAGTCTGCCAGACCATCACGGTCACACGACTGAGATGTCGCAACATGACACATATACAGAAAAAGGTTGAACCTGCGTTATCAGGGGAATGGTCAGCATAAAATACTTTTCTGAAGCACCAATCGACCACAGACAGATTGAAAAAATAAAGGTGTTCAGTGGCAGACATTGTTTGTGCAGGAATGCGTGGATAGTAGATAGCCGGTTATTATCAGGGGGCAGACAATTGATCCACTTGTCAGAGGCTTTGAGAGATTATTCAACACTCGTGCCCTAGATAGTGCAAGGCCAAACTGGAAGGAGGAGATGGCAAAAGAAGGAGAAACTGACAAAAGATGAAGCAAATGATGAAGTCTGATGAGAGAAGAATAAAGGGTTAGAATGCACCAGTTACATAAGACTGCAATGTTGACGAGTCACGGGAGTGTTGAGGGGTGATAAGTGTGTGAAAATAGTAAACACCACCGGAAGACTGGCAGAGATCTGGAGTAGACGGGTAAGATTAACGGAGAATGGACGCTGCTGGAGGAGGATGAGGAGTGATGAAAACACAGAGATGTGCAATGATGACAGGCTGACCTGCGAGGCAAGCTTAGCAACGGGGGGGAAAAAAAGAAAAAAAACTGCAGGGACGTGAAATGAAAAGAAATTGGTGATGATGAGAGGTTGAAAGCTGAAGAATTAGGAGGAGGAGCAAATTACAGCAGAGACAGCAGCTCAATAGAGGACAAAGAAGAGACAAGTGCCCTGGAAATAACAGCAGGAGATCAGAGGAGAACAGAAACAGCTCACAGCCAACACCAGGTAAAAGATTTAGACTTTTCCCAACTCCAAAAATAACTGCTTCACTCATGTTACAACTGTTAATCCACGGTTTCCAACCTCTGTCTTATTTATAGATGTTGCAGTCTGCCATAACAATTGAAGGCAAATATACAAATAGATTTTTCAGATTAATTTAACAGTTGTAGCTAAATATACTAGGGAGAGGACAACTTTATGAACATTTCTAGTTGTGTTGAAACACAAATAAAGCTTCCAGGTGTAAATGGTACTTCAGCAGTCCAACATCTGAGCTTCATAGCCGTTTGTCTACAGGTTACAATCAATAACTACTGTGTTCACTGTTGGCTAATATGAAATTGATGTGAGACAATCACCAACAGTGTTTTGGGTGGAAAAACACATTTTTTTCTAATAACAAGCTATAGTTTACAAATAAGGCTTGACCAGACCAGTTCAAGTCAACTCTCATCAGGACAGACCCAGAGATCCAGCTGATTTGATCACAGCTGCTGGGGAAATTAACACAGAAGTCATTCAGGTTTTATATGAATAACACATCTTGTGTGTTTAGACTCTGCTTTATAGAAAACCCCAGGGGGCGGGCTTTTTAAATGCACAAACAGCTATACAAGACACTGAAAGTACTGTAAGACAAGACACAAAGAGCATTACGTAACCTCTTTACACATGACAGCAATGGGACTCTTGGAAATCAGGCCACTAAACTGTGCTGCCTCTCTCTTTAGTAAGATTCAAACTTCTTAAAACTCAAAATTACGGCATTTGAATCATTCGGCATAATTCCTATCAGATGCTGCAAGACTGAATACAATTCTTTTTGGGACATAATGAAAAAAATGTTTCTTTTCAGATCAATTTTTAGATGGCAAAAGGAACAATGCTGTACTCGAGAAAATGAAAACAACATCTGACAAAGCTGCAGTAGTGTTCTCTGTTCCACATGAGCATCAGACGAGAAGGAGCTGAATTAAGTAAGAGTCCTCCGGGTTGAAACTTTAGGAAATAGCACCACGGATAGTGCCCTTCTTCAGACAGTTTTATTACAAGTGATGAAACTCCACATTTTCTAAATGCCCATTACTGCGACACTGATGGGGGCACACAGTAATATACATGTTAATATTAATCAGTCTGAAACGATTTTAAGTTCTCACTGTAATGTTCAAGGGCTTCATTTATGATCACTGCATATGCAAGAAAGAGGCTTCCACACAAATGTACACACACATGCTAGGAAACTTTCATCCAAACACAAATGGCCATTGGATTATACCTAATCAAACTAAACTGAATTTAGGCACCTAACATAGTATTTAGAATCCTATGTTAAGGTACAGCCTTGAAGGTACCGCTTTGCCAGATTTTAATGCAACAGAGAGCTGGGTTGGGGATACTTTTGATTTGAACTTTTTATTTACGTGTCATGCACATGACGTGCCCAGCCCGAGTGGGCTTACAAGACACCAAAAAAAGAGAGAAAGGAACATAAAGCAAATGAAAGCCAGACAACAGACCTTGTACCAATTAAACATATAAACAATCCTGACGCTTTCTCCAGGCTTCAGAAACAAAATGAGCCAACTTAAAAACATGGAAGCTAAACAACCCGTCCATTCTATCATCGTCAGAGCACCAGAACATTTCTGGGTTTTTAACAAACATTTCGGTAAATAAGGGAATTCTCAGTTCATCATACAGAGGGCAATATAACAAAAAATGTGATTCACTTTCCACTTCATTAAGTTTGCATAATTCACACAACCTTTCATCTTCGGGAATGTTTTTAAATCTACCAACTTCAAGATTCAAGGGAAGGATTCCTGTTCTCAGCTGAGCCATTAAAGACCTTTGATTTCGTGTTAGGTTTGCTTTAACATAAGGCCATAATTGTGCTTGATTTGGATATATGTTCGTAATTTGGGTTTAAACAAAATCTCATTTAACCATTTTGTCTTAAATAAAGCAAAAAACTTATCACTAATTGAAGTTATTGAATAGGTTAAGTTATTCCTATACATATACTGTAATCCAACGTCTTCAAATAATGCAAATATTTCTTTAGTCCATGGCGAACCATTTAATTTACTCCAAATAAAAACTTTCTTATTGACCCTGTCTTCCGGCATATTAAGTAAACGATTCCACAATCTAATCATCTCACATTTACGTCTTATGGAACCAGGAAGCCAACCCATGTCACCTTGAACGGCCAAGATCGGAGAAAATTTATGAACCCCCAAGAAACAGATACTACAGATTAGTGTGTATCTTGGTAAGATGTTTTTTATTAAAAACACAATTACTGTGGTGACATTTAAAAGACTGATTGCATGGGTAAACCAGCACTGCTAGAGGACTATGCGAAATTAAAAATTAAAAATCAATGATTCTCCACAGTTCACCATAAAAGTCACAAATGGCATTGAAGGTGATATGGACTGATCAGTTATGATTAAATGCATGTACATCCAACAGGCATGTGCATGTGTACATGATTGATATTTAAATATTGGCACATGAGCATAAAGACAACATTTTAAGTCAGATTTATATTGGACCACGAGATGCAGCAGCTGAGTTTTCAGCACTGCTCCAATAAGTACAGCAGGTCATGTCTGCCCACTGCAATCAACTTATACAAATACACTCTGCAAGGAGAGAGCACTCCTTTAAATAATCATCATTTCTAGGAATGCCATTATGCGGTATCTACTGTCCACCACAAGAGCCAGGATTCTTCCCCTGCAGAGAATCATACTGTCCTGAGGGAGTAGTGGCATATCAAGCCTGCTGCAGCCACAGTCTACAAGAGATAAGCCGCTTGCCTCAAGGCCATATGGGCAAATGGAAGGCTTACATACCTGGAGCACTGAACTGACGCACAGAGGTAGATCTGCTCTTGTCAGAGACGCGGCTGAGACTGCAACCTTTCGGCACACTCCAAGACGCCGCGGTGGCCCTGCTGTCCCGCTCCTCGGCCGTGTCGTAGATCTCCACGTGGGGAGGACGCTCCGTCAGGTTTTTGCTGTAATGGCTCAGACCGTACTGGGCAATTTGGATGGCGTAGAAGTAACCCTGAGGGCCCCACTGAGTGGACAGAGGCACGCCTGAGTTGAAAGGAAGGAAGCAGAACAGGAAGATGTTAAACTAAGATGGAAAACAACCTTATGAAAAGAAATAATGTTTTTATCTTGACTTTATTTCAGGCAGTCACTTTTATACTGCTTTAAAATGCTTCAATATTTTACACAATTGTCTTTTCTTAATCTGAAGTATATTTCAAATATATGTGCTGTTTTGATGAAATGTCTCAATTCTTCTCATTTAGCTTGACGAAAACAAAAAAACTCATATCACAACAACTTTCCTAAATAAAATCAGCTTTTTTCAAACATTCCAGTGAGCGGATTAAACTGAACATCACAATAAAGATTTCAAACGTCAACTCTGAATTAAAATTTTCATAGTTAGTTTCTTCTTTTTTCTCCAGGTGCAAAAAAAAGGTATAAAAAAAAAGAAAAAGAAAAAAAGCAGCCAAGGAAGATAAAGAACTGGACGTCATGGCGAAATTTCAGTTAATCTGCAGCATTTCGCTGCAGGCGACTGTCCCTACTCAGGCGGGCAGAAATAGCTCAGGCAGGAGAATCACTGATTACCAGATAGCTCTGTTTCAAACAGCGACAGGGAGGTTGCATACACCACCCAAACCCACATCCTTCAGACAAGAATGGATTACATACACATTAGGGTTGACAACGTCCCTTCTCATCTGAAACTAAATCACCACTGCACACATTACTGTATTCCGTGGTGATTAGTGATAATAACTGGTTTCCTAATTGTCATTTGTGCTGTTTGGGATGGACTTTGGAGAGAGGAAACAAAAAAACAACAAGACAAGTTTAGTTTCATTAAATACGTGATAGAAGTCCTGCTGCCAGAAACCTACCAACACATTGAACAAACTGTAAATGTTCTGTGCCCAAAAACACATTGTAAATGAAAAAGACATTTCCATTGCTTTGTTCTCTACATGTTTACAGACCACAGAGTATATTAATTGTCTAATGATGGTAACAAATAATTAAATCTACGGCAAAAAAGTGCATCTCAAAACTAAAGCAGCAACTGTTAGAATAACACATGACTAATGTGTTAAAAACGTTCACCAAATTAGTAACTGTGAAAGAAAACATATTAAACACTAGTATTATCTGCAGGCAAAACATCCAGTTCTTCTTAAGATGCCTCACTGATGTCCTTTTCTTCAGGATTAATATTCAATGGTAAGGCGGGAAAAGATGCAAACTAGGGCTGTTCGATTAATCGATTTTAAATCGTAATCGCGATTATGTAATTAGAACGATGTTAAAACGTGAAAATTGTAAAATCGATTTTTAAATTTTTTTTTTTTTTTTTTACCTTGTCTGCACACATATTAATGATTGATGGAAATACCTCTCAATACCTGCGACAAGTGCCCCATGGGAGAGGCTCTTTAGTGTAGGAGGGGGCGTTGTAACATGCCACCGGGCATCCCTCAAGCCACATGCGGTAGACCGGCTCGTGTTCCTTGCAAAAAACTTGCAAATGTGAATAGCAAATGTAATGACATTACACACCTCTACCTCCTTCATGGGTTGCATTATTATTTAGCATGCAAAGACCCAGTTTAGTTTAATTAGAAAATGTCTTGTTTTATTTAATTGGAAATATAACTTACTGTATGTTTGCAAGTGCTGATTTGCTGATTTTTTTTTTTCCAGAGATAAAACTTTATATTTTATTATATTTTTTAAAACTTTTTTTCAACTTATTTTACAGAGTTTTGCACTTTATTCATTCATTTTTGCTTTAATAAGAGCAAAGTTTGCACTTAAAGCCCAATGGGGCAAATGTTCAATAAAAAAACAGCATATTTGAAATAATTTCTTTGCCTTTTGTCAATTCACAAAATAATCGTAATCGTAAATCGGATTTTGAGAGAAAAAAAAAAATTAAGATTTTATTTTTGGGCAAAATCGAACAGCCCTAATGCAAACATATCTGTTGAAGCCTCTCAGTTTTCTGAGAAACCTTCCAACCACAACTTCTCAGTGTGCTTTAGACACAACACAACCTTCTGCCAAAAACTGGTTCATGGTCACAACACAAGATTCAGTGACCCACTTGCTTCTCACAGATAAGAAACACTCGTGTGGACAACAATATAGATATTCACCTCTCGTTGCTGTGTGACTTACATGGAGATGGAAGGTGCATTATTTTGTTTGGCCGCTGCTACGGCCATGGTCCGTCGTAGGAGGGAGTAACAGGAATAATGGGTGCAATGAGTGCTTGGTGAATTGATAATGCAGAACGGTATAACTGGGGCATGAAGATGGCTGTGTACTCCTACCAGAGGCTTCAGGCCTGCTGTCAGAATAAAAGCTTCCTCCTACAGCCGTGGTAACATCACAGACTCAAGCAGTGACAGTTGGTGGATTTTCATTAAACTTTCTTACAAATCAAAAACAACAATTCTGAAATTGCGGTAAGGTACCACTGTGGGGGCCTGGCGTTTCCATAGAATGCTGTTTTGTAAATGATTGTGATTCTCATAAAATGTCACCCTCTCCTAGAATCTCATTCAGTGAGACTTTTCTTCAAAAAAAAATGAGGAGGATATGGAGGAGATGTGTTTCCATAATAGGTTTTTCGTTGCAATATTTAGGTGTTGCACAATTCTTGTGTTAGTGGAAATGCGACTAGTGAAAGAGGCCGATACTGCTACTGACTGTTCTGTGGATTGTGAAGTAAAGGACAGGGACCATGTTCATACTGCAGAATTATGTAATACTTTTTAAAAGCACATACTGGAAAGACAATATTACACCTTGGTTGGATCTCTTTGAAAGCACAGCTGGATAGTGAATAATGAAGAGGGCATGTCTTTATAGGACGGTCTCTGTGTGAAAGTGGCTTGTGTCAAATGAGAACAACAATAAAAGGAGGGATCCTCAGGTTTCATCTATCCAACACTTCACAATGCAGCCTTGAATATCCTACTCAGGCATTGTTGCAAAAATTCACACTTTGATTAATGAGACCAAAACATCTCACAAGCTGACACGGTAAACAACTTACAAAGACGAAAAGGCTCCAACTACCCACAGGAGGGACAGCGGGGTCTGCATAACTTCAATAGCTTACAGTATAAGCTTGAAAATAGTCACCAGTCAGTTTGACCTGAGAAACTCTTCTGGACGGAAGGTGAAACATCTTCAAGAACAAAAGACAAAGAAGTTCAGCTGCCTTTGATTCAACCCTAAGCTTCAACCCCACTTAAGATCGATGCCAGTACCTGAAGACGTGCATACTTAGATAATCTTAAAGGGATTGTGACATGAAAAACACATTTTTCTTGATTTTTTGTGTTTTGTTGGGTGGCTTGACATCAAATTACACCCAAAAAACAACGAACTTTTAACATTCAGTGTATTGTGTGCTTTCTGGGATTTTCCGCATAACTGTGCAAAAACGGCGCATGTGGTTTGGTGGCGGGCCGTGACGTCAGGGCCCGCTAAATCACTGCCCCCTCCACCCAGCTCCCTGTCTCCTCTCCTCTCCAGCGCACCATAAAGGCTGATTTATGGTTCCGCGTTACACCGACGCAGAGCCTACGGCGTATGGTTACGGGGCGACGCGCACCATACGCTGAATCTACGGCGTAGGCTCTGCGTCGATTTAACGCGGAACCATAAATGAGGCTTAACACGGAGCTGTTTAGAGCGTCTTTTGTTCTAATCACCGGAGGAAAACTGCTAAGAAGACCCGCGGCCACTGACTGGACTAAAGATAAGGGGACAGTGCTGCTTGCATGCCTTTATTTTTATGATTGTTTGCTCTGGTTCGCCCTGCTGCTTTTCCGTGCATGCTTCGCCTGTCGCTCCCGGCTTAACTCTCCGACGCCGCTGTGAGCGTATGGCTGGAGGAGGAGCAGGTTTGGAAGAGGAGCGGAGCAATGATTGACAGGAAAGGGGGGAAAGGAAGCATTTTTCACGGCGCAAAAAAACACTGTAATAAAAAGCCAGGAAAAGAGTACTAGAGTGAAGTTTTTCTTGTTACACTCTTTTAGACACATTTGAGGGATGTTGGCCAAGACTTTTAATAGTGTTAAAAGCATGTTAAAAATTATGTCACAATACCTTTAAGACGCTCGCTCTTTTGTAAAGGTGGTTATCCATTTCAAATCCATGGCCAAGAACAGAGTAAATCACTATAAATGTGTTATATCTAACAGTTATGCTGAAAACCAAAAGTGGATGATTATCTAAAATACTCTGGCGCTGCTTGCAGCCTTTCCAGAGGTCAAGTCAGGCGGAGCCGAGGCTGTACTTTGTTTGCTTTACCACTCAATTAAACTTAATTCATGCACATCATGCTTAATTCTTGCAAGTGTTGCCTAAATGAAAGGTTGAATGGTTTTTGCATTTCACTAATATTTATTTTCACAGTACAGTGCACGTTTTCAGACTTAAACTGTGGACATGTAAGCGGTCGACCTTATGAATGAAATTCTTTAGAAAGCAACAAAATAAAGGCAATCTGCTAATAAAACGGGACAGTACATTTTATTCTTTTTTGATAACATGAACAAATTCATGTCATTTGATGTAAATGGGTGTTGCATTTATGCATTCACTCTTATCTCAGTTACTAATTGATAGGTTTATTATTTGAATGATTATATCTAAATAGGTAAATAGCATGGACAAATGCCACATTTCTTTAGTAAAGTCACAAACTTGACAGTACTGATTTGCTTGCCTTGATTTATGTGTTAAGAGCCTAGAAAAAGAAGTGTGTACACTCATACGTCCACAAACACACTTAGTTCCATTTCCCTGCAAAATGTTGTCTCTCCGTCTGTCTTGTTACTGACATCTCCCTTGACAACTCAAGTTAAATGGCTTTCAAAATACTAACATTGCAGCAGTGAGCTGCACTGCCTAACACTAAGTAATCCATGGGGAACTGGATGGTAAGTCTCCACATATTTTCATGGCTCCGGAAAGCCGGCTTTTTCAGAAATCTAAAAAAACTAGATCTCCTGCCAGTTCCAGAGGGCTCTCAAAGCCTACTGACATTCACGCAGTAGCTGAAGTGTAACATCTTGTTAAATGTTTCGCCTTGCCCTTTTGTTGTTGGTTCCCTTTTTTTTTTTTTTATATATAAAAAAAAAGGGAACAGGGTATAAAGTCTTTGACAACTAATTGAAACCCAGGCTACATTCACGCTACACAATTTTAAGTATCTGCATCATAACGCACAACTCAGAGTCCCGTAAATTGGGAGTCTTAAGTTACTGTTGTGTTCACACTATGTGGTTGAGGGGTAAGGGCTGACTGAGTTGCCGTTGTGAAGTGTGTGTGACACCCAACTCTTTTTGGGTAAATGGTCTGAGGAAAGAAATGAGCATTGCAAGCTATTTGTGATGCTTTGTTCAGAGCACAGATGAAAAATGAACAGACAACGAATATGAGTAAAGAAATGACTTAGCATGTGTGAGAGCAGGGATTTTCTGTGCCACAGAAAGATTTGAAGACCTGTACAATAATCTTTTTTTGATGAAAAAGCAACCTCCTGCTTGTATTTTAGTATGGTGTATCATGTATCACTGAGTATTTACAGGACCCCCCCCCCCCTCCTTGCTACAGCACCTTCCCTTCCTCATATGGCCCTTTTCCACTAGTATCTACTCAGCTCGCTTCTACCCGCCACCGCCCCGTCTTGCGCTTTTCCACTACGGGCTGAGGCGGGTGGAGCCGTGCTAAGCAGATACTTTTTCTGTAACCATTCTGCCGAGGTTCTAACCGGGCTGAGCCGGCACTATATCTGACATCACCACGCTCCACGCCACTGATTGGTCGGGGGGCAGGGCCGTCAGGCGTTTGAATCAGGAAGCGGGAGTCGGCTCGCGGTGATTTTATTATAAAGCGCAAACGTCTGTTCGGTGATCCAACTCTGAGGTGCAGATGTTCATAAACCTGGTGGCTGACGAGAGAATTAGGCCGCATTCAGACTGCAGGTAAATCTGATTCATATCTGATTCCTTCTCATATCCGATTTTCAGGGCTGACTGTCCACACTGTTTTTAGCAAGTGTCCATATGGGATCTGGCTCTGTTCAGACTGGGCCACATCATTGACTGATCTGACGGGTTGCCGTAGCAACGACGTCGGAGCGGAGGCGTCACCCAGCGCGTGTGTATTGTGTGACGTCATGTAATTGCGACACACAGATTAATGAGGCCTTTCGTTTCTTCCTCTGTCGGGCTGCTATTTTCGGCATCTTCCGACTGCTCCATACCTGTAACGTAGCTCCACAACTCGAAATGGGCGGGTGGTTTTGCGCAGGGGTCTGGTCTGGTGTCGCGTAGAGTGACGTCACGGACAGTCAAAACCGATCTGAGTGTTTGGAGCTGTTCAGACTGAGACGCATCTGCCCAAATGCGATATGAATGCGATATGAAACTACCTCCCAGAGGTGGTTTCGATCTGGTTTGCAATGGTTTGCAGTGACCTCAGCCCGTGGCTTTGCTCTCTCACTGCATTTTTTCTTGAATGGGAAGTTTCCTGACAGCTTCGTATATCTGGCATATTAGATATTCATGTTGCTAAAGATGTGCCACCCTATAATTGCATAACCTCTTCCTGAGTGGTATTCAGTTTCAAGGAAGTGCACACATTATCTGCATTAAATAAAACAACAACATAATCTATGGGGAATGTGCCTGTAAGGAGGGAGCTGGTGGACAGAAACTACAAAAGTTTAATTTTAGTATTCAGTTGCTCCATCTATCTTGGTGGAGTGTCCATAAGTGCCAGGTTGAAGTGCTGGTCTTTATTTAAGGAAATGGAGCAGCTACATTTTTAATCAAACCCTTGAAAGGTTACCCTTGAAACACATTTGTTCAGAAAGTGTATTTTTCAAATATTTAAATTATGTCAAATGTTTAAATATGAAAGAATAAGTAAAACCAGATGATAATGACTTAAAGTGCAAGAAAGGACAGGACCAGCTGTTTCTATTCAACACAGTGCTCTGGCTACTGAAAGTATGACTTCTATGTGTGCATGTCTTTAATAAAACAAAGAACCTTACAGGAAAGGGACAAGTAATTAAATGCAAAAAAGTACATGCATTTGTGTTTGTTTAAAATGCCAATCAGTAGAAGCTCCAAGGGCATACATTTGCATTTGCCAGAATGATGGTCATTTAAAAAGAAAATGTGATGTTTTTTTTCCCAGTAGTATATAAAAAAAAAAATGTGTGCATATTCGAGATTTTTTAAAACTGTTCAATCTGGTAGAGGATTCAACACTCGACCGACTCCTCATGTACCATGTGCAGGTCACGAGCTGGGGTGATGTATACGGGGCATTGCATCTTGCTCAATGTCTTGTCAAATAACTTTTCAACGTGAAGTGTGGCACTTGTGAAGTTTAATATATCCATGACCTTGTTCAAGCCCTGCGGGGGCTCCGACTTCAGCAGCTTAATTAATGAATGTCAATTTTCACTTATAAAAATATGCTAAGTTGAGGAGAAGTGTGTGTGTGTGTATGCGCGCAGATGTGAATGCTAAATAGCGAGAGGCCTTGAGTTCACTTAGCAGATCATGTTAAACTGTGTGTTTATGGAATTTAGACCTTCATTTTTATAGACTATTCTGCAAGACACAGGAGTATACTCACTCACTCACTCATCTTCTCCCGCTTTTCCGTTACCGGGTCGCGGGGGCAGCAGCCTCAGCAGGGATGCCCAGACTTCCCTCACCCCAGACACTTCCTCCAGCTCTTCCGGGGGGAGTCCGAGGCGTTCCCAGGCCAGCCGAGAGACATAGTCTCTCCAGCGTGTCCTGGGTCTTCCCCGGGGTCTCCTCCCGGTGGGACATGCCTGGAACACCTCCCTAGGGAGGCGTCCAGGAGGCATCCGGTACAGATGCCCAAGCCACCTCAGCTGACTCCTCTCAATGTGGAGGAGTAGCGGCTCGACTCCGAGCTCCTCCCGGGTGACCGAACTCCTCACCCTATCTCTAAGGGAGCGTCCAGCCACCCTGCGGAGGAAACTCATCTCGGCCGCTTGTATCCGCGATCTTGTCCTTTCGGTCACTGCCCAAAGTTCATGACCATAGGTGAGGGTAGGGGCGTAGATTGACCGGTAAATCGAGAGCTTCGCCTTTCGACTCAGCTCCCTCTTCACCACGACAGTCCAGTACATCGACCGCATTACTGCGGACGCTGCACCGATCCGCCTGTCAATCTCACGCTCCATTGTTCCCTCACTCGTGAACAAGATTCCGAGATACTTGAACTCCTCCACCTGAGGCAGGACTTCTCCACCCACCCGGAGAAGGCATGCCACCCTTTTCCGGTCGAGAACCATGGCCTCGGTCTTGGAGGTGCTGATTCTCATCCCTGCCGCGTCGCACTCGGCCGCAAACCGCCCCAGCACATGCTGGAGGTCCCGGTCCGATGAAGCCAACAGGACAACATCATCTGCAAAAAGCAGAGATGAAATCCTGAGGTTCCCAAACCGGATCCCCTCCGGCCCCTGGCTGCGCCTAGAAATCCTGTCCATAAAAATTATGAACAGGACCGGTGACAAAGGGCAGCCCTGCCGGAGTCCAACATGCACCGGGAACAAGTCTGACTTACTGCCGGCAATGCGAACCAGACTCCTGCTTCGATCATACAGAGACCGGACAGCCCTTAGTAGAGGGCCCCGGACTCCATACTCACTCAGCACCCCCCACAGAATGGCACGAGGGACACGGTCAAATGCCTTCTCCAGATCCACAAAACACATGTAGACTGGTTGGGCAAATTCCCATGAACCCTCGAGCACCCTGCGGAGGGTATAGAGCTGGTCCAGTGTTCCACGACCGGGACGAAAACCGCATTGTTCCTCCTGAATCCGAGGTTCGACTATCGGCCGTAATCTCCTCTCCAGTACCCTGGCGTAGACTTTCCCCGGGAGGCTGAGAAGTGTGATCCCCCTGTAGTTGGAACACACTCTCCGGTCCCCCTTTTTAAACAGAGGGACCACCACCCCGGTTTGCCACCCCAGCGGTACTGTCCCCTTCCTCCATGCAATGTCGCAGAGGCGTGTCAGCCACGACAGCCCTACGACATCCAGAGACTTGAGGTACTCAGGGCGAATCTCATCCACCCCCGGTGCCCGGCCACCGAGGAGCTTACGAACCACCTCGGTGACCTCGGCTTGGGTGATGGATGAGCACGCCTCCGAGCCCCAACCCTCTGCTTCCTCAGTGGAAGGCATGTCAGTCGGGTTAAGGAGATCCTCGAAGTATTCCTTCCACCGTCCGACAATGTCCCCAGTCGAGGTCAACAGCTCCCCATCAGCACCATAAATGGTGCCGGCAGAGTACTGCTTCCCCCTTCTGAGGCGCCGAACGGTCCTCCAGAATTTCCTCGAGGCCGACCGAAAGTCCTCCTCCATGGCCTCCCCGAACTCCTCCCAGACCCGAGTTTTTGCCTCCAAGACTGCCCGAGCCGCGGCCCGCTTGGCCTGCCGGTACCTATCTACTGCGTCAGGAGTCCCACCGGCCAACATAGCCCGGTAGGACTCCTCCTTCAGTCTGACGGCATCCTGTACTTCCGGTGTCCACCACCGGGTTCTAGGATTGCCGCCACGACAGGCACCGGAGACCTTGCGTCCACAGCTTCGAGCCGCCGCGTTGACAATGGAGGCGGAGAACATGGTCCACTCGGACTCGATGTCCCCCACCTCCCCCGGGATCCGAGAGAAGCTCTCCCGGAGGTGGGAGTTGAAGATGTCCCTGACAGAGGGCTCAGCCAGACGTTCCCAGCAGACCCTCACGATACGCTTGGGTCTGCCCGGTCTGTCCAACCTCCTCCTCCGCCAGCGCATCCAACTCACCACCAGGTGGTGATCAGTTGACAGCTCAGCCCCTCTCTTCACCCGAGTGTCCAAGACATGCGGCCGAAGGTCAGATGAAACGACAACAAAGTCGATCATTGACCTCCGGCCTAGGGTGTCCTGGTGCCACGTGCACTGATGGACACCCTTATGCTTGAACATGGTGTTCGTGATGGACAAACTGCGACTCGCACAGAAGTCCAACAACAAAACACCACTCGGGTTCAGATCGGGGAGGCCGTTCCTCCCAATCACGCCTCTCCAGGTATCACTGTCATTGCCCACGTGAGCGTTGAAGTCCCCCAGTAGAACAATGGAGTCCCCAGTTGGAGCACTATCAAGTACTCCTCCCAGGGACTCCAAGAAGGCCGGGTACTCCCCACTGCTGTTCGGCCCGTAGGCACAAACAACAGTGAGAGACCTATCCCCGACCCGAAGGCGCAGGGAAGCGACCCTCTCGTTCACCGGGGTGAACTCCAACACATGGCGGCTGAGCTGGGGGGCTATAACCAAGCCCACACCAGCCCGCCGCCTCTCACCCTGGGCAACTCCAGAGTAGTGGAGGGTCCAGCCCCCTTCAAGGAGCTGGGTTCCAGAGCCCAAGCTATGTGTGGAGGTGAGCCCGACTATCTCTAGCCGGTATCTCTCAACCTCACGCACAAGCTCCGGCTCCTTCCCCCCCAGCGAGGTGACATTCCATGTCCCCACTGTGAGGGTTGATGTCCAGGGATTGGGTCGTCGAGGCACCCCGCCACGACTGCTACCCAGCCCACAATGCACCGGCCTGCCATGGTCCTTCCTGCGGGTGGTGGGCCTACTGGAAGGCGGACCCGCGTCGCCGTTTCGGGCTGAGCCCGGCCGGGTCCCACGGGCAAAGACCCGGCCACCAGGCGCTCGCCTGCGAGCCCCAACCCCAGGCCTGGCTCCAGGGCGGGGCCCCGGTGACGCCGATCCGGGCGACGTAACGGTCCTTGATATCTTTTTCATCATGGTAGGCTTGTGAACCGCTCTTAGTCTGGCCCGTCACCCAGGACCTGTTTGCCATGGGAGTCCCTACCAGGGGCGAAAGTGCCCCCGACAACATAGCTCCTAGGATCACTCGGGCCAATTCAATACAATGAATTGTGAATAAAAATCATAAAATGAATTTGATATTAAAAAAATCTTAGATTGTAGCTTTTATAATTAGTTTCCCTTCAGGGATTAATAAAGTATTTTTTAAATCAATTTATCAATACCTCAAAAAGTAAAAGTGAAAAGCCAACCAAGTATAACTAAACTATTCCTTCACAGGTTCATCTAAGCTGCCACAAGCTTCTAATTTCATTACTTCCTGCTAGTAATATGGCTGGTAGTGAAATCCCTCAAACAGTGTAAAGCAGAACAGCACATATCGAGGGTGCAGCCACTAAATATACAAAAAGAAATTACATGCTTCCTTCTGTTAGTATAATAAAGGAAGTGGATTTATTCTTCTGAAACTTTACTATGGGGGTTTTGCAAAGGATAATCTCAGAGTTTGACTTCCATTGGGATTTATTTCCACACACCCATACACACTTGAAAATTAGTCAAAGGTCACGGGCAGGCTGTCAGAGATTCCTGCCCTCTGCGTTTCAGTGTCCATTCTTCCATACATGGAGAACAAACCTTTGGTACTAGTCTGTATTGCAGTGAACCTGGAAAAGCCTCTGACTGATACTATGTTTAATCACTGTGTTGTACTAGAGGATGTGCAGTGTTGTCCATTACTATTAACCTATTCAACATTCTTCTTTGCTTTACAGTAAGCTCCAGAAAAGAGAGCCTTATTTACCATTTTGTCTTGACTCTTTTAGTCGCTCCTCTATAGAGCCTTTATTCTGTCACTCTGTGCTGTGTGAAATGCAGTAGATAGAAGCACCTCTAACTTTAGGAGGTAGTAACAGGGGCAAAATGAGTCCTGTGTGAAATGATGATCCTGAAAGGCATTACAGGGATACAAACATGTAGGCCAACTCGGCAAAGAAGGCAGAATGAATCAGCACATCATAGGGATGGATAGCAAAGACCCCGTCAGAAGCCTAACTACTTCAGATCTTTGCTACACAGGGACAAAGGCCATGGTACTGTTTATTGTGATGCTTTATTGCTTATTTATTTCAAAATAAATTGAGTCTCAAAGCTAAATTTGCACTTTATTTATCCCAATAAGCAAAATATAGTTAAACAAAAAAAGTTTTTTTGATTTTTCTTTTAAATTGACCTTTTGAATATTTTTTTGGTAAGAGAAAATCAATCATTTAAAACTAACAATCGTGTGTGCTGCTCAGAAAACTGGAGGGTTTACTTTCAGAGCAGACGCTGTTGGCTAAGCAAACTGGAGGAGACTCCATCTTCTGAGTCCATGCTGGAGTAACTGCATCGTAGCGGCATCGGTGGAAACAATGCAAACAGCAGTGCCGACGGCAAGACTGAGACCACCACTGCAGTGTGTGCCCCGTGAGAACAACCAGGGGATCATTTTAATTAATGCTGCTATGTATTCAGCACCAACTGAACAAAGTGTCTAGAAACAATGAGGACTTACTGCTGCTCATGGAACCCAAACACAAGGAAATGTACCCTCTTATGGTTGTGAAATGAGACAATGCTTTGTAAAAGCATGCATTTTTCTGAAAGTAATTACGAGTGCCTCTGTAAGAGCATTTTAAATGCACAAGTGTAGAGTGGAGGCGGTATAAAAAGAAGATCTCCTGTTTGTCTTTATGCCATGATTTCTGTGTGAAAGTGGCAGCTGGCTCTGTTGCTGCTGCTCTAACAGCTGTGACATATCCAAGTTTACAACAAAGAAATGGATGGTGTTTGTACATTTGGAAAAAATGTGGTGTATCAATCTTGTGTGTTACTTGTAATATAAAAGGAAAATTGATCCCCAAAAAAGACTATGTAAAACATATAAATTAAAAAAGATAAAAGGCATCATGGGAAATTCCACTATTCATATTAGCAAAACAAAGGAAAAAACACATTTAATGATGACGAACTGTTGGGATAGCTTAAGGCCATCACTGATCGTGAAACAGAACTCTGAACCGGGACATTCCACTTCAAAACATGGGTCTTTTTTGGAATGGATGTGATTCAAGACTGTTGTTGAAAATCTGAAAAATGTAAAGCCTCAACTTCATTCACAGTCATTTTCTCTGATAACAATGAAACTGTTAAATGTGTGAGGCAATTTTTTGAAACTTAAATTCAGATCTACATTCTGAGTTCATTACGTTACACTTATCAGGTTCTTTTATTGGCATTTACAAATATTTTAAAATAACAGAATGATAATGGATATCTATTATGCAATTTCATCCAAGCTACTTCTTTAAGCAAGCGAGGAACAGAACTATATTGATGACAATGTGGTTTAGGCTAATAGCCTTTTAAAATGAACTATTGATCCCCTCTGGCAATTATTTTAGAGGAACCTCCGAAAGTTTGAGGAGAAATACAGACTGTAGACAAACACAAACCGAGGCAATATTGTATACTAAAGAAATACTATGTATTGGTGTAAATCCCATTAAGAAATGTATGATGGCAGATAACGACTGGAAGTTTTTGAAATCTGATCTCAAACAGTTAATCAAGTGTTGTTTCACTAAAACTTTACTGCAAACTCATGAGATACACCTCATTAAGTCTATCACACATTTGTCTGCAACATTTAAAAGACCCTAATCAAAACGTATCCTTCCCGACATCAAGTATATTTTACTCTTGGGTACATAAAAGGACAAGCCTGAAAACCTGTTTTGTCTTTCTTTTGGTTGCCAGAAAAATAATTTGTGAAATGCCAATCCAACTATGACATAAAATGCGTAGATCTGTGTGCACTGGAGTGATAAATAGGTTACGCTCTTGTATATCACACCCAAAGGTAAAATGACTGATATGACTGCACATAGATAAAAGACAAAAATGTAGATTAATTATTACACGTGTGACAAATGTGAGATAATGAAATAAAATGTATCGTCACAACTCTTACTTTTTGTTTTTTCTACCTTTTACACATATAACGTGATCCTTTTATGCAAGAGCCTCTTGTTTTTTGTTAGCGAGTGTGTGGGCCTTCTTAACAGTGAGATGATGCTGTTAATCTTGGTAACACACAACTGACAACATTTCTATAAAATTCTTAATTCAAGAAGATAAACTACTTCTACTACTACAACCACCAGAGCCAAGATGACACTAATATTTCATCTACATAGTGAGCATATCAAATTGCTGAAAGTGAGACATTCAACCTTTCCATGAAAAATATATGCCCATTATGGCTGTAATACATCCCGTAAAAGTTAGAACATGGGCAACAAAAGGCTGGACAAGTAAGTGGTGCCAAAAAGAAACACCTGGGGGATCATATTGCGACTAATAAGGATAGCTAGTACAGGTCAGTGACATGACCACGTTTATAAAGGGTAACTTAAAGAGCACACTAAGGGCCTGATTTACTAAAGGTTTGCGTGCGTAAAAACGTGTGCAAACTTGACATCACCCGCAAACCAATGTGCAAGCTGATCTACTAACAGCGTGCAAAGAGGACTGCGTCTCTGAAATGAGCAAAATAGCACACGCTGTTCATTTAGTACTTTTGCCCTGATGAATAATCAATATGGGGCGTACCCGCCAGAAATCGCTAAATACTGGGAGGGGAAAATACAAATATGTCCATTTACCACCCGCAATGAGATTTACCAAGCCTGAAAGTTTTTGCGGGGATTGTGATTGCGTCTGTATTTAATACGTTCGAAAGGAAGGTGCTAATCTGCCAGCATTACGCAGGGATGTTTGTTGGTGCCTGATTTGAGGACTGGGGTGGGGATGGCTCAACTGTTAAATCGAGTATTATTCAGCAAAAGGTTGCCACAGGAGGCACATTCATTTTTTTATTTGTGATAATAAATAAATCACGTGTTTTCATGGAGAAAAAAGTGTTTCTTATTGTGCGCCTATACTTGTTCTGCAGTTGTCATACCCCGGTGTTGTGCCGTATTCAGCACCCCTGCCGTGAAAAGCACCTCGTCTGACAAAAAATATATGAATATATTTTTTGAGAATTCTCATTCCGTGTCACGTTCTGTTTAGCGTGCAGTTTTGTGTTAATGATTCATGTTTAAATGCGCTCATGGATTCCACAATAGTCATACTTTCCCACAATCACAGTCACAGATAACAAAAATCGGGTAAATGGTTATTGATGTCATTCATTAATAGCCTGCTTACTGTGTTGTCTTCCATGTCTTTGTAAATATATATAATATAAAATCCTAAGTATGTGTTTGTGTGAGTGTGTATATATAAATATATTGAAGTGTCAGTGTGTTGTTTTTTTTCTTGGTCTACTTATCATTGAATATACGAGGGGGTGCTTTTCACGGCAGGGGTGCTGAATACGGCACAACAATTTGCCTCTTCCACTAATATCTCTAACTCCAACTCGTCAAATTTCATTTTGTGCTCGCAAAAGACACGCAACACCTCATTTAAATACTGCAGTTTGCACCTGTTATCAATTGCGCACGCAATCTTAGTTGATCACCCGCAAAACACACAACAACAGCACGTGCAAACTTTTTCAGTGCACACGCAATTTAGTACTCTTTATTTAGGATCTTAGTAAATTGGGCCCTAAGTGAGCAGAGGTTCACCAATCTGTAAAAAAAAGAAAAAAAAAAAAAAAGAAAGAACTATCATCTAAACTGTATAAAATAATTTCTAGATGGCGGGGAAGGCGAGGATCAGCTCGACACGGCCCACACTTTCGGCTGCTGCCTGTTACGGGCAGGAATAAGCATCAGCACCTTCAAATCTGAGACCATGGTTCTTAGTCGGAAATGAGGTGGGAATGTTCTCTCTCTGGGTGCGGGACGAGGTGCTGCATCAGGTGGAGGAGATTAAGTATCTTGGGGTTAGGGTGTTAATCACAAATGAGGGGAGAATGGAGCAGGGGATTGACGGGTGCATCGGTGAAGTGTCTGCAGTTAATGCGGACTCTATACCGCTCTGCTATGGTGAAGAGAGTTGAGACTGTTCACCAGTCGATCTACGTTCCCACCCTATGGTCATGAGCTGTGGGTTGTGACCAAAAGAATAAGGTTGCGGATACAAGGGACTGAAATTAGTTTCCTTCGTAGAGATAAGGTGAGAAGCTCAGTCATCTGGGAGGGACTCGGAAATAGAGTCGCTGCTCCTCCACATTGACTAAAGCCAGCTGAGGTGGTTCCTGCATCTGGGGAGGATGAATGCCCCTAGATTCCTCCCAAGGGGAGGCTTTCCAGGCATGTCCAACTGGGAGGACACGTGGAAGAACACGCTGGAGAGATTAAATCTCTCGGCTGGCCTCGAAATGCCTTGGTATTCCCCCACACAGGAGCTAGCCAGAGGAGCTAGAGGAGGTGGCTGGGGGAGGGAAGCCTGGGCCTCCCCTGCTTAGCCTGCTTAGGCTGCTCGGGAAGACTTCCAGAAATCCCCCACTAAGAACACAGTTCACCTTATCTACAAATACACGTTAAAGCCAACTTTCAACATTTGACATTTGTTACATTTTGATGAAACTGTTGGTTTCCTTAGCAAATAATCATTATTGGTATTTTATTGGCTTTGTATGAATTGGACTACTTTGGAATGAGTTGAACTGTATTGTTGAACTGCCTTGAGATAGAATTTGCCATTTTATATATAAAAAAAAAAAAAAAAGCTGAACTAAATTGCACTGAATTATGTCTTCTTTGTTCCATTAACAATAAAAAGTCTCTATGCCATTATAACATACAATCCTCTGATTTTATGAGCATTTGGGTTCAGCTCTACCTTTCACAATGTGCCAACTCATTCAGAATTCAGCTTGTACTGTTGATTTCTCTAGTTTCCAAACCTAGAAGACGTCAGGATTTCTTAAGCCTTTAAATTCAAATGTACAGTGACTCAATTTGATGCATTTGAGATTTTAAGAACTTCTTTGTGGAATTAAAAAGGAAAACTCCTCACCCTCGACTCCACTGATGCACTTCACCCGGTCGCGAACTTCCACATTGTATCCCTCAAAGGACATGAAGACTCCCTCGGGATGGTAGGGCTCGCGCTGGGCGTACACCTTTGAGTAGCTGTGCTGGAATTCAAAACGATCGTAGCCATCGTACTGAAGGACTTTGCCGTACACCTCAAAGTACTTTTCCATCCAGCTGAAGGGTAGGTAGATCTCTCCACCCTCCCGCCTGCCTTTGATGGTAGCTTCATCGTTGATCAGGCAGTCAATCTCTTCAAACTTGATCCCACCAACAGCCCCAACAACAGGAGGGGGCTCTGGAGGTTGCGGAGGATGTTGTTGGCTGCTGATGCTAGCATCCCCGATCTTAGGACTCGGGAACACAAAGGCAGCTCGGGGCAGGAAGCGTATGGAGGTGTCACTGGAGCAGCGGTTCCACAGCAGCACAGTGATGAGCGTGAAGAGGGCGCAGATAACAATGAGGGTCTTGTAGTTCACCCGAGCAGCTAGGCAGCGCATGGTCACAACTTGCCTGAGTGACACAACCACAAGTGGTAAATTAGGAGCATGTACAACGGATGATTTGTCAACATTTGGTTAAGCTGATAAAATGTAATTTGGTTACATTTTTTTTAAGCATCACACCTTCTCTGGATCAGTAAAACATAACATGAACCATCAAGCAAAACTCTCCACGACTAATTAACAGATTTGATCCTGCTTGATAAAATAACATGCATATTAAAAATCTATCATCATGTGATTTCTGGGCATGAGACAGTTGTCAAACAGATTCCAGGAAGTTACTGCCCCTAGCAGAGAAACAATTTTACAAAATTCCCAACAAATGCTTAAAAGAAGACTTGAACTTTAAAAAAGTCAGTCGAGCCGTTTCATTAAACTAACCCATGTTAAATCCCCATCTTGTTCAAAGTACACTTTGAATAACTTCTTAAAACATCACATTCATTTGCTGCAAAAGTGAGAAACGATCTTGTAGAGGCAAGGTAAACTTCCTGATGCAGACCTCACATCAGTGGCTACCAAAAAATGCCATCATTTATCGTAAGGGTGTTCTTTCACCTTTATTTATTTTAGGGCACTGCTCGTCTGACCAACACAGTCCATATTACATCTTCAGGTCCTGCTGAGCCAAAGCCCAATTACCCTTTCAAAAGGTTTACACCATCACTCATGTCTTACACTGACATTTTTTAATGCAATCTTCAGACCTTTTTTACCCCCAAAATGGATTCACAAAAAGGTCATCATCACAGTATCATTTATACTCTGAATTAAATATCCATTCCCATCAAACATGCACATCTGATAGTAATTACTTGGATGGTTAATATTTATTTTTAGAAGTATTTAAATTAAACTGCATCGGCTAAAGATGTTATTGAATGTCTGTTTCTCTGACATTTTCACCAAGCAAAAGAAAAATCTATACAAACTGTTAGGTTTCCTCCTCTGCACTAATTACAGCTTACTGCCCATTGAATTTACTGTTGTGGTGATGACAGAGGAGGGGGATGGAAATGTCCCTCAATGAAAGTTCATTTCACCATCTCATCTTAAATACGCTGCCCTCAAAGATCAGTGTGATTAATATGCATGAAATGGGACAAATGAAAACAACACCAACACTTAGGAAAACAAGTTGAAAAGATTAATAAAGGGCTTAGAACACAGAAACCAAGAAAATGTGTCTTCTCACGAGAGCTAGAAATTAAAACTGCTGGAAAAGTTTTTAGTGCATGTTTCCCTGAATTACTGCCACATGCAAAAACTACAACTGATGTTTAGAGACACTGAAGTCTGGTACAGTGATGAAACATTGGACTTATGTGAACTCTGACGATGCTGAAAATGCGCCGTAGAAGAAGGCCTGTGGACGGCACCCTGAAAGATAAGTAGGACCGCCCCGGTCAAGGAACAGACTATAAATAATTGGCTCTTTTTATAGCTCTCTCTTGCTGGTGTTGAGCTCTGGCTCAAGGTGGATATACAGGGGTTTAAGCACAGAAGCATGAAGAATATCCTAGAGCTGCTCTCTCACTTGGATGCAGTTCATCTAAAAGGAATGTCCCACTTCACCAGCGTAATATCCATCTTAACACCGGAGTAAGATGCTCAATAGAAAAGCTAATGGTATGGATAAACGCATAACAGGACGTTTGTTCTTAGATCAGACGTTTCTAATGTTCCAACTGCCACAAGTGGAAGAAAAACACAAAGGGTGAAGTGGCCACAATGAGAAATAAATGATTCAGTCAGCTGAAACGAAAACTGTTTTAGTGCCTACATACAGCCAACCAGGAGGATAAAAAGTCTGAACAGTCCTAACAACCCCCTCCTCCGACGACCCCAGACGCGTGCAAAGTTGACAGAAAATTAGGTTTAACACCATTATTTATACCCTACTCAACTTGGTTTCCACAAATCAAGACATTTGTTAAGTCATATCTGGTGCCATGCACCAGTTAATAACAGAGCAAACAAACAACATTTAGCTCGTTACGCAGAAAGAGCTGCATTGTCCCTGGAGTATTTTGACCCAGATTCACTTGCATCTATCAGGAGGCTGCATTCAACAGAAAAAAAAAAAACAACAAAAAAACAAGAGCATCGATTGTTGCTTCAAAAGCTATAAATTACTGTAGTTTAAGTCTTGACAAGCGAATAAATGACAACCTTTGTGCATACTTGCTTCATGACTACAAAAACAAGTTAGGGAGGAGATGAGAGCCTGAGTGTAAAGACTATCAATTTGAACTATCTTTTAGCAATTTTTAACATTAAATCTTTATGTTGTGCTTAGATTTACCAAGTCATCTTGGGAGGTTTTGGCTCAACATAACCCCTCTGGTTATAATCGATTTGGAATGAAAACTACATCAAATTTATTCATTAATTTTTATAAATGGGCCAACATGATGTCAACACGCGGGTGTCGACCATGTAATCTGATTCATTTACAGCTTAAAACAACCAAAATTGATGTTTAAGTGTGAAGCACCTCAATAATCCAATTCTAATAATTATTTCAGTCCAACAAAACAAAAACAACTTGTTTTTACTAATCGATTAACTAATCGGACCATTAAAACAGGCATTATATTCATTACTAAGTACAAAACAGTTCTCTGACATGATGGCCAAAAAGACAAGTTGTTGGTTAACCATATTTAACTTTGTTAAATTTAGTGACATCTCACTCCTGTTTGATATTGCTGACAGCTTCCCACTGCAGCAGCCTGTTCGGCATCAGCTTCACAGACTGACAGGTCGAGTAACTTCACTGCCGTGATAAATCCCTGAGGTCCCAGGGCTCTCACATGTCTAATAACACAAAGCAGTTTTGCTGCTACTGCAGAACATCAAAGGCTTAAACTTTGATTCTGAACGCGTGTGTCTGTATCCGTGCTGAATGTAGCATATGATGGATGTTCAAATAACCTGATGTACTAAAGTGTTGGCTTCTTTTCTAAAAACAAGCCAATATATGGATTCATTTTTTATCTTTTTTTTAAGTTATACAGCTGGGGGGACAAAAAATCTCCCTGGCACCTACTGCAACTGTCTATTTTTGACACGAAAAAGGGGGTTAACTGTTTTAAAAACCGCCTCCAAACTCTTCAGCAGATAGTTTAAACTAACCCAGCAGCAAAATCTAAAATGGTCCCTGCATACAAGCTGCATAACAAAAACAACATGTGAAACATGTAAATGTTAGTTAACAAGTGCAACTGCAGAGTGATGGGAGTGGATTTGCTGGCGTAGAAAAGAAAGGCAGCCATCATAGCAGTAAAATGTTGAAGTGCCTGCTAGGAACCCTGGGGGAGTGACAGGAGCACAATCCTGGTATGCTTGATGTTCAGGTGCTACAAGCCTGAACCGAACTCCTGTCATCTCACTGCAGTCCTCCACTGGCTGGAGCAAGGTAGCAGTTGGAAACTGCTCGTAACTTATCGGATTATGATGAAGCTGAGATGAACATTAGCTCCTGTGGAGCTGGCGCCTGGGTGTGGACAAGTATTGTGGCTGTGGTTCTGAGCCAGATTACGATACTGTGAAGTCTCCAAGAAAACTCCAAGGCAACAGCTGACTCAGGAAAATTTAAATTGCATCTTTATCCCACAAACATTTAGCACCGCAGCAGACTTGCTCTAACTACACGTTCCATCGGCATCAGTATGGAGTGCAGACACGAATGAACCTGTCAGTAAAAAGTCTAACACTACTAACAAACCTGCTGTTGGAAGTTGGCAAACAAAAGCGTCTAACTGCTTTGTAGCAGATGAACTAGATTATTTATAGAAACAGAAAAAAAACAGACAAACAAAAAAACACAACTACGCACTAATATACATTTAGGATCAGAAGTATTTAGACAATAACTGAGTTGTCAAGATTTTGCCTTTATATGTATATATTAGAATAACGCAGTAGCTATTTCAAAGTTTTAAGAGGCTTTCCAAAAATTAGGCATCTGACATTTACAGTAGGAATTACAGCTAATTTAAGCAAACAGCTTCTATTTCCAGGTGCTCCAAATTATTTGGATCAAGTGACTAGAGATATTGTCAGTTTGAATGAAAATCCTTTGCAATCAATGACTGCCTGAAATTTAGAGCCTATGGACATTAACCAATCCAAAAGAGCTTCCAAAGGAGCTTCTTCTTAGGTGATGCTTTGGCAAACCCTCCCTGCAAGTGGTGTCCTATTAGTCTTTCATATTTGGCTGAATGGGAGCAGAGGATACAACCTACACACCTCAGAATTCATCTTTCTACATCTGTCAGCAGTCACATCATCAATAAACGCCAGTGAGCTCATTCCACGTGCACCTTGTTGTAAACCCTGTGTGTTTATATTTATTGAGGCGTCTCCTGATTGTTCAGCTGATATTTCTTTTTTACTTCACCAAGGAAAGGATTTAGCAGTCGTCCACTTTTATTTTATTTAAATCATACCAGTATACCAATATTTGGTGACAAAGTTTTTTTTTTTGCTCTTCCTTTTATGGAATCATATTGATCTCTTTTTGTTGAGCTAATTATGATGGCCTATAGTATTGAACTTTTTGTGGACTTTATATCAGTCACTCCACTCAAAAAGCTGACAAATACCCATTCAATACCTGACATCAAATCCAGACCTTTCAACTGCTTCATTGGACTCTAGGTAACGGAGGAATAGACCGCACCTAGCTAATTAACTTATTTTTAGGTAACTGACCAAATACTTTTGAGTTTGTGAAAATGCATGTACTTCGATTAAAATGGCTGTAATTCCAGCATTTTAAATGCCTTTTTTCATGTGCAACCTCAAACTAAAGCTGAACATCTACACTTTGATCACATCTTGACTGTTATATTTCTAATCCGTAAATGCAAAATCATAAAAACTCTGAATTTTCAAATGGTTCTTGATTGAACCAGAAGTGCTTTACTGAAATGAATTGGTTGGTAAATGGATGACAACAAATTTGACCAAGTTGGAATGTAAGTAGACTGAATTTGATTATATGTAACAGGATGGCAATGTACTTGTTTGCTTTCTGTGAAAAGTGCCTTGAGATTACTTAAATTTTGAATTGGCGCAATATAAGTAAACTAAATTGAATTAAACCTGATCAAATTTGCAGAAGTACAAATCCTGCACCTTCTTTTCAAGTTGAAGCGCTGTGTAAAAAAAAAAAAAAAAATTGAACTTGTCCTCAGATGTCCTCTCATATTCTGAGATGTACCAAGAAATAAAAACCTTCAGTTCCTTATTTTTAGATTTCCAGTGGTAGAGAGAAAACGCTGTTACCAGGTACAGTTTTTGAGAAAAAAGGTAAATTATTTGCAGTCGCCAATCATACATTTCTGTTATATGAAAGATATTCAGGATCAGAAATCTCTGTTCAGAATCACGAGCGTCCTTCCAGACCTTCTCTCTGCTGAATAAAGATGAGACCATTTCTAATTTACACTCACCGGCCACTTTATTAGGTACACCTTGCTAGTATTGCCTTAATCCTTCGTGGCTTAGATTCAACAAGGTTATGGAAACTTCCTCAGAGAGTTTGTTCCATATTGACATTATAGCATCACGCAGTTTCTGCAGATTTGTCGGCTGCACATACATGACGCGGATCCACTCCGTTCCTGTTCCACCACATCCCAAAGGTGCTCTATTGGACTGAGATCTGGTGACTGTGGAGGCCATGTGAGTACAGTGAACTCATTATCATCTTCAAGAAACCAATCAGAGATGATTCGCGCTTTATGACATGGTGCGTTATCCTGCTGGAAGTATCCATCAGAAGATGGTACACTGTGGCTATAAAGGGATGGACATGGTCAGCAACAACACTCAGGAAGGCTGTGGCGTTGACACGATGCTCAAATGGTACTAAAGGCCCCAAAGTGTGCCAGGAAAATACCCTCCACCATTACACCACCAGCAGCAGCCTGAACCGTTGATACGAGGCAGGATGGATCCATGCTTTCATGTTGTTGACACCAAATTCTGACCCGACCATCCGAATGATGCAGCAGAAATGGAGACTCATCAGACCAGGCAACGTTTTCTTTCTTCTGTTGTCCAGTTTGGTTAGTCTGTGTGAATTGTAGTCTCAGTTTCCTGTTCTTAGCTGACAGGAGTAGCACCCGGTGTGGTCTTCTGCTGCCGTAGTCCATCCACCTCAGGGTTTGACGGGCTGTGTGTTCAGAGATGCTCTTCTGCTTCTTCTACCTCGGTTGTAACGAGTGGTTATTTCAGTTACTGTTGCCTTTCTATCAGCTCTAACCAGTCTGGCCATTCTCCTCTGACCTCTGGCATCAACAAGGCATTTGCTCCCACAGAACTGCCGCTCACTGGATATTTTCTCTTTTTCTGACCATTCTCCGTAAACCGAAGAGATGGTTGTACGTGAAAATCCCAGTAGATCAGCAGTTTCTGAAAGACTCAGACCAGCCCATCTGGCGCCAACAACCATGAATCACTTAAATCACCTTTCTTCCTCATTCTGATGCTCGGTTTGAACTGCAGCAGATCGTCTTGACCATGTCTACATGCCTAAATGCATTGAGTTGCTGCCGTGTGATTGGCCGATATTTGCGTTAATGAGCAGTTGGACATGTGTACCTGATAAAGTGGCCGGTGAGTATATCCACTTAAGTCTTCCCATCAAGCATTATTATTGTTGTTATGGTCCTAGTTACCCATCTGACAAACAATGTGTTGGCTCCAAACTGCACTCAATCCAGTCATTCCTACTGAAAAGGCCTGTGGAAGAAAACCTGACCACCTCCCTTGCTGTGTCACTTAAAAGGCTGGCAGGTGTTGAGATAACACACCTTCACCAACATGACACTCCTACACATAAACCAGCACTGACAGAATAATACCGCATTGTTTAGAGGCTGCCAGTAAGTGAGTAAACTGCTTTGAAGTTAATGCGCCAGTGTGTTTTGCTACGGAGGATTAAGCAAGTCATTACCAGAAAGCTTACAGCCGAGGTCTGCCGATGGATTAAGCAAACTATTAGTCAAACAGAGGAGATACAGGAGAGAAATGAAGCCATCATTTGAGAGAAAAGTCAAGCCAGATGGTTGTCCTAAAAACCACCATTGAAAGTGTGTATTTAATAATGACAGAAAGGCAAATAATGCTGTCATCACGAGAATAGAGGATGTAAAAGCTTTAATAAAATAAAAAACAACAACATTGTAGTACGATTTAGGACAGAATGTTACATATACTGCAACAAGAACCTGGACTGCATAAACCCACTGGAGATGCTTAAAACTGTGTGAACAAGTTACTTTTGGGGGTTTAATGGCTCATATTTAAGCTAAACAATTGACTGAAAATGAATATAAAGAAATAAATGTTTTTTTTTTGTTTTTTTAATTGTATACTGTGTCCTTTTCAAAACAAGCAGGAAAGGAGGAAGTTGAGACAAAAGCTTATGTGATCATCAGTGATCATCTGGAGATGTTTTCATTTTAAACCCTTTCTTTTTGAGTTCTTTGTCCGTGCACATGCATGTGTTTTGTTCTAATGTCAAACTGATCCGATGTGTTCCTTTCGATGAACAGCTCATCTTTTGTTCTCTCAGTTTTCCCTCTTAAAATGAGTGGAAACATTCAAGACTGGCAAAATCGACCATTTGCTGTGTTGAAAGAGACCTAAAAATAAAATGACCTTTTTCTATTGTGAATTTCACACAAAATCTTGCTGCATCTTTCAGCAACTTCTGGGATACCTTCAGACCGGTTTTATGAGTAATGCGTTGAACATTTTGATAAATTAGACACAAGAAACCAGATGGCAACACTGAGGATAATTCTAAGCTGCTGACTATTTGACATGAAACCCTCATGACATTGACCCTGGTAGGAAAAGGTGTGTGACTCCTCAGAGGTGACAACAGAGAAATATAAAATCATCTGTGTAATACATGCTTATGGAATTGGGGTTTGTTCAGAAAGCTCTGCCTTTCTATAAATTGTATATATAAAAAAAAAAAAAAAAAAAAAAAGGATTCAAGGATCATAGAAGCAGGTTTGCCTTAAAACCTTAACCATCAAATCAAGATCAGGTCGGTTTTTTTTTTTACACTAGATGCAAGTAAAAGACATTTCATTTTTCTATTAAATAAAATCAAATAGGAATCTGAATGATCACACATTAGGTGTGTCATTTCAATAGAGCAAACAAAAATGTCAGTGTTAAAACAAGGTCATGATCAAGGAGTGTGCATTTCAGTCTTCTGTTGAATAACCTCTCTGCTGTGCGTATTTGGGACTTAAAGACTTTAACTGCATCTTACCCAGAAGTTTGTTGCTGTAAGGATTCTCACCTTTTCTATTCCATTCAGAAAAAAACAAACTGGCTGACCATCCCGTCCACTTTCACCAGAGTCTGTACACAGCTCGCTCCTCTGGCCGCCTCTGCCTGCAGCTTCCTCGGCACCTAAACATGACAGAACAACAATTCAAAAAGGTCACACTCAAAAGGTAACTTGGATTCAAATGTGTGCATGATATAGAAGAGTATAATACTGGTGTATAAATGTACCAACAATGTATCAAGACTGCTTGTGTCACAAAGGCCATGAAAACAGCAAAGCAATAATTTTCATGAGTATATAACACCACAATTACAATTTGGTATTTACCATTTCTTGTTTTTGTTTTTGTGATGAAATTCACTAAAGCCTATTTTGTTACAATTTTAATAAGGGTTGTCATCCTAATGTAAACCGATACCATTTGTTATTACAGAAGCCGGTGAAGGTTTGGGAGGTCCATGCAGCAGCGCAGTGGTACCCTTGATGGTGGAGTTTCCTGACACGCCTTTGTCGTTCCATTAATAACAAATCTTCCTTTGAAACATTCCCACACACATGCATGATTTCCTTGGCTTGAACGAGATGTGCAGCCACAGTTTGACTGGCTGATCCTTGTGTTGAAGCATGGAAAATTCCCAAACTTTTGGTGGAAGCAGTGCTGTCCCTGCGATGCACTGAACCAACAATGCAGTTCAGCAACACCTGATGTCAGCCCGGTAAAGATAAATGGGGAGCCGGATGATGAAAATGGCAGCGTACTAATCTGAAGCTAAATCTGCACTAAATCTGGAGATCCAAGAATTTTTAATAATTATCGCCCCATATCAATTTTACCATGTTTCTCAAAAAATATTGGAAAAACTGGTTTACAACAGAATGTTGCACCATCTAAACAAACACAATATCTTATACGAGCATCAATATGGTTTTAGAAAAAAATCACTCCACAGATATGGCCCTTTTACAACTGGTGGAAAGAATCTATACTGCTATTAATAATAAAGAATTTGCTCTTGGCATTTTCATAGATCTTTCCAAAGCCTTTGATACTGTGGATTATACTATATTACTTGACAAATTACATCATTATGGTTTCCATGATATTACTTTGAAATGGTTGTCTAGTTATGTTCATAACCGCGAACAACATGTGCATGCCAACGGTTGTTTTTCTTCCAATGTTAAGATGTCATGTGGAGTCCCTCAGGGATCAATACTAGGACCCCTTTTATTTCTCATTTATGTAAATGACCTGGCTACTGTATCTTCATCCTTTACACCAATCTTATTTGCTGATGATACCAATTTCATACTAACTCACAGAAATTTTGATTCACTTATTGAGCAAGCTAATTCTGGTATAGCAATGCTTTCAAAATGGTTCCTTGCAAACAAGTTGTCTTTAAATGTTAACAAATCTAATTTTATTGTATTTGCAAGTAAAAACAAAAAATATTGTCCGCAAAAAGCTAAGATTTCTATTGGTGGTATTACAATCAATCAGGTTTCATCCACCAAATTTCTAGGTGTCTTTGTGGATGAGAATTTGTCCTGGAAAGAGCATATACATTCTGTAACTAACAAAATCTCTAGATCCCTTGGTATCATCAGAAGAATCAGAGGTTTGGTCCATCAGGCTTGTCTCGTTACTCTGTATTACAGTTTAATTTATCCTTATCTCATTTATGGCAACATTGTTTGGGCAAGTACATATTCATCAAATTTACACAAATTACTCATTACTCAAAAGAAATTTGTAAGAATAGCTACTTCTGCCTCCTATTTGGCCCCATCTGCCCCTTTGTTTAAAACATTAAATTTATTATCCATCTATGATATTAACATACTCCAATCATGTGCTTTCATTTACAAATGCACTTATCTTGCAAATATGCTTCCAAGTACTTTCAAAGATTTTTTTAAGACCAATTCGCAAATTCATAACTATAATACCAGACAATTTGAGGATCTCCATTCTTCATTCAGTCGTACCAATAGCAGTCAGTTCTCCATCAAAGACAGAGGTTCCTCACTCTGGAATTCTCATATACTTATCGCAAAATCTTCACTGTCTATTAATAGTTTTAAACAGAGATTGAAGACCAGCCTTATTGACCAAGCGTCTAGAAGTGCTTCCACTTAATGTGGACTCACTTCTGCACGTGCACACCGAGAAATTGTCTGTTTATATCCATCTTTTTTGAACGCTGTTCTTTTTTTTTTTTTTTTTTTTTGTTTTTTTTTGTTCTTGCTATTATTTCAATACAATGTATTTTTCCTGGTGAGAACTTTGAATAAGCCCATTTAGGGCTTCCTTTCTCACCTGCACATATTTTCATGCTTTTTATGTTCATTTAAACTTTTGTACCGTTTTTTTTATGTTGTGCAAATAAACAAATCAAATCAAATCAAATACTAACACCTTGGATTAACAGGTTTTTAGGGCGAAACCAACAACAGTCATTCACGTTTCTACTCCAGTTCCTGTCATTTTAAAAGTCTTCTTTGTTCGTGCTAATCTGCTTTTTCACTCTGCCAATGGCACATGCTTCTTATATCTGACTGTCCAGGCGCATTTTCATCTGCGTCTGCTGACTCCACCCCCTAGAAATCAAAGTTGAATCCAGGGGAACCAAACTAATTCTGTGGATCAAGCAGGAAAACAATATGGATGACTAGCCAGACTAATTAGGAGTGATATGAAACGGAAGAAAGCAATGAGCTAAAGGAGAAATGCACTGTCCTGGTTATTGTTACTAGACATGGTTCAGTCCGGTAAAATCTGTGCTGGGAAAGTTTGTATATCAACAGATAAAAATGATATGTAAATGTTTCCTCAATATTTCCTATAGCGTCATGCTTTATTTATGCTTTTCATTAATAAAATAAGTTATTTAGAAATATGTGTTAAATTATGACAGATTTTTCTGGAGCAACTTTTCAATACATTTTCAGAAACAAAATCATATATAACCGGTTTAATTTCTTTTCAATTTGGCTAATTATGGCCTTACATCGATGCTCCATAGACTTTAACACTGCACAATCATTTAAGATCAGAAGGCAATTGTATATTTGTAACAGCAGCAATGATTCATTTACATGCTTTTGAAGAGCAGGGTTATTAATGTAAAGACAATTCATCAGTATAAATATGCAGCGGGTCGCATGGCTAGTTTACACCACAATTAATCTTACTGATTCATTTCTAGCCCCAGCTGAAACAAGTTACTCAATTAAAATTGCCAGATAAAATACAACAACATATTGATTTTTTAATTGATGTGTGCTTATTGACAAGGGACTTACATGAGATACTTTAGAAATAAAACCAGATGGGCTCCCTTCTGTCATTGCATGGCCCACTGCAGTTTGACGGAGCTTGAAGAGAAAACAGACACAAAGCCAAGAATGAGTCTTGATTAACTGGACAAATCAATGTAGATTCCATCCAAGATATTGCAGGCATTTAGAGTCAAGTTAGCCAAAGCACAGCTTATTACCATAGCAATTAATCTCCAATTAATCTCTGAAATTTAACATTGGCATTTTCCCCCAGACTTCCACATTTCTTCTGCAAGGTGTGTGCCTAAATAAACGTTATACCTTTCACCATGAAACATCCAAACTCCAAATATGATGGATGCAATTTTTGTTGGTGAATTTGAAGTAAGCCACTGTCTAAAAAGGGCAAACATTGATTTTATTAAAGCTAAATAATGTTCAAACCTGTAATAAAAAAATTCAAGGCTGATGACAAAAAAGCAGAATAATTAAAATTGTCACAGACCCTATTTAACTCTGATGACATATGAGGAGGATGTAACTGCTTGTCAGAGTATGAAACCAGCTTTCACCTGAAGATGCAACACTCCCAACAGATCACAAAGGAAGCAGAAATGTCAGCAGCTGTAATCAATATACCCAGGTTGCTGTATGAGGCCAGTAAAGCTTGTTGTGGCAGGTCTGCTGCAGGCTAAAGGTAAGAAATTAGAAATGAAAGTAAACATCTGCGGAGTGCAGATAATTGTGGTTATCCAGCACAACTCCTGTCATCTTTTTAAGGGGCATGTTGTTTGTACACTGGGGGAAAATACAATAAACAGAACCTCCCACTGAGAGTTTTCAGCAGTGCAACAAGCATTTCCTGCATTCTTGTAAATGTTCCCATACCAGTTTGGGGAATTTTCTGATTTCTTTTTTCATTTATGCTGGAAATTTGTTTTTGTTTTTCTCAATTAAAAGGAGCTTGAGGCTCCTTTTAAGAAATGAGACTCTCTAGCGCCACCCTTCACCAAGGCGGCCGTTGGGGGTACTGCAGCCAACAGTGAAGCCGGCACGGGAGAACGGGGAGAACGCACATGCAGCGTCATGTGACGTCACATCCGCAGGACAGCGCGGGAAATTCGGGACCGAATTGCAGCACATTTTGCAGCACACAGCCTGTTCAAGGCAACGGAGAGATACACTCGAGGGCTCATTCTTTTTGGTTTGGAACGCTTCATCTGACATTATTACTAGAAAACTTAAAATGTATACGGATTTTTTTCATAAATCTTGCCACAATCCGGCCTCAAGCACCTTTAAAGGAAACCTCACAAACTAAGAATAATAGAATACAATGTGTCAGGTATTCTCTGTTATTAACTGATATTGAATCTTTATTACAAAGATTTGCTCATACATATTTGCATTTTGGGAATATTTTCTTCCAGCTTTACATGCATGTAACATCTCAATCATACGACTTAAGCTGAAACAAAACGATACTAATGTTGGCCATAACGGATAACAATGATCATATGAAATATTACAATACAGTGTGCATATTCTCAGGCATGTCTTTAAGAAATTAAACCGGTCCCTGTTGCAACTGCAAGTAACTTTGGGCCTTTTCCACCACGGTTCAGAGCCAGGGGCTCAGTGCAACTCAGACCCAGTTTTTTGATTTTTGACAGCCAACAGGGAAAAGAGCTGTGGTTTTCAGAGCAATAAAAACTGTAGCTACTCTGACCACGAAACCTCTGCAGGTGTAGATGCCAAGAACCAGTTCTGTCAGTAGAGGGAGGTGGGATAATAGTAACCAATCAAAAAATTAATTGATGTTATTGATAAGTTGTGTCCATGCCAAGGTAGTAGAAGAGAAATTAAATAATATAAATTGATTTATTGATTGGTTGTCGACTGAACAAAAGGGCTTTAACATGGAAATGTAGTGGAAGCAGCAGTGAAAGAAAAACTTTGACATGAGATTTCAGTGACTGAATTCAACTTCATTAATGAGCATCGTTGGGTGTCTCCCTTGTCACGTGCTAGTATTCATGGATCCCACTCAACCATTGGATACAAATACTATTTGTAGAGTAAATTGACATGAAAAGGCATAAGCTCGTTCCAGTCTGAATGTTGTCGAGGTGGCGTTTTCCTGATAGCTAAAGCACAAATAATTTTGTCTTTCATATTATGGTAAATGGCAGCAATGGAAAAAAAGACAATGGTTTTGATAGAAAAAAAAAGATAAATGAAAGCTATACACCCTGGTCCCATACAGGAATTTGGGGTACGTAAAGGGAGGTACAGATATCACAAGATAAAGACCTACTGAAGTGGCTCTGTGTACACGGAAAAGCTTACCACTTCTTTAAATGTTCCAAAGAATCTGAATCAGAATCAGCTTAATTGGCCAAGTTTGAACATTGTCTAACAAGGAATTTGACTCCGGTTATTTCGCTCACTGTACCCAGATTTAAAAATAGAAAACAGTAAATAAACAGATGTGGCACTTATTAACATATATACAGTCAAAAAACTGAAAGGTGCAGCAGTATGAGGTAGAAAAATGACGGCTCTAAATAAAATAAAATAACTTGTAATCAATTTTTTTAAAGTGAAAGATGCAGCAGAATGAGGCAGACATGAAGCAGCTCTGAATTGGCTTTTGTAGCAGCATCTGGTTTGAGATAATTGAAAAGCAACGTTTTCTGAAATCTATCTATCTATCTATCTATCGATCTATCATTTTTAGGTTTATCAGTTTTTTATAGAAGAGGCATACATTTATAAAGAAATAATAATAGTAATAAAAAAAGGATGACTAAAAGAGTAATAATCTCTGTTACCCCAAAAAAGGCCATCCCAGAGAGAGGGCCATTTACTTTTGAATGGTTGAAGACATCTGTGACCAGAGTGTGAACTGAGTGTCTAAAATGGATAATTGATTTCTTGGCTTAACAGCAAACAAAACAAAAACCTGACTCATGTCAAATGAAAAGTGGCCTTTTATACAACATTATTCTAAGTTTCATGGAAAAGATGTGTGGGCCTTCGTCACACGCCAAAGGTCATTTATAGAGTGATGGAGCTAAGCGATTGGTACGTTGATACCAACTTGAAGTAGATTGTGACTTATGAAAAGTTAGCAGGTTATTGATTACGAGAAAACTAACTTCATGTGGAAAACTACGTTTTTTAAAAGAACTTAAGCTATGTTATGTCATGTTGTCTGGCATTAAACCCACACTTTTACATCCCTCAATACTGCCGCCAGAACTAAAAACCCTCTCAGTGAGTGAAGAGAGGGAGATGGAGACCGGCAGCAGATTTTTGTGAGAATTTTATCATGTTTTCAAGAGCCGTTAATAGCCCCTTTTTCCTTGGTGGGTACCCCACATTATACACTTGAATCTAGCGCGTTGTCTGTCCTTTCTACACTGGGTGGCGTGTTGAGCTGGCCCCGCAAATGACACGCAATCACCAGTGGTGGACAGTAACGGAGTAAATTTACTTGAGTAATGTACTTAAGTACATATCCAGAGGATTTGTACTTTACTTGAGTATTAGATTTCTTTGGTACTCATTACTCTTACTTGAATACATTTCCAAGACAAATATTTTTACTTTTACTCGAGTAAATTTCTAGGAAGGCTGAAAAGTACTCGTTACTTTCAGGTCTAGTCTTTTTTCTTCTTCCCTAAAATCCTATTGGACACAAGCTGTTTTTGTCAAAAGGGGGAGACCTATCACAGTGCACGCTCTCCACTGGGATGTACGTAAAGCGGAAATACGTCAAGCCTCCTCAAAACGATACCGCCAAAGTAGCCTGCGTTTGTCAAAACAGAGCTGCATTTGAGTTATTGAAAGCAGAGATGTAGTTTTTGGTAAACAGTGGTCTTTGAGGGGGATCCAGACTTAGTTGGATGGTGCAGGTTCATTTGGTTTCAGTTCATGATTGTTAATAAACTCTGCATCATCTGCTGTCCTCTTATGATCCCATTCATTTGATTTGTTTTTGGTGTTTCTGCAGGTTTTATATAACATTGTGGTTCTAAAAGCAGCACATCAGTGCAGCTGGTTTCAAAGAGTTAATTCTCAGAAACAAGAGTTAAAAGATCCTTAAATTAATTTAGAAAAAATATAGTAATTTACTGATGTGGAAAATAAGAAATTTACTCTTACTCTTACCTTTACTTGAAGTAAATTTAAAAGCATTTACTTTTGGATACTTAAGTACCTTTAAAAGAAAGTACTTTTCTACTCTTACTCGAGTAATATTTTGACTGAGCTACTTTTACTTGTAACGGAGTAAATTTTGACCAGTAGTATTTGTACTCTTACTCAAGTACTGGGTCGAGTACTCTGTCCACCTCTGGCAATCACACATTAAAAGTTTTCTTTGTATTGCTCGAGGCAAAGTTCTGCCCCGATGTGCACAAACGTGAGAGTGCCCGTATCGGCCTGTCAGCATCTGTATTGTTAGTGTTACTACTGCTTGTTTGCACCACCATGCAGCACATTTCGCATCATGTTGCAAGCTGTGGTGTGTTGCTCTACGGTTCACATTCTCCTCGCCTTACTTTTCCTCTATTGCTCCAGGTCAAATATGCACAGCGCCCCGTAACGTATTTGATGCGTAGCACGGTCAGACTGGGGACTGAGGAAAAGCAACCACTGACGTAATTTTCCTTCAATTAATTTTGAATTGGGGAACGCTTTTGCAGGGCGGACACGAAAACGAAAAAGCAGTGTCCTTTTCTTTATCATTTTGATTAAGTCACAGAATAAGCAGTCTTGAAGAAAGAAAATTAAATTTGGATGATTTATTATACATTTTATTTGAGTCAAACAATGCAGCTGTATTCTGAAACTGAAAAAGTATTTCTGCTGATGCATTTTGATTTTCAAATTTGACATTTCAAATTGAATTTTGGTAATTATTTGCTAGGGGACTTTTTGAAAATTGAATCTTAAATGACCTTTTCTTTATCATTTAATTAAGTCACAGAAGAAGAAAATTAAAAAGCTGTTTGCATGATGTATTATTAATTTTACTTGAGTTTAAAAAAAGCAGCTATGTTCTGAAAATGAAAAAGCATTTTTATTAATCCATTTTAATTTCAATTATGTCAAAGATTTGCATCCATAGTGGCGTGTATCATTGCAGATACATAGCCTTTTGTGTTTTCTTTTGCTGCTGACAGCAGCGCCTGTAACAACCGAGAAAAAAAGTCTGCATGCCTTCCCTTAAGATTTTTAGGATTACTGTGGTATGACTGAGACTCTGCACCTGTCAGAGTGTGCACGCCTACTTGCTTTCACAGCTCTGAACCAGCACATCGATGGAGTCTCCTTTGGGTCTTTTGTTTGAGTGCCTTTTTTTTTTTTCTTAATCACTTTCTTTTGCAGACTTTTTTCAGTTTAGCAGATGCATCTTCCTTCAGGGTGAGACCATTGTTTTTTGGAGGTAATCATTACTGAGTGCTGGGTCTTAACTAGTATTTACAATCGGTTCATAAACCCACTAGACCACTGCATTGTAACAAGACCAAACATTTTTTTTTTACTCTTGCAGCTGATATTTATATTAAAGTATTTCACATGTGTGCCGTTCAATAAACTACAGTAAGCTCACATAGCTTAACATATTTTTTAGCAGTTGAATTATTTAGGAATAAGCCTGTTATAAACTGAGAAGATAAGCTGAAACTGAAAACTGCAAAAAAGAAATGTTTGTTTGATGGTAATGCCACATTTATTGGTTATGAATCTAAAAAAAAAAAATCAAATTGATTTATTTGAACAATTTAACTTTTGTGGTTACAGTTATCCTTTGTGGGCATTCATGACAGTTTTACTGAGATTTTCATATACATTCATTCATATTGATATCGGACTAATATATTGGCCAAAATTAAGAAGTATATCATGATACAAATTTTGTCAATATCACCCAGTGATTTGTGAATGAAGCCAAAAAGAACATGTTTCCAGTAAGAATTAAACTGTTCAAAGTTACTACGAATGTAAAGGGGGAAAAGCCACCATAGTGATCTGGTAAAAGGGCAAAAATCCAAATAAATGCATAATGTGGGAATTCTCAGAGAAGATGCAACTCGCGTCCACTTTCAAGGGACGCCCCACAGTGATTGATTGAACTGCTTTATCATAGCAGAAAACACTGGTCCCACTGTAGTGATCCTGGCCTGGTTTTATGACCTGCTGGATTACAAACGACACTCTCTCAAACAAGGAGGGTGGAATACACATGACCTTATTAAGCACGTTCAAACCAAGGAAGGAACTGACCTTTGCCTTCCTCTCGAAGCAGTCCACATTGAATTTGTCATTTAAACAGTATATTAATCAGGTTTGTAAAACAGCTCCGTAATATCGCAAATAACGTCTTAAAGATAGCTTCTGCTGCTGTAGACCTACGCAAGGGGACACCAACATGATCCACTGAGCGGTGCCCATCATCTTTCCTCCTCTTTACTTTCTTCAGATCAACCCTCAGTTATAAATTAGAGTTATCTTATAACCATAATTGTTCTGCATTGTGCTTGTAGTTTGCTGTGTTGGTCTACCCTCTCCTTTTCTCTTCTGTTCATGTTTGCAGGCCAGAGCTTCAGGAGCTGCCTGCTGCCCTGCAGATCCACCCACACTGCTTGCTTCCACTTGTCTGGATGTCTGTTGATACCTACCGACATCCTGGCTTGTGGTCCCGCCCTCTGACCACCTGACCATGCTGCCTACATCTGTTTATATAGTCATCCCTGTAGTGCACTAGCTAGCTATTGTGCCTCTATTTATGTGTGTGTGTGTGTGTGTGTGTGTGTGTGTGTGTGTGTGTGTGTGTATATATATATATATATATATATATATATATATATATATATATATACATATATATATATATGTGTGTGTACATACTGTACATACATACACACTAACTTGAATTTAAGTTTGTGCCTTGTGGACAATGCAATCATATTCATATTCCACTTTATGTTAACACTCAGTTATCAAAACAAACACAATTTTGTTGTTTAAGCTCATTTATGTGTCAATTCAATGATTCAGTCATATACAAAGATCCATTTAAATTGAAAAATGTTGCTTCTCGTGTCAAATATTGATATGCGATTAATTGTGATTAATTATTTACAAAACCTCTAATTAATTATTAGATTAATTTTTTTAATCGAGTCCCACCACTAATAAATATACATCACGATTACTTCAGACTGGATAATCCATCCATCCATTCCTGATCCATCCATTATACTGTACCTACTTATTCCTTCTTAGACTCAGTGGGATCTGCTGGAGCCTATCAACTGAATAATTGGCAGGCTTGTTTTTTTTGCACAATTTTGTATTTCCATTTTCTAAAATGCATGTTTAAAGTTTAGGTTGAACGCAGCCAAAGAAAATGCCAATAATCTCTTCAGGATTATTGGAAGGTCAGAGAAAGCAAAGCAGCACCAACTTCTCTACAAGAGTCCTTAAGCACATGACTCTTGAGATTAGCACCATGCCGATGCCATTTTCATCGCCTTTACATATCGTACCATTCAACTGACCTCTCTGATGGAAGTGGTTGACATCTAGCACATTAATCAAGGAGATTAACTTTATGACTCTCTCTTGTGAGTACATTTTGAACATAAGGCTGAGGACATTCCTTTTATAACAGTTTGACTGGGAAATTATATTGATTCATTTATTATTCTAGTTCCTCCTCATGTGTAGCCATCCTGACACATGCAGCCATCTATCAGGACTAGTAGTGAGAGTAAAATGAGATGAAGACCCATCTGTTGGGCTCTCATAACACATTCACTTGCTCTAAAGAGTCTGTGGCTGGCCAAACATTGAACGATAGCACCACTGATACCATTACGGTGCCAGCCATCAATGACCATCTGATGTCCGGAGAAATATCCAAGAATTCTGAGTCTGCAAAGTGAAGCACTCAATAAAACTGAGGTTTTCTGCTTGCAGGGCTGGACTGAAATAATTAGATTTAATTACATCTCATCCTGTGTGCAGAAGCAAACCAAACCAAAAGTATTATAAAATGCTGTTTTAGCGAAGTAAATCAGTCCAAAGGAACTGCTAGATGAAAACAGACAACTCAGTAATACAGTATGTATTGAAAGAAAGATCTGTTATTAGACAGAGAAAACATGTCAGTGTTCAGGGTAATTTAAATCATCTTTAGTGTAAAATATTGAGTGAACCATAGACATATCCTCATTAGCCATGTATGATGAGTTCTCAAAACAATAAAAGTGACCTGGTCTAATTTAGACACAAATATACCAAAAATCAAGACATTTCCAAAACAACAAGTCACAAACTAGGTCCAACTCACTGCTTAATTTTTATGAACCTCGCATGGAGGCGCGCAGACAGTTCAGTCAATGAACATTCTTTAAAGGACACAAACCCATGGGCAAAAACTAGTCAACAATGCGTGGCATATTCTCCGAAAAGCTGTATTCCCATGGAACCACTTCCAGTTCTCAAAACATTAGGGTAATTTTCACACCGGATTAAGCAAAACAAAGAGGGTTTCAGTTGGTCTGCGTCACAAGCTGAGAGAAGCGTTGTGGCTGTCACAAGCATTTAGGACTATAGATCGTAAATGCTAATGTTATTTAGTAGTCTTTTGCTTATATTTTGAAGAACAATTGCTCATTTATTTATTCATAACTGTTAAAATGAAAAAGATGAACCTAGAACAAAAGAATGATTTGCATGGAATCATTAGACCACTATAATATCAGCAATATAAGTTTTTCAGACATACAAATACAAAACACTAACGACATTAAGTTGTTGATCAATGTAAATTATGTTCAGACATGCCCATTAAAAATGAGAGGGGGCCACAGTGTGTGTGATATTTACCATTTGGGTGAGACTGGACAACAAGTCCAGTCAAGAATGATGATAAATTGTTAAAGGTGGGTGAAAATAAAAAAAAATAAAAAAAGATACATGAGGATGCTGTCTTCACCATCACCGCAGAAGATGATGTGCACCACATAAAACTCTGCAAATCATGCTCAAGTTACTTTTTGCTGTTACATAATGTTGTTTTGCCATTAAAAAGGAAAAAAGAAAAGAAACATCATGCCAGAAAATATACAGCATTGGGTTGAAATTGCAAAATATCTTCCTTTCTGTCTGAGGTATAATCAGACAGCCTCATCTGCAGAACTAGCACTTTGGTTCAGACACCATAAAACAGAAAAAAAAAAACGGTGCTTTCCCCAATTACTTCAGGTAAAATAACATAAGAATGCATTTTGTCTGATTACTTTGAAAAGCTAACCATATACAAAATTAATCAACATCTACTCTGTGTGCATGTACGTGTGTTAGTTAATGTTTGTCCAGCAGTTTAGGCTCATGCCATACTGAAAGTGATATGCGTATGTTATCAGGTCTAAACTTGGCTGATTGTTGTCACAAAATGTTTTAGAAAAGCACCAGGGTGCTCATTCAGACACGAGACCAATCTTCAGTTACAGTCCAAATGACGAAATGCAACGCATGTCTGAAAGGGGCTCCGGAGTCGGGGGAAAGGCAGAAGACAGCGAGAATAAGCATACACGCCCTAGGGAAGCAGGCAGAGCCGATACGCAGTACATAGGGAAAACAAAAAACAAAAAAGAATAGTAGGCTGAAGTGTTTGTGGCAGGATATGTTTTGGAGAGAGAAGCAGCAAAAGTAACAGAACAGTTTTTGGATGCTGAACAAATACCCATGGTATCTGTCAAGACTCTGAGGGGCTCTCTGTGGTGGGCAAAAGCTGAATTTTAAACAATAAGCCGCAGAATGAGAAAATAAATATAGACAATCTGAAACAACATAAAAAAACCAGTTCAGGTGAGACATTTCTTTTTTCTTCTTTAGAACAACAAGACAGTACAATATTGCCTGTCAAATGTCCATTAATCATTTTCACCCCTACTTGCAAGACAAAATCAGGAGCCATACATATAACGTAATGTGGCCACTCCTATGTGGTGAAAGACAAATGAGAAGTGGGTGTATTCTCAGCCCTTTGTATTTGACAACAGCTCGCACAGCTCTCAACTTGTTAACTGCAAAGAGACTGCAGTGAGAGCTCAGAATAAGAACAGGGCTGTGCCCCAGCTGCCTTTCATGCAAAGACAAGACGTGCATCTTCTGAACCTTGTTAGTTCTCTAAAAAGGCCACAGACTAGTTTGGAATATTAATCAGCTCATGCAGTCAGAAAAGCAAAGGGGTTTTGGAGGAGAGTAAAAAGCCTCAAAAAGGCTTTGATGATATATATCACTCAATCTCCGGCAGATATTGTGGAAGAAAAAAAATAAATAAAGGCAGTGGAACAAAGAAGATATGAGGGAGGCAGACGTTATTTTTCACTACGTAGAATTTTGAATATGCACATATCTCAAATCAGAGCATCACTCTCAAAATGTCAATAAATGTGTGACAGAAAAGATGGAGAGCCATACAGAGACAGAAATAGAAACAAAAAGGGGGGCAGGAAAATGTTTCAGGTCAGTTCACTTCATCATAAAAAATGCACTTTAATAGGGCAGTTGTATCACTCCCAGCAATGTACAAATGCAGGGCGCAGTCGTTAATAGCCACTCAAATGCCCATCCTGCTCAATGCCTTAAGACATGGCACCGCTCCCGCTTTATTCCATGTGGAAAAGGAAGCAGCTGAATAGAAGGAAAACCAAGCTTTAGAAAGTAAATGCAATGTGACATGGAAGATTAGCTTTCCGATTCCAGTCGTTCCTGTCATAGAGGAGGAACAGTAATGATGTGGTGGGGAGGCATTTCTTTATGATGAAGAGCAGAGCCAAGCAGGGTGTAATCACTGCTGCTACTATTTTTTTCTCTAGGCGAAACTAAAATACCACAGGTAACAACTGAAATAGTCACCAATACAAGATATTTGCAAGAAAAATGACAGAAATGGTGACATAACTGAAAAACATGAACATGTATTTACACTGCAATTCCAATTTACTGCCTATATCCAATTTTTTTTTTTGTTGTGTGCATCATCTTTTAAAAAGTGACTCATTCCTGATATTTGTATCTTCAGCTGGGGAAATGGCATTCAAGGAAGATTCACTAAAAGATGTAATATACGGATCTACTTCCACTGGCGTATTCAAACAACCTCCTCAATGTTCCACATATCTGCGTTATACTGCTATGTTGTCAATTGTCTGAATCGTTGCTATAAAAAAGAGGCTTGAGTCTGCTTTGTTTTTTTGTTTTTTTTAAGCCTTTTTGCCACTAGTGGCCTTTATTCAAAGTAGATGGACAGGAAATGAGTTTAGAAAGGGGGGGGGCACACAGGAAAGAGCGTCAGGCCGGGGTACAAACCTGCGTTGCCTGCACGACGACAAGAGCCTCTGTAAATGGCGCCCACTGAGCTATCCAGCTAATGTTGGTGAAAAACACAACAGTACATATCATCCATGACATTACTCCTTAAAGCCTTCTTGGAGCTCTGGAAATGGTTAGGCATATTTTAGAGCAGAGAAGAGGGCAGTCTGCCCACTTGTGTTTATCCCATTTGCGATTTTTATTTTTTCAAGGATGCAAGAGTTGCATTAAAAAAGGGGAATTTCTGATCCGTCTGTTACGATGGCAAACACACATATCTGATTCCCATCTGATTTATTTCCAAATATGAACGAGGCTTGAAACCAACCTGAGACCATTCAAAAACATGCAATTTTTTGCTTCTTACACGCCCTGTCATCTTGAACCTGTGCCACATGCGAGGATGGGAGAAAGCGGAAAGAAAGAGAACACTATCTGCCATACCTGGTTAAACGTATGAAAGTGGAGATGTTGCAAGGTAATTTCAGAGAATGTCTCTTTCAAAACAGTCCTTGATTTTCCTTTATTCTGCAAGAATACATTTAATTGGCCTTTTAAAACAAATTAATACTCAGAGAGCAGTCCTACCAATCTTTAAGCTTTCTTTTGAATTGAACTGCTGCTTGAATAACTCTAGTTTGTAACCCAAAAATCTCCACATGGCTTGGCTTTCACAAGTATGTCCGACCAAATGTCCACTGGAAACATGAGAGCAGGCTGGATCACCATGTGCTATAACACTAAAACTAGTTTTACTTTACTCAAAATGGGAATGTTATCATGTTGTGTGTGATGTCAATAGTGAGTATTTTGATAAGTGAGTAAATCTGGTAAAACAGATAAAATATCAGATGCAGGGAACTTCAAGTAAAACAGATTTACAAAAGGAAAAAAAAAAAAGCACATCCTACTTTTATCAATGTCAATCCTCATGAAAGTGGTTTTGTATGGGACAAAGCTGTAAACATAACCTTAATCAAATTCTTATAAATATATATATAGCTGGTTGGATTGCTGTGGGAAAGTTTTAAAATGCAGCTGCCACTGCACATGATTGCAGTTATTTTTAGATGTTGTGTCTGTGTTCTGTGCACAATCCACTCTCACTCTGAAAATGAAATGCATTGTATTTGCTAAAAATATACATGTATTCAACCGTACAACTCTAAACAGAAAAGCAAAATAATGTATTTTTTTATTGTGTATAAGTGGCTAATGTTTAGATAAGTAAAGGTGATAAAGGAAAACATCTTTTCTGTTCTTAAAATGAGATGGCCCCAGTTTGTTTGTTTATGTGAACAAAAATGGGAGAAAATGTAACAAATAACACCTCACTCATCATCTAAAAACACAAATGTAACACTATAGGAGGTCTTGATGATCATTTTCAGTTTGTTGTCTCAGATGTTTGTGGTTGCTCCACAGCGTTCTTATACCTTACAGGCAGCACAAAGCCACCTTTGGGTACTGTGCACGCAAAAAGAAAAACTTTCATAACAAAACACACACTTCCTGGTGAAAGCGTCACCATAATGTGCTTACCCACCGGAAAGGAAAGGGAAGGGAAAGAAAAGGAAAGGCGGTGTCTCTGGGCTCTATATACTAGTTTGAAATCGACCAGTTAGTAAAAGTTTAAATCCTCTTTGTCCTGCTAACTTCAGCTGAAGCTCATTATCAGAGAGGCTGCTGAAATTACAAAACAAATGAGCTGCTCATTTATGGGGAAAATGGTTATTAAAAAAAAAAGAATAAAGCTTTGCTGTGTGCACTGGCATACATCCAGCTGCAGGATACAATCTAGTCGGTGTATATCCCTCATGTCAGTGAGCCACAAGTTACAACATTAAACTGTCTTCAGTCTCAAATTCTGTTTCTAAAGACCAGCGAAATGAATACTTAAATGATAGAGACAGAAAGTAGATGACATTATGAATTTAAGTAGTTTCTTACTTTAGTAGTGCATATATATATATATATATATATATATATATATATATATATATATATATATATATATATATATATATAGATATTTAAACATTTTTTTTTTTTTTAAATCTTAATTTTAATCCATATTCCCAAAATGTAAACCTAGAGGAACACTCAGCTATCTGAATCCTACCAGGGGGAGATAAAGAACTGATGAAACAGGTGAATTGGTTATAGCTCAGGCTACTGGGACATCTTCCAAGCTTAGTTATAACACTGAAAGGAAAGAAAAAAAACTCCATAGCTTAGTATGTCCAGCAAATCCAATAAAGACTTAAGGGATCTCTTGGGGCAAGGTCATACCTCGTGCCCCAGAAGAAAAACTTTATTTGCAAGCCTAATTAAGTGTGAATGTCACAGGGGTGTTGCAACTGAAGGTCATGTTTAAATAATTTTGTTCAGGGAAGATGAGACAGCTTTGGAGTCCCCCAGTTTTGCAATATTGGAGGGTGTGGGGCGGTAAAGACGGCTATTAAAACAATTACCCAAGACAGCCTTTATCCAGACTGTGTGTCCGGAATGGAAAGCTCTTATAAGAGTGAATCTAGAATGGTTGCCCAGGGTCGTTTCACAACACAACTTCAATGCAGCAAGCTTTTCAATTATCAAAATAACTGGGGAAGAACTTTTTCTCCATTTGTAATATAATTTTAAAATTGTAATCTGGAGAAGTCATATTCTACCTTAAAAATTGCCACACATATATATTGTATTTATTTCACAAACATCTAACATCCCCTGCAATGACATAGGACTGTAACTAACATGCGTGTTTTCAATCACTGTATTCATATGTCAAATTTAACCAAAAACTATCAATTACTTCCAAGGGAATATATCTTTACCCATTAAAAGTCTACTGAGCAGCATAAAAATGCAGAATAGTTGATTAAAAACAAGCAACTCCACACCTCCACAGAAATCTGTAGGAAGGTGCTTCTTTGGGAGATTTAATGTTCAAGTCCACAGTGGCAGATGAAGTGTGAATGTGTGTCGGCAGTAAAAGGGTCTTTAAAAAATAAATAAATAAATGTAAAAAAATTAACTGGTAACAGGAGGGAGATAACTTAAAATTATTACTGTTTTATTGTCTCTAGAGCTGTGTGCCGGCTTTGGCTGGTGTAAACAGGACCCGTGCACAAAGGTTGCAATCCAAAACTGTTAAACACACCAGGAAATAAGAGAAATATATCCTGTAACTGCTTCATGTTGGTACTCATTGCTTTATGCATGGCTAATTTCTAGGCTGTTTTTAATTTCCAATTTGATATTGGCTTGAGAATATTATGCACTGCAGCTAATTTCTCCCCGAGGTAGATTTATACAAGCCTGAAACTGCCTTCGGAGTCCACATTCCCACATTTCTACATCTGAGTGCAATTAGCATAATGCACAGTTATAATGGTTGCTACTATCAGGGAAAAAGAGGGGAAAAAAAAAAAACATGTGAAAGAGTCCAGGAATTTTACTTTAAATGTAGAATATATATATATATATATATATATATATATATATATATATATATATATATATATATGAGAAAAAAAACATGAAAAGACTCTCCAATGGAACAAATAAAAACAGCCTAGACAAGCGTGTGGTTTGTGTATCTGCTGCTAAAACTGTATTGTTTGTTTACTTAACGTCAGTTCCATGGTAGACTATGATGAACACATTTCAGAACTAAGTCTGCAGAGATAAAGAAATAAAAAGAAGTGAAGTATAAACTGCTTCCATCACAAAGGATGCATGCTCGTGCTTTGTCACCAAATGACAAAATTCTTGGACACTTGAAAGCAAGAAATTGGACAACACATCAACAAAAAAACTACAGTAAAATATAAAATTGGGCTTGAATTGAAGAATTTGAAAAAAGGGCTTGTATAAGTCAGATGACAAAGTCACGAGCACTCCACACACGATCACGGCAAGTCAAGCAGAGCAGCTCCCTGCAGTGTTACACTTGAAAGCTGCTGAGAGTGACAGATTCTTATAATCCCAAATTTCCCAAATTTTTTCTCAAAGCCTTGTTTCTCTGAAAGCCAAAACGTAGATTGGATGATGATTCCAGATGCCTGCATGCCTGAGGGTAACTGAGGCCAACTTTCTTTTGTTTTCACAGTGGCAAAAATTTAGGGGCGGAGAGGAGTATGCAGAGCGCCTGGGGGAGGGATAAGGCTCGAAAGTATGCAACATAAGCCCTCTGTCTGTTACCTTTAGAGCAGGCTGAGGCTTGCTGTACTATGGAGGCCACAGGGCAAGCACATCATTAGCTTCCCACAGAGACACAGCAAGGCCAACTTCCTACTCCCACACCTAACGTTAACAAGGAATTTATACTCCGAACCCAACAATCTTTTGTTTAGATCCTTGCATTGCTCAGATGGACATCAAATGGCAATGTTCTGGGACATAGTACATTTACTGAACAGTGCTCATTTGTGGATATAAAACATAAATTGGTATGCATACACAAGTATTTTTTTGGGCGCATGTACACTAACGGGACTTCCGGGTAGATTTTCCGGGGATGGGCCATTTGTGCGCGTCTCCATTACCAGGAACGGTCCTATAAAGTGGCCTTCAGGAACCTTTACAGGGGGAAAAACAGCCCTGACGGAGAGGACCTCAGGGTGGCCAACAGGAAACTCCTGGCGGGGGGGGGGGGTTCTTTTAATCTTAAAATCGTTATGAGAGCTTTTTCCAAGTCTTTTTTTGCTCTTGGCCTTTTGCAAATAGCAAAATATGTGCATTATCGCCACTTCCTGGTTGGCTGAGCTATTTTTTCAGTCAAAGGTTTTTGTGTGGCACTGCAGTGTAATGGAGACACGCCGGCTAAAGGGGATGAGAAGACAGTCAGTCCTGTTACAGGTTCCTGTCTGACAGATTTAACTTGAACTCTTGCGAGTAGAAATGTGTCCATTGTTTTCTTTTTCCTTTTTTTTTTTTCTCCCCGCAATAGTGGGCTTGGAAACTTTCTGACATCAATCACCATGATATGTTGTAAAGTGTTGGTAATGAGAGGTGTGAAATAATCCATAAACTGAAACACTGAGTTTTAATCTTGATATGAATTATGGCTTGTTTGTAGACAACAAATTTTGAAAATCCAAAAGGAAACCCGTTTTTTTAGTAAATTATTAGTGGCTTCATACAATCAGAGTGGTATAAAATGACAATTAGATTATGATTTGCAATTATCTGTATTAAAAAAAAGAATTTCATGAAGTGCCATAATTGTGACAGTTCTACAACATAGTATTAATAACGTTAAGCTTATTAATGTACTGCTACTCATCTCTCTCACACAGTTATGTGCATTAGCCCCCCTTATGACAGGCAGATAAGAAGGTGAATTTCCCCCCAATCTCGAGAAATACATCTAAGCCCCAATAATACATCCATCCAGATGCATTTCAGGCCCTGACAATAGTGGGCAACAATATCTTCCCTTAAGGAACAGGCCAAACAGAAAACGATAAAAAGAAACCTCGCCTTGAGACCAGTCACAGCTTTAATTATGGCAATTATTACAGAGTAGTGCAATGAACGAGCTACAAGTACCCGATTGCCATTTTGTTCCACCTCCATTGTACCTTTTTTCGTGCGCTGTTGTCACAGGGGGGAAAAAAATAAATAAAAGTGAAAATGTTCTTTTTGCCAGCTCTCTGCACTGGGATCCTAAATGTTTCAAACCCCCGCATTTGAAACAAGAAAGAACTTGAGCTAAAAGGACTCTTGACTGCTCTGCGCAGTGTGGTGAAATGTGCTGGTGAAGGGCACTCACATCAGAGAGGAGACTGAAATTCCTTTGGAAGGACATAGGACAACAGTAACTCAAATTTACATTGACATAAAATGGTAGCCAATTAAATTATGCAGGAAGTACTAGATAAAGAAATATGTTTAATATTTGGGGGTTGTTGATGGGATGAATGTGGATTTGCCAGTGCATCTACAAGCAAAGTGGGAGCATCAAATGTCTTCCAGCAGCACCTTCACTGCTTAGGCTGTGTCTGCAGAGGACAAGCTGAGGCACATATTTGAACTGTGGTTGAATTACTATATAATCACTGCAATGGTGCTTTCAGTGCAAGTGCAGCAAACTAAAGTCGTTATAACTAAAAAAATCTGTTTGATCAAAAGTTTGAGAGATAAAATTCTGATTAGACATAAGGTGTGTTTCCATTAGCAGGGATGTAGGGTATTTTACAGGGGCCTTAATCAATGATGCATGTGTCTATCATCAATCAACTGCCCCGCAACATGAATAATTTGGGAATTTTTACGGGGACGAAACATTTCACTGCTGTTGATTAGGTACTCAGCGTGGTCGCCAAAGACTGCTGGGGAGTGTGTTGAATCAGTGCTGAGTGGGTATGATATTGGCAGATGACGTTCATCTGCCGTTTCATGTCCTGTTTGAGTAAGAGTCAACTCTTCATATTCATCACCACCATGAGAGTGTATGCAAACAGGAAACAGAAATGCAGCAGCCATCTGAGCAACTATAGTCGCATGATTATAGTGTTTTTTGTTTTTTTTCCACAAGTCTTCCTCTTCCTTTATCGGCTGTTGTCAAACAGTGAATGAGGTGTAGTTCCACCATCAGGTGGTACAGAGAGGTAGACTACAAAGTCTGGTCATCCTAATGGGCCCATCACTGTAAATGGAGACACACTAGCAGGAGTTCAGGGTAAATCTGCAACAGGCCCGACCTACACTATTACGCCACTTAAAAGGAGCTTGAGGCAGGATTTATGAGAAGAAAATCCGTATACATTTTAAGTTTTCTAGTAATAATGTCAGATGAAGCGTTCCACACCAAAAAGAATGAGCCCTCTAGCGTATCTCTCTGTTGCCTTGAACAGGCTGTGTGCTGCAAAATGTGCTGCAATTCCGGGCGCCAATTTCCTGCGCTGTCCTGCAGATGTGACGTCACATGACGCTGCATGCGCGTTCTCCCGTGCCGGCTTCGCTGTTTGCTGCAGTAACCCCGACGGCCGTCGTGGCGAAGTTGGCGCTAATGAGTCTCATTTCTTAACAACCTTTGACTGAAAAATAGCGCAGCTGACCACCAGGTGGCAGTAATGTACATTTTTTGCAGTTCACAAACGTTCAGCAGAAGAATGAAAAGAAGAAGAAACACAAACCACAGATGCTATTTGCTTTTTAAAATAAAAAAAAAACATCAACAAAAAACAACATACACCACAGTTGTAGCGATTGAAATTAAAAGAAACCACCGGACCTCCATATTGGTCTAATATGACAAAGACCTCAACCGACTCGTCTATCCGTCGTTTTTTTTTTTTTTTTCATGTACTCTCTAACTGCATCAAATGTACTTGTAGCAAAATATCTCTGGTCAGAATTCTTAAATGATTTGTGGTCACATGATTTATGTTCACACGAGAGGGCTGAACGTAATTTCCTGCTTTTAGAATACCCAATCAGCAGCGACCACCCACCAGGTAGCGCTCCTAGGCTGAAAAACATCTCCTACAGGGATGTTTTTTGCCCCTGTAAAAGGTGAAGGCCACATTACAGGTCTGTTCCTGGTAATGGAAACACGCTCAAACAGCCCGGCCCCCAAAAAATCTATTCAAATTCCCGCTAGTGGAAACATGCCTAATGTCTGACAGGATTGGAGGAAGAATTTGGCCATGTTACAACTCCAGGGTCCTAAGCACCAAACCTTTGGCTTAAAACTAGAGCTATGTCCAGACCAGTGCAATTTCACTTTAAATTATGAAACTGTTGTTACTTATGAAACTGTTGTTACTTTTTCCCTGAAAACTTTTATTTTTTAGATTTACTGCAGACTATACAAATAGCAAATGCTGGGGTTATAGTCTTGCATGAATAGACAAAATAGAGACTTTTGCAAACATTGGCATCTGGAGACGGAACAGTTCTGCTGACTTTGCGGTTGTCGTCATTAGCTTCCATGCATCTTAAGTCTGTCTCTAATAATACTGCAACTGCCTAAATTCCCAGGGGGAAAGCCATTATAAGAGCAACTTGCAACAAAAAGTTTATTTTTTCAGCAGCTTTTTCAGCCATAAATAGAGTGCTGGTTTTGAGTAAGACCAGTCATGCATGTTTGCCCAGCAAGTATGGAAACTCATGTGATGTGTGTTGGTGCAATGTGTGGATGAGATCTTTGCTGACGTGGATTTGAAACAGAGTAGATGTGGACAGGCAATGTTAATTTGTTTTGTTTTTGTTTGTTTTCTTAATGACAATGTGCAAAAACTACACAAAACAAGCTTTTTTTTTTACTACATTTCCATCAACCTTTAAGTGCAACTTTAAAATGCAAAAGAGTTTGATAAAATATTTTAATGTTGATCTCTGCATTTAACATGTAAAATATGAAATAATGTTTTTACTAAATGAAGCCAAAAGAAAAATCATAATGAAGCATTATGAAATCTGCTTTTTAATACTGTGGCGCAGAGCCATCGCTTGACATTGCCTTAAAATAACCTCGGGATGAGGTTTTCTACTTTTGAAAAAAAAAAAGGTACATTATGCATCGCAGCGAGAAATGCCCTTAATACATCTGAGAGGGTGGATAGAGCTGTTGATCAATACCAGTGACTAAAGGATTACTTTTTTCGCTGCCGACATATAGATTTCAAAGCTCTTAGTCTGGGGTTTAAACTGTTCTAAGCTTTAAGTGCAATCTCATCCATCCTTTCCTATTAAGTAATATAACAAAATCTATTCCAAAATTTTCACCAACGCACACAAATATTTTGCAGGTTGACATATTGTTTTCTGTTTTCTATAGGCATTTCTATCAACTGTGTTCTCATTAGCAGGCTGTCTAATTAACAGGCTGCCAGCTTCTGTGAGTCTTACTTCAATCTGTCACCACTCAAAAATAGCTCACTCTCTATGGATTACTGGTTTTATTTATAAATCTTACCGCAGTTAGCACATTTCTAGAGACCCTCAGAAAAACACTAAACAACATATTAACTTCTTAACTATATCAACTTTCACTAATGCACATTTGATAGTTTCTTTCCACCTGCCAGCTGGCACAACATTATGCATCTTATACTTTTAATGAGCTTTTCTAAGTTTATATTAGTAAATCTCTCTACAGAGGCCAGCTGAAGTAAACCTATGTCTATCCATCCATTATCTATATCCACTTATTCCAGTGCAGGGTCATGGGAATCTGCTAGAGCCTATAGAAAACCCACATTATTATAAATATTCCACCCAGAGATGTATTTCAATTACATATTACACATACAGCATACAGAAAAAAGGCTACAAAGTAAAGTATCACCAACAAGAAATACATTTTTAATCATTTACAACCATACAAATAAATAAATGTTATGGGTGATGTCATTTTGCATCAAAAATCCCTGTCACAGTAGTTTGCATAGAGAACCAACGTAAAACACAACATTAGCCACTTTATTTTGAAGATGGTCCCCCTGAAATCAGCCATAAAAAGCTGTTACACTCACTATGTTTATTCAACCGGCTTCATAAAGGAATAGATATTTTCTTTAAACTCTGAGGATCCTGACTAATATAGACAAATATTGAGAAGCAAAGAAAGAATAATAAATAAATAAAATAAAAAAATAATCAAAATCTTATCAAACAACTAACCAATCATGAACTGTCTCACAAATATTTTGTTTTTTAATCACAAGCAGTTCTTCCCAGAATAAAGACAGTCCATATGCAACATGTCTCCGGTCCTTCTGTTTTGATCCACCAATCTAAATGGAAATCAGCCTGCATGTGCTGGTACCAATTTACCTTTAAATACGTAGGCTGCAATTTCCTTTGGAGAAGACCCTCGTTTTCACAGAAACAAATTAAGTACCGCATAATGATTGTTTACATAGTCAATGAGATAAAAGATAAAATATGTGAAACATACACTGTTCAATTATTTCCCCCTAGGACATCTGATTTCTTGTTTTGATATTTTCCAGTCAACCAATAGAAAAAGAAATAATAATCTTGAGTTAAAAGTTTTTTCATGACTTGTTAAAGTCAATCCAAGGAGTGTTTTTTCCATGTTAAAATATTAAATATTTCTTCAATTTCAGATGAAAAAATATTTGATTATCTTTATGCAGTGTTTTTTAGCTCTTGTTGTCTCCTACACCTACTGTTGCCAAAAACTATCCAAAAATAACTTTAGACTTGCATCCTGTCATCTCTCATGACAACTGCATAACACTGCACAAATATGTCACACACTAACGATGACGGTCAGTGATATAGGATGGAACTTGCTCGCATAGCTCCTCTGGACGTCAAGGCAGAGGAAACTAAGAGATTCAAAAAAGAGACAATATAATAAGCAAGGAAGAAAAAATGACAAGATTAACCAAGCAACAGCAATGTTGCTTTAGGATTGTTCTTTAAAAGCCTTAAAAACAGGGATGGGCAACTAATGCCCATCCCTGTCCATAGTTTATCAAACCCACAGGTGAAAGGGGAGTTATGACTAGTCTATTAACGGCAGGGTGGCTATCATTCCAGTATTCTCATCTTTGGTCTGGTCTTCCGCTGTCACCCCTAGACCAGTTCAATGCATGACTTGTGACAAGTTTATGTCTAAAAGAGGGATTACGACTATCTGCGGCTGAGCTGCACATCCAAGTATTAAAACTGCCCTTTCAAGTTCATACAGTTTGATATTTACTACTGCAAGCTCTCGGGCTGGGTATTGTATGCTCTGTCATGCAGTGATAACATACTTCAAGGGTTGAGATGAATTTCTATCCAAATTTCAAAAGGTTGCCCAACTTAAGGAAGAGGAGTTCATTCAAACCCTCCAATCTGGCTGCTAAGAACAAAAAGACATGACTGGGAAGAAAACTAATGTAATCTATCTCTGGTATCTTTACTAAAGCATGTCACATGCATGTTATTAAGACCTCAAAAGTCAGACTTGTTAAAAAAGTTAGCATAATATGTTTCTTTTAGGAAAACAATTTGTTGTGCTTGTTAGTTGTATGTATGAAGAAGACAATCAATATTGTGAACAGTAATTAATAAGAAATGAATATGGGTGTCCTTGAAAATACAAGACTAGTGGTTTGCTTCCCATAAAAAAGGAGGGAAAAAAGTGGCAAGTGATACCAGCAGCGGCCTAAGAGAGACAAATCAACACCAAACTATGTTAAGTCTAATCCTCCATCACTAACCTCAACAACTCACAGGACTTAAGAGATGTGCTTTGAACGTACTGAAGACAGAACATGATGGAACATGTCCCTTCAGAGGTCCTGTACGAGCCACGTTCACAAAGAACCAACAACACACTGGGGTAGACAGAATGCGTTATTTTCTCTCTTATTTAGCTTATGTCTATTCCTAAATCTAATGTATGTGTAGCATTACTGCCCAGCAACGTAATTGGTGACTTGTATCAAATACAATATACAAAAAAAACTAAGTCCTTTAGACACATGTCTAAAATGTATCATCCTTTCTTAAACAATGTTTGTGAGCTCTTAATTTTGGATTTGAGGGGTAGTCCAGAAGGCAGGTTTAACAAACTCTGCAACAAAACTCTAAACTTGACGTTTTTCAACCTGCGTCAACTATACTTGGATCAACTAAACCCCCTTGCTGTGAAATCCACAACACCAGTTTTGAACTAGTTCAATAACTTCCATGTTAGTTAACATAGGTTTGCACACGTTCAAAGCAAACCAATGGAGACTTCCTATACGGGGAATTGAAGACCCTATTATAATGGAAAAACAAAGGCAAGACACTACTCAGTATTAAGAGCAACAAGTCCACCTAGAGATGGCAAAACTACAGTAATTTAAAAATGCAACACGTGTATGTTTTTCAAATAGCTGGCACTTGCTTGGCATAGAATCACTGACCACGTGTGATTCAAGTAAATGGAAATCTATACCCAAAACAAACCTGAAGACATTGTAGATTATTCATTTATTACTAGAATTCACTTTTATGATGTCCTTTTAGTGGATCTCACGGCATAGGCTGTGTTGTTTTAATTAGATGCAATCCAAAAGTATGTACCAACATGTGAAAATAAAAGAGTAAGAATGTTCTTTTTTTTTTTCTTAAATCAGATAGTGTATCAGTTTGTGTTTCATTCAGTTCAACAAAAAAAAAGTTTCCTTTTACAACAGGAAAAAGGCAGAGGCCTGTGAAACAGATGGGGGTATGCCATTTTTATGATGGTGATCAAGCAAGCAGCTTTGGTGAAAAAGCAGTTAAAGGACTCAACATAAACTAAGCAAAACTTTCCCTCAAACAAGGTTACCGGTAAATTCAGTTTTCATGGAGATTAATGTGCCTTGTGTTTTTTGGAACTGAAAGAACATTGAAAATTGAAGTTTACTTTACCAGGTAAAAGACAAAACCCGGTTTCTGGAATACCACATGAATCTTTCTTTAGTTTCTGACACCATTTCTATTTTGCATGCAAATTGTATTCTATAGTTATATATAGTCAGTATATATAACTGGTCATATTTCAATTTGTGCTACATGATTTGGGGGAAGACGCTTCACAAATTGCTATTAAGGGTACCATGGATCTGGCACCTGCTCCATTTCCTGCACCCAGCTTTGCATCAGCCAGCTTTTCTGATGTTGGTTAGGCCAAGGACAACCAAACACACAGTGGGGTCATCATTTTACACAGTACCAGCTGATAACACCTCCCGACTCCTCTTCCCTCCCCCCTCAACTCGGCTTCAGCCAACAGGGAGCCAGTAATATTTACACTGCCCGGCACATGTCGGACCTGAGTTTTTCTTCCAGGGATGTAACAGGGTTTAATCTAAAAATGCCTGATGGCCAGCCATCATTACTTCCTCATCATTCATCATCATGATACAAAGCTTACCAGAGCAATCTGCATCTTACATAAGCCAATTGTTGTTTCTGATTTTACAACCAAAAAGACATTTAAAAACAGGACAATCTGCTGTAAACGCCACAGCTAAAGCCTGAATTATGGTTCTGCGTCAAACCAACGCAGAGCACACGCCATCACCGTGACGCCGTCGTGAACCCTTTGGACTTCTCCGTCACTCCATTTCGCCGCGGTGCAGTGCCCCCTGTGACCGCTAGTTAGCGATCTTTTCCTGAATGGTTTATCCGACTTTTTCCGGTCACAGTAAATCAAAGAGATAGGGACAACTATTGTGCCCAAAAAAAAAGAAGAAAAAAAAAAAGAAAAATCACACATACACGAAGAAAAGAGCGCTGAAAGTTCAGACTGCTTCAAACCGGAAACCGGAAATGCGTTGCTACCAAGCGAACCAATCACAGCCCTCTCCGTCTGAGTGTGGTCTGCGTCGCTTCGACGCGTACTCGCGTAGTTACAATTTTCGGGAGGTGCACGTTAGTGACGGCGTCAGGTACGCGTCGACGCGTACCACACGCCGTAGGCACGGCGTCGTTTTGACGCAGAACCATAACTCAAGCTTAACTCTCATTGACATGTGGTGAGTGTGTTCCAGTTGGCTCAACTAGGAAAAAGAAGCTTCAAAACGTCTCTTCAGAAAATCTATGGGTGAGAGTCTGTGGTAGGAGCCTTCAAAAGACTCCCATAGAAATTAATATACTTTCTTTAAATTCATTTTAGAATAGTTGTATACCAAAACGAGAAAGAATTAGTCAATAAAAGTTAGTTTGGATACACTACAAGTTACTAGGGGTGGGACAATACAAGTAACTCACAATTCAATACTGTAGCGATATGTGGCCACGATAACGATAATATCACGATACACGATATCTACGATATTCCATATATTGTAAGAAATTTCATCAACGATAACTCACGATCTATGTGACTGAAAAAGAAAAAATACCCATAAAAAGGAAAACATCTGTAGTTATGCATTTATTAAATGCCAAAACTTCATACAATGTACAAAGAAAGTACATTTGTATAGTGCCTCACTGCCTCCTAGGCTTGTAAACACTGGACAGCTGGACAAATTAAAGTGCATGAACAACAGTGCAATGACAACCGCGTAAATCCATTATGTGTGTTGTAATAAAATATCGATATTTGCCATCAGTTTATCGATTATTTATTGCAACAGAGAGCACAACAATATATTGCAACAACGATGTTTCCCCACAACTACAAGTTACTATTGCAAGTCAAAATTAAAGTCAGTGTGTTTATGATTATAGTGTACTCTCGACAGCACTGAGGTGATCTTAGTTTCAGTATATAGTAGCAGGGCAGCAGGAGGCTCAGATCACTGAGAATGAACCAGGTAAAACATCCCTGTAACCTGTAGAGACCAAACACACAACTGCCCTCACACACACAGCCGAGCGACCACCACCTCACCAGAGCCACAAGTTAAGTTGCTTTAATTCCCAGCCCAGCTCCCCTCTGCTCCCCCACCAGGACAGCCCTTTAAAGGCTGGTTTTATCCACGCTGCTGCTCTCAAACCCAGCAGATGTGAGTTAGCATGCGAGCTAACAGAGTCTGATCTTTGAAGTTCCTGCCCACAGCACTGACGAGCCTGTTTAAAACACACACTTTAAAGGTAAAACCCGAGTGCAAAGAGGGACGTGACAGGAGATGAAAACCACAAGACTGTCGGGGTTTAAACACTGCTTTGCTGATGCACAAACTCCAAAATAAAATTAGAAATAAATAAATAACTAGAATCAGCTAGCAGCGCAGATGAGTGTCTGGAGAGAAGCAGCCAACACGAAAATAACCTCACCTGCAGGATTAACGCTGCCGTCCGCACACCTCGCCGAGTGGCTGGTGTTTATGAGTCGGTGGGGTGAATAATCCCCCCGGCGTGGCTCGGGCGGACTGATCGGGGACCATAGATGGAGGTGGAGCGGCAGGACTGCTCCTCTGCTCTGCTGCTCCTCTCACCACAACAGCGACTGAACTGTTTCAGCCTGGCTCCCACTAGGAAAGGTCCTCGGTATCGCGAGAGAATGCGAGATCTCATGGATATCTGTGGACCAATCAGATCTGACGGATTGAGGCACTTGTGTTTGTGTTTGTGTGTGTGTGACTCCTATGAAGATGAATACAAATCAAAAATGTATCACTGTATGATATTCAAGTAAATATATCTTTTCTTGTACAGCATGCCTATCACTCAACTTGGCAGGGAAATACCTGCTGATAGTTATGTGTAATGTTTATATCTGCCATATATCTTAATTAAAAACAAAATTTTGTGTATAAGTTTACTTTACACAATATATTTGGGACATGTAAGGATACTGAAATACATTTTCAAGGCTTATTGTACTTTTATACTTTGTTGCAACACTTGGAGGGAAGGATCTGTAATTTGTCAAGGAGACATTCTCCAGTTCTAACCACTGACAAAAAAAAAAATGCTCTCATTTTATTTGTTTGATTTATTTCCAAAACATTTAGATACCTCTCTGATCCTCTAATATGTTTTAGCCAGAGTGCTTTTGAATATTATATAATATACATTTTCCTCTTTGTTTTGTTTATTTACATTTTTTGTTATTGCTATTTATATTTATATACCCTGGTTCTGAGTATGCTTCGTGGTTATTTATTAAAGTTATTTAAACGGACTGACAGGACAGTTTACAATAGTCATATTAGCAGTTCTATAAAAATTTTGGCATTTTGGCAATCACGCTGTAACTGTAAAAAGGCAAGGCAAAGGCAAGTTTATTTATATAGCACAATTCAACACAAGGTAATTCAAAGTGCTTTACATCGACATTAAAAGTGGCAAGACATAATTAGACAGTAAATAACAAATAAAATGAAATAAAATTATATGAAAAGAAGGTAAAATCATAAAAAGCACAAGTTGCTGATTTAAGACTACGCTTAAATAACAAATACATGAAATAAAATGATAAGAAAAGAGGTAAAATAATAAAAAGCACAAGTTGTTAAAAATAAGGGCAGTAGAGTACAGCAGGTAAGTATTTAATTTAGGAGTACGCTTCAGTAAACAGTAATGTTTTTAGTCCTGATTTAAAGGAGCTGACAGTTGGAGCAGACCTCAGGTCTACAGGAAGTTTGTTCCACCGGTGAGGAGCAGAATAACTGAACGCTGCCTCACCTTGCTTGGTTCTGGTTCTTGGGACACAACAAACCAGATCCAGATGAACCTCAGGGGTCTGGGAGCTTCATAGGGAACTAACAGATCAACCATGTATTTTGGTCCAAGACCATTCAGTGCTTTGTAGACCAGCAGTAAGATTTTAAACTCTGTCCTTTGACTCACTGGAAGCCAGTGTAGTGATTTCATGACCGGTGTAATGTGGTCCAGTTTCCTGGTGTTTGTAAGGACTCTGGCGGCAGCTTTCTGGATCAGCTGCAGCTGCCTGATAGATTTCTTGTTAAGGCCTGTAAAGATGCCATTGCAATAATCCAACCTACTGAAAATTAATGCGTGAATACGTTTTTCCATGTCTTGTTTAGACAGAATCCCCTTACTTCTAGCAATGTTTTTTAGGTGGTAATAGGCAGATTTAGTGATAAACTTTAGATGGCTGTTGAAGTTCAGGTCTGAGTCAATAATTACACCAAGATTTCTGGCTTGATTTCATAAACCAAGATGGCTCAATATCAAACTGCATCATTGTGTATACTGTAACAGGAGAAAGAAAATGTGGCATATGTTGTTCAGAACTGTCACTGTCAATCACAAAAGCTTTCTTGCAAAACGGTGCATCATTTTACGGTACTATGTCACATATCAACAATGATGTAACTGGCTAGCAGAGCTACAGTGGGCATCATGGCAGAAGTGACTAAAGAAAGAAATGAAATAGAAAACGGGACAGAGGCCAAGCAAGAGACTGAACGAAAGTACATTTGTTGTAAGTCGCTTTGGATAAAAGAGTCTGGTAAATATAATGTTATGTAAATTTCAGACAGTGTTGTAAAAGCAACTTAAGATCCACACTCACACGAGGAACCCTCTGAACCTGCTGAATGGAAGGAGTTCCTTTGTACTTGTACTGAGCATTTTCTGTGTCGTCTCATCTTTGTCTGATTTGTGGTTCTAATTCCTGCTGTGATTTCAAAACAAAGCCAGTACAATTATCATATTTACTGTTCATTAATATTACTATATTGGCTTCAGGTTGTTGTTGTTTTTGTTTGCTCTCTGTTCTACGTATTCCCCATCCGCTGCAACCCTGAATAAGTTTCCCGGAACTAAATGCACCTCTGTTCTTCATTACAATAAATGTTCTGCAGTGCTTTATACTGGATTAAAGGAACACTGCTAGAATGTTCAAGGGGATCGCATTAACTGCAATTCAAAGCTTTTCTTTAAGTTTTTGTGTTTCTTGCATGAGGTTGTTTGAAGATATTTCACTTACAAACGAAGAGAAGAAGAACCCAGGGTATAACACAAACATGATGCAAGACAACAACATCGCTCTTAAAAAACACTAATCACTGCCGTCTCATTTCAGTTACCATCATGTCACCGTTGGTTGTGTATCTACATTAAGGATATAGTACATCTTATGCAATTCACAATAGCATGATCATCAACAGATGATCAACAAACGTGAAATTAATTTTACGCAGAGTCAGTCTTGTCAGCTCCAGGGAAGAAACAAACAGCTCGACATCACTTGCAAGACGGCATCAGGGTGAACAGATTGTATTTTTAGGCTTTGTGCAGACGCCTTACTGATATCAGTCATACTTGGCAGATGTTCTGGTCAGTTTTAATCACCTGCTGGAGAGGCCCCCTGTGTCCTTCAGTGCCCTGTTACCTTATGGCATCTCCAGTCAGGATCCTTTTTGTTGATCTTTTATAAAATCAAAAAGAACACTGATGATTTATGTATTCTTCTTCATCTTTCTTTGAGAGTGAAGTTGATTCACTGATCCTTTTAATCAAGCCGAAGATGTGTAATGACAATATTAACTGTGCTTTCCACCACAGTTTTGGCTTAAAACGCAAGCAATATTTCAAAAGCTCGATAAAACGGAACTGAAAAGAGCTTGCGTTTGCATTAACATGCCTGTTATGGAAGAAAGTTCTGGATTTTTTTTTCTCTTGAGAAAAGTCCTTCCATGAAAAATGCAGATGGATGTCCAGAGCCTCTAATTTTGGCAGGTTAATGTCCATTTCTCTAACCACTCGACTTCCTATCATTATTGTTACTCGAGAAACACATAGATGTCTGCGAGGAAATTTTGCAAGGCAAGTTTCTTATACATGGAGCCAGCCATGTCTGATGGATTTATGGATGGTCCATGATTTCATGAAGTAGCAGGGGATTCAGAAGGGCATGACTTGCACAACTTTTGATGGTTTATACAAGGCAATAACTCCTCTTGTTGTGCCTGCTGCTTCATGTCTAAGGAAGCCTACAGAAAAGCATGTACATCACATGACCTGTAGATGCAAGAAAGGTGTTTCCACTGCAGTTTTTTTGAAGCATCTTTGCAATATACAATATTTGCAAAACTGAAATGTTTCTATTGAGTGTTTTTTACTCACACCTCAAATTTGCACCTTTTGTACTTACCTACTTACCTAACGTACCTAATGCAGTAGGATTGTGATATTTACTGCTAGCAATATTAAGCAGGTCATCAGCTGCATCTGACTCACTGATAAGGATATATTTATACAATTCTGATTTTGTTTGTATAAAATGAGTAACCCGGCTCTTGGTTTTATGACTCCTGGACAATGAGCAGCAGGGTACTCTGTCTACAGACTGTACCCACTCCGCAGACTCCGGGCAGAGGGGCAGCAGCAGCCCATCGCTCTGCTCATTGCATGTTGACCTGAGGGAATCAGGGAAGCAATAAGCACTGCAGACATTTTAATCGACTCAAATTTAATGTGAACAGGCTTGTCGTAAGCAGTAGAGGTGAAGACGGTACAGGAGTTTGAATACTTGGGTTTTAATCTTCAGAGCAAGGGGGAGTGTGTGGAAGAGGTGAAAAAGCAGCCGTTAAGAGTGAAGTAAAGGTAAAGGTTAACGAGACCAGCCCCTCTTTGTTGCTTACAGACACCAGCACTGACAGACAGGAAGAAGAGGATGGTGAGATTTTCTTTAGGATTAAGAATCTGCTCATCAAAGGAACAGCCATAGGATGTCTGGGAGATAACGTAAGAGAGGCTAGATAGGCATCGTTTGGACACATCAAGAGAGGGCCTAGTGAGAGTCACAACCACGAAATCAAAACGGAAACAGGTGATCAGTTGTGGCAAAGAAAAAAAACATGTGGCAAAAACAATCTAAGCTTACCCCAGTTAAATTATGTCATTTGTATTTTAGTGTTTTGTAAAAGCAGAGATATTATGGTTTAAGTGGACTGTGATTTATTCTGTTAACGCTCAGGTTTTCAGACACCACTTCACCAGTGAATACTTTTCTAACTGGTACCTGGGGTCGAGCTGGATTTAAACCCAAACATGAACTGAATGATATGATCAGCAAAATCAGACAGATCAAGCATGCTAGAGACTTGGCAGATGTTCTGGTCAGTTTTAAACACCTGCTGGAGAGGACTCCCCTGTTCTGCAGTGCCCTGTTACCTTATGACATCTCCAGTCAGGATCCTTTTTGTTGATCTTCTATAAAATCAAAAAGAACACTGCTGATTTATTTATTCTTCCTCATCTTTCTTTGAGAGTGACGTTGATTCGCTGGTCCTTGAACCAAGCCGAAGATGTGTAATGACAATATCAAGCATGCTAGAGGGCATGTGAAGCATTTTTGCTGTTTTAGAGTCCAGTATTTTCACTTTTAACATGATGTTCCACTTGTTCACTATTTTTTATTTCTGTGCACCCCTCATTCCCTCCAAAAGAAGCCCAAGATGACTTTTTGGAAATAACTTTGTGTGTATGACCATAGGGGCTTTATTTTACACTGTTCAGGGATTACATACAGCTCGCTCAAGAACTTTGTTTTTATTTCCAGCTGATGAAATTAAAGAGGAGATAAGAGTTAAAGCAGCTGAAAAGAGAACGAGTACTCACCATTTAAATGAGTCTGTGAGGACAGTTTGATTTTATACGGCTTGTTTGTGACATTGTCTTTTTAAAGTGAACTGTACGTTTTTATGATGATCCATATTGATAGACTATTACAGTAAAGACTGTCATCATCTCGTATAAACTTTAAACCAGTTTAAAGTGAAAATGGGCAATAAAAGCTAATTTCTTAAATCGACATGTATATATCATGAAAATACAGTCATTTCCTTTGTGCAGCGTAATATTCAGCCCTCTCTCTGCATACCGAAGATGTATGTCCAATAAAGACAAGATCATTTTCTTTATTGCTTTTGGACTATATAATGCAAAGTGAGAAATGGGGAATTGTGGTAGTTATGGGAAAGAGTCAAGTTATTAAATCTAAATATCTTCATGAACTTGATCACAATTCCGCTGACAAGCAATGGCCACAATCTGTGGGATGCTTTTGCTGCCTCAAGTTCTCAGTCTAGATACCCATCGCTGAAATGTGGACTCAGTGAACCTTTAAAAAAAGAAAGAAAAAGAAAAATATCAGTTCAAATTGTAATACCTGTCTAAGATTAGTCCAGAGCAGCAGCAGCAGCAGCAGCGTAAAATCAGAATTAGGAATCAAACAGTCTTCTTAAACATTAAACAACTTCTCTAAAGTTGAATGGCACAGGCACTCAACAAAATGATTTAAAGAATTAAATGTAATCAAGTATGGTGCACAGGATTTTGCACAGATTTGGACTTAATGTATCTGAGGTGTTACAAGGATGAATTCTTACCTTAGATGTCATATCCTTGCACCATCACTTTCAAAGCCAGATTGCGGTCGACGTGTCCGACCTTTTAGCGCTCCACACCTCTTCTTGCAGTCTGAGGTCGCCTGGTCAACAGCTGCTGGTGGTGTCACGAGACCATTTTAAGAGCGGAGGCGAGCGAGCTTTGAAAGCAGTGGCCCTCAGGTTGTGGAACGCGCTGGCTGCATCTTTATGGCGCCTCGACTCTGCTGAAGCTTTTAAAAAGCTGCTAAAGGCCCTTTCATTTGGACAGGCTTTTCATCAGACTAGGGTTTGGTTGTAGGCCCTTTATGTCTGTTCATTTTATACCATGTTTTAAGTTTATAAAAAAAACAAAACAAAACCATTTTGTCTTATTTTTGTCTTTGGGTCACATTGTGGCTTTTAACTTGTGAATAGTGCTGTATAAATAAACTCTACTTACTTACATAAGATCAAAAAAGAAAACTATAAGACATTTTTTTATGTCTGTGCAGAATAAACCTAGTTTATCCAAGTCTTCCAAATTCTATGGCGGGAGACCATATTTCGGGATTTCAGCTGAAGGGCCTCTGCATGTTGATTCCAAACTTACAGATACTACATAACACACGACCTGCACTCTCACATGTACATTCAGATTTTTAACTTGAGTTCAACATTTTACTTCTACCTCATTTTATATGTAGCATAGTGTGTACAATTCATAGCCTGGACATTTCATGATTTAATCTACTAGTATTTAGTAATAACATACTTTTAAATCTGTACACTTCACAGTCTGTATGTTCATAATCATTACATGTTGTAGAATTGACACTGAAATATGAGTTTATTTCATGTTATATATCCTGAATAGATGTTTCTAGTATATTATTTCTTATCTCAGTATGTTGTGCCTTGACATTGCTGCTTTAACACTTAAATTAACCAGTTGGGGATGAATAATGTCCATCTATGTTCCAGAGAACGTCTTCCTGTCTGAGTTGCGATGTCACCAGTTTGGCCAGTGGGAAGCAGCAATATGGCCAGTGGAGTGTTACGATGCATAAGTCTTGTACAAGGAATCCATGTACAAGGAAAAGGAAAAACAAAATATATATATATTTCTGCTTTTATTTTTAATTATGTCAGTTGCATTCCTCCATATATCAGAACTAACCACATCAAAGGGAAACAAATAGACCAGGAAGACATACAGGTGGAAGGGCGGACAAAACTATATATACTCACAGAGGCTGAAGAGAAACAGGTGCAAACCAACAGGGAAATGAGGTCAAGTAAAGTCAGACAGAATATAACAAGACAAAGACAGACCTCCAAAGTAAGACAGGAAGGGAAGTTAACAGAAACATAAGACGACAGAGGTAAGAACACAAGACATGACCCAGGAGCATCAACCGTAAACAAAACCCAGATCCTAACACCAAACTAAATCCAAACCATAACAGCAGGAGTCATCAGCTTCTGCTTTGAACAAACTGCGTTTTTTTTTGTTTCAGTAACATCCGGGGATCGAGGTTAGTTTTGGTTGTGGGGCAATTTCCAGCTTAACCTCACCGAAAATGGAAGCGTTGCTCCGTTTTCTTTGTTGGTGCTGTTTCCTCAGGTGACAACTTTCATAATTCGGGTCCAACTCTACAGCAATCTATCGAGTTTTGTTTGGCTTGATTTGGTGTTTCATCTTTGACCAGCAACAGGTGCTGTGCATGAACCAGCTCTGCTGCTTATGAAAAACTTAAAGAAATGTAACCAAACAGAAGATACTTAAGAACCTCGACATTTTCAATGAACTTTCACACTCGTGATTCTTTTCTTTGGTGTTCTTAAAAGATTCCAATCTGTTTGGATTTATGATGAGTGCAAATTTAGTGTAGATACCCAAGATAAGACAAAAATGTGCAGAAATGGCCGTCTGGCGTCCACTTCGAAACAAAAAGTTATCAAAGCAGGATCAAATATTGAAGGCAAAATTCAATATGATGTGTCAAAGGTGTACTTGTTTGCCATGAAGCCAGAGAGCCTGCTTGGAGTATCTCTGACTCTCCAAGGCCGCGTTCAGACTGCAGGCAAATCTGATATATATCTGATTCCTTCTCATATCCAATTTTCAGGGCTGACTGTCCACACTGTTTTTAGCAAGTGTCCATATCGGATATGGTTCTGTTCAGACTGCGCCACATCATTGACTGATCTGACGGGTTGCCGTAGCAACGACGTCGGAGCGGAGGCGTCACCCAGCGCGTGTATTGTGTGAAGTCATGTATTTCTTTTATATATATATAAAAAATCCCCAAATATCTGTAGCCTACCGTTTCTGATTGGGTCGGCACTGCGCATCATTTTTAGACATAAAAATGAACGCATACCGCAAAAGTTGTGTGATCGGCGGAGGGACCCGGCGTCCCAGCAAAATGAGAAACAGAGAAAGGTGTTCAGAACAAAACCACCAGCAAACTAACAAACCAACCAACAAAGCTCAGAGTTAACAAAACGAACCAGCAATTAATAACTGGCAGCCCCGCTCCATAACCTCTCCTCCTAGGAGGAGAGGGGCTGACGGGCTGCAGGTTCAGGCTCAGAAGTCAGAAGTCAGAAGGGTTCAGCACGGCGTCACGGCTGCGGCGTGTGCTCTGCATTGGTGTGACGCAGAAGCATATTTCAGCCTTTCTCCGTCTCTCCATTTGGTCGCGGTGCAGTACCCCCCGCGGCCGCTAATTAGCGATCTTTTTCTGAATGGTTTATCCGACTTTTTCCAGTCACAGTAAATCAAAGAGATAAGGACAACTATTGTGCAAAAAACCAAAACAAAGAAAATCACATATAAACGAAGAAAAGAGCCCTGGAAGTTCACTACTGATTCAAACCGGAAACCGGAAATGCTTCGCTTTCAAACGAACCAATCACAGCGCTCTCTGTCTGCGTGTGGTCTGCGTCTCCTCAACGCGTAGTTACAATTTTCGGGAGGTGCACGTCTGTGACGGCGCAGGTGACGGCGTGTCCTCTGCGTCGATCCAAACCACACGCCGTAGGCACGGCGCCATTTTGACGCAGAAGCATGATCGATCTGAGTGTTTGGAACTGTTCAGACTGACACGCATCTGCCCAAATGAGATATGGATCGGATATGAAACTACCTCCTGGAGGTGGTTTCCATCTGGTTTGCAAAAATCGGATCTCATGCGGTTTGGGACTGTTCAGACTTCAAAAGAGTCATCCAGTTTCAATCTGGATGGGCTAAAAATCGGATATTTGCATGCAGTCTGAACGCGGCCCAATAGATGTCAACTCCAAACTGACTGGCAGGGAGAGATACGGTCCCACCCTTCATTTGATTGCTATTTGTATTCTATGTATATCTCTCATTTACATTTTTGGAGAAGCAGGTTAGGCATGCTACATTATTGTGGAGCTTTCTGTATCTGATTTCAACCTCAGGCACAAGAAAGAGAAATAAGCTGACTGACAGCGCTATGAGGAGAAAGAAAGATGGAGAAACAGAGGTCTTACTGTGGATAGAGCCATTCAAAATAAACTTCTTAGTTGTACAGTTAAATCGTTATTTCTTTTATTTAGCACCAGACTAAGAAGGGTTGAGAGTTATCCAATTCACACTGATTAAGGTTGGTTTGCTTTCTGTCAATAACCACAGTAACCATTCTGATGACAGCAATCGCTTATTAGATAGCTAAATTGCATTCGTAGTCCCTGACAGCAGTAGAGCTGTGTTGTTAATGGAGGAAGAAGGGGAGCAAAGGGAAATAATCACATGGTAATTTTAACACATGGCACCATGGGACATAACTGATACAAGCCCGTGTGCAGTTAACTTTAGGAGTTTATATGCATCCAAGCTGTTCTGCTTCAAGTGATGCACTGAAGCAGATTCAACAACGACAATTTAAAAAAAAAAACAGAAAAGAAGTGAGACTGAGAGAGTTAATTACTGTTGGAAAACTGTGTGACAGGGAACAATTAAAATGAGACTGAGCTACACCTGTTCAGAACTCCATGTTAGATCACGTCCATATTTTCATCCAGTTCGCTCCCAGATGGGTGATTGTCTGAATATTTCTACCTCAGTTGGAGTCTAAAAAGCCGCCTACCCAGCAGGGAGTAAGTATCATTATGAATATGAAATTAACATTAGGCACAGTGGAGGCACAGATTATTCATGCCTCCTGTTTCATGGTTAGACAACCGACTCGGGTGAACCAGTACTTTCCTTTCCATACCTGAAACCATCCGCTCATTAAAATCAGACAACTGCTCACTTAGCTCAGTATGAGAGTCGTTTCCAAAGCTGCAGTTTTAGGTTGTTTTCTTCATTTCAATTAAAAAATAAATAAATAAATGGTATATATATATATATATATATATATATATATATATATATATATATATATATATATATATATATATATACAGTATATGTAAAGGCCCATCGTTTGATGCATTAATTGAGGAGAACTAGCAGGTGACTCGCAGGTGATTTGAGTAGAACCTTTGACTGGTTAACTCTTAATCTAAAATGCTTTATGCCTGAAATTATTCAACCCTTTCTATGAAAACACAGATCACTAATATGTTACACAGAGATAAAAAATAGACCTTCAATAAAGATTAAGAAGGGCATAAACTGTAATAACCGCATCTAAATATGAAAACTGTATTCCACATCACCACCTAAATCTGCCTTTTTTCTCTTTGCATGACTTGCATGTTTATACCATAACTTCTGGTTCATTTTACTGCTGTATTCAGCAATTTCTTGCCTTGATACCAAATACATGAAGCTTTTAAAGTTCATTCTTACATCTTGCTGTGCAGGAGACACAGATGTCAGAGGCTGTGGGCCAAGAGTAATTCATACGTTTTTGATTGTCGCTTAATGTTCTTTACTCGAGCAAAGACTTTGCCACAGCAGGATGAATAGAAGAAACGAAGAATGAAAAAAAAGAAACAGAGAAAAGACACAGGACTATAGATACAGTTAGGTCCACATGTTTGGATGTCAGATATGTACATACCAGCTGGTTGAGCATAGTTTCCCATTTTCATCTTCTCTGCTGATTATCTGTAGCCACATATATCTCTTTTTACTGTTGTCCTCTCTTTGAGAAAGTCAACAAAAAGCCTAGTAGGCTTCTTTTTCTTTAAATCACTTGTGCAAAGTACTTCACAGTAGCCAGTGGTATGAATCTATCTATTTTTCCAACTTTCCACCAGTAGTTTTAATGCATTTGGTTTCACCGAAAGGCGGCGTGGTCATACAGAGAAGAGGGGCGTGGCATTTAAATGTTTCTCATCCATGTTTTGGCTCATTAATCTAACCAAATAGTTTCAGTTCTTGAGGGGGGCTGCACTTGTGCCAGTCTGTTGCAGTAAATCTGGTCATGCTGTCCTTTTCTTTACATCAGCTTGAGAGTTTATACAAACTAAACGTTCTTCTGTGCCAATTTGCAAGCTGCGCTGCATAAAGGATTTCTGCTTGTTATTCTCTCATCTTTCAACATTTGTTATGATGGCAGCGGAAATGGGAAAGTTGTTTACAAATGAGAGTTTTCTAAACACCAAATAACCAAATAATGCTCAGAATAAGACCTCAGATCCACCAAACTGAAGAGGAGACTTCAAGGAAGTAGGAAAGGAGTGACATAGAGAGAAATAGATACAGTAGTACAGCAGATATACTTTATTTATCCTAAACTGGGAAATTGTAGTGGGGGGGGGGTTAAACCATTTCAGTTGTCATGGAGAATGTAAGATCACTGGCACATAAAGCTGACAGGGTAAGAGCACTGATGAAGACAAAGATGGTTTATTTGGACCTCCAACGCCCCTCTGTGCAGCTTCCAGCATATTCTAGAGATGGAGACTTTAGTCAGAGCAGGAAAACTAAAAGAAAGAAAAACTACGGTGCATCCTAACAACAGATGAGGCAATCCTGGACATGTCACTGTGAAGGAGCATCTCTGCACTCCAGATATTAAACTGCTGGGTTTGAGTTTCTGTCTATGTTAACTACTGACTGTTTCCTTGTAATACTACATGTGACATGAGCTCAGCTGTTGCTAGGCAACAAACATACCACCCTTATGAATTCATGGAGATCACTGCAAGTTTCAGCCATGCCTATCTGCTATATTTCCAACATTTCTTTTTCTTTTCATCTTATTCATTTTCAATTTATACTGCAACAATATGATTTCCATTTGAGGGTTCATATATTATTGAATTCAATTGAATTGAATTGAATTCAGTTCAATTCTATTGGACATGGCCAAACTTGTGCAGCCTGTCTGGTTAACTCTGCTCTCCTGACACAAAGTCAACTGGGAACAATTTGTGCCAGGATTAACGAATGCTACAGTGTCATATGTATGGAAAAATAAGATGATTGCATGAAGTAAAGATTTTAACCAACTAATACAAACATGACCAATGAAAAAGACTTGTGTTTAAGACCTTAAACTGAACACTTTACAGGAATGTATACAAATCAAATTACATTTCAATTCACTGAGTCACAGTCAATTAGTAGTCCACACAAAGGTGCGTCTGTCTGTCTGACTTTTGATTGATCTCAGCATCCAGGCAGAGTGCACTGTGAGCAGAGACGCCTTTGTCTCTTTCTTTATCTGCCGTCCCAGGGTCATAAAAGATTAATGTGCTGTGACTTTCAGTTTTATTTCATTTACTTTAAGTAGAGCTTTGCTGAGAGACACAAAGGGAGAAGAGAGGTGAGCTGATTTTTACAGATATCCTCACGCTTCTTTTTCCATGCAGGAAGTTCTGTTTAACCAGAACAAACTAAAATCATCACAACAAGGATGTACTTTCATAATTACAGCCACAATTCATTTGACAAATCCGGGGCAAAATGTAACAACAATAATGTCACTTATTACACTAGCTAAGATAGATAGAGAGCAATTACTGGCTTTGGTCAAAAGAATTGCAGCATTTCACTTTTGTTATTTATTACCTTACTACTTTTGAGGCAATTACCAGAAAGTAGCTCATTTTTTAACAGCTTATAGAAGTGCTGAAGCTGGCAACTCTTCCTGACAGCCAAACGAAAACTCAGCTCTTTCCCTTGCAATCCATCACTGAGCTAAAGTGCACTGGCAAATGTGAGCCCTGTTCATTTCTCAGAGGGTGGATATGTTGTGTCATCCACGGATGCACAGAGAGGAAACCTGCCGTGATTTGTTTAAAGAGCCAATAAAGACTCTCAGAAGAAAACTTGGCTTCAAATAACTTGCAATGCGTAATTGCCTCATTCCTGTCATCTCTCTTCAAGATAAGTTAGTACATTTGATACTCTCAGAAACAGAAAGGATGTAATTTGCTTTGCCATCAAAAATCTTGTGAGTGTGCAGACGAGTCGCTGGCTCGGCACCCCCCACAGAAACAGCACAGACATCCAAACCCCTTCCTTGTTGCTCATCTTGGCCATTTGTTTGTAAAAATGGATACTATGCTACTAAAATATATTAACTTTTCCAAAACATAACCCCCCTATGCAGTACATGAACCATTTCACAAAACTGACAAAAGCTCAACCCATCGACGCAAACATGTAGAAAAACACCATCTTTGTCTGAAACCACTTTTTTTGTTCAACTGTTCTAGACTGCTGTAGCAAAACAAGTGGAAACAAATGTGTTGGTGACTGAAAACCTGCCTGTATGTTTTCCACACGTGGCTTTAGAACCATTCCTGTAGCTTCTGCTACTTTATACAGTTTTTTTGTTTTTTGCTCCTTATCTGAAACCCATGCTGTTTTGTACTAGCTCCCACTATAAAGTCAAAAATGTTGTTTTAGAAATTCATGATTGCCAGATGAGATAAAGTTATGCTGAATAACATAACGGAATTGGTCACTGCAGTGGTCATTGGTCACAACAGAGATGCTTCATTTCTCTGACTGGTCGCGTGCTTGTCCGGTGCAGTTTCTTCTCTGACCGCTGGCACTGCACCGTGAAAGGTCAGAGTCAAGTCCAGAGAACCCGGGCTAATGCTTTCTGTTAAAAAGTTATAGTATCAGGATGGATGGCCACAAATATTGCAACATACATTACGTAATTAGATCCCCTACTTATTTAGTACTACGCACTAACAAAGACTCTAGTGCATAATGTTCAATGTAGCCTCCATATTCCAGCCCTCAGTCTTATGTTAGTCTTTGCACAACTGTCTCTTTTGTTCTGATGTTCAGTGGTCCAGGCTGTTTTGGTTTTTGCCCAGAGTCAATTACTAGGGGCTGCCTCCTTTGATTGCTTGTTGTTTTGTTTTGTTTTAACGGCTCCAAAAGTAAAATTGCTTTCTTTGCAAGCCTACCTCAAGCTCCCTTTGTGTGCACTTGGCTTCTGTTTGGAAGACGCATCATTTCATGACACAAATTTATGTGTGTGTGTGTGTGTGTGTGTGTGTGTGTGTGTGTGTGTGTGTGTGTGTGTGTGTGTGTGTGTGTGTGTGTGTGTGTGTGTGTGTGTGTGTGTGTGTGTGTGTGTGTGTGTGTGTGTGTGTGTGTGTGTGTGTGTGTGTGTGTGTGTGTGATTAAGTGGTGGTTGTTCACAGATGAGCTTTTGCTTGCTGTATTTTAAGACTCCTAAGACTGCCTGCAACATAATGCTGTCTAATCCTCGAAGGCACAGATGTACTTCCGGAAATTCACCCGTTTTTAAAACTTAACTTCGGAGTGCTCGCATGAAGATGACAACCTTGGGTTTTGATTTCTCCGGTTTTGTCTTTGTGCTTGTGAGCAGGATGTGAGCTCATACATTTTTATAAGCTACAATTCTTTATGAATCCTATGAGTATTACGAAAGAAACTAGGCAGTGTTTTCATCATTATTTTTGCATGTATACATTTATACACCTCCTGCAGGGCTGCAGTTTATGTGACCTTATGAATGGATCCAAAAACAACACAGAAACCACAGTAACATCTGTAGCAAAGGCTAATCCCCTTTCTGGGCTTGAAGAAGCAGAAACGTGTGTTCTGGCAATGAATGCATTAGATATGTATTTGTATATATGCATATATGTATAGTTGGCTGGGTGCTGGCTTGAGGGGATTTCAAACAATCACGTCACAGTTTAGTGGGCTTATTATCGTTATTATTTTTCCTTCTACCAGCTTATTATCCGCATATACATTTTCAGCTTGGACATCCATGAAACAGCTTGTCAACAAGAGCATTTCAAAAAGGACCATGTCGCCTTCACTGTAGTCAGTATAAAAGTTATATAAAACAACAATACAATATGAAACAGCGAACAGTTTTTGTAAGAAAGAGGTCTAATTTATTCAAAGTGATTTTTAATACAATTATGGCTTCTTATTTTTCATAAAGCTAGGCTAGAATACGTTTCTTTTCTCTCCCTCTCTTTTTTTTCTCGCAAGAATGGAGTTGAGACTGATGAGTCCAACTAAAAAAGTGGAGCAGCTTTATGAAGCTGGAGCCACCTCTTGAGGGATAATGGAAATTATGCAAATGAGGGGCAGACTTTAAAAACTAAATTAACACAGAGAGATGTCATGCAAATTATAAAAGTTCTTAATACACGCAGTTTCTCATTAATTTTTCTGCCGTGATTCTAGAGATGTTCAGCTGAATTACGTTTTTCTCTGGAAACCAGGGATAAAATGCGTCCATTTTACAGGAGTAAAGGCGTTGCTGTTTCGAATGTCTGTTGCATCGATGTGTCTTCTGTTTCAGCTATAGTTTTCACTTGGCTCTCTGTGAAATACTGGATAATGTCATTTCTGATGTTTCAGTTTTATCAGGATATTTGGAAAGATCTCTTTATGTAAAATATGTCTTAGATATATTTTCTTATGTATTTGATGGTTCTCTATGTGAAAATGAAATAAAACGTAGGTTGCTTCCAGTAAAAAAGAAAGTAAAGTCAGCAACAAAAGGAACAAATAAAACAGCAAGTGGATCCATACCAAAATAGTCTCCTTTCAGCACAGATGAACTGTAAAATATTGCTTTTCTTACAAATAACATTCAGCCTTCTGTTTGGTCCTTTTTGCAGAGGAGCCAAAAAAAGAAAAAGAAAAAAAGGTTCACGGCTTGTTGTTTCATCTGTATAGTGAGGTTTCAAGGTTGCAGTGGATGTGACTGACATGACTTCACAAACTATTAACAAAGTAAGGTGCTACACCCTTTCAAAGGAGCCAATACAGATGCAGTTTGCAGTGCATAATAATAATAATAATAATAATAATAATAATAATAATAATAATAATAATAATAATAATAATAATAATAATAATAATAATAATAATAATAATAATAATAATAATAATAATAATAGAAGTTTTCATTGACCCCGAAAGAATTTGAATCACAACTTCTATGATGAAAACCTCTGTGAAAAGGGAGGATATAACAATGTTATCTATAAAGTTCGGGGAAAAAAAGGTTTTAACCTCTTGAAATGATTCTGATTGAAAAGAGGAATAAAATACAATGTTTCTGAAAACAAAATTATTCCAGCTATACAGTAGGTAGGATAGGAAATGTGTTTACAACAAGTTATGTGATTAAATTGACATTTAATGAAATCGGGGAACCTGAGAACTGCAAAACATCAAATGAGTTGAAGAGTTTACCGATCAAGAAGGGTTTCGGAAAATCAAGGGGAGCTTTAGAGGATATTTTATGGTGAATGGGATTATAAACACTCGTGGATATAAACTCTCCTGGCGTGTTACAAAAAAATTCAAGCTCCTCAACATTGCCATGGGTGTGAAGTCAAACAATTGAGAACAAAATAGTTTTTTTTTTAACAAGGCTGTACAAATGTTCATTTCTACGGTTGGACATTTGAACACAGGAGTCAATGAAGGATGACTTGCTTTTGCAGCCAAACTCTAGTGGCCAGCCGAGGAACTGCAACGAATCTTAGTTCCACATGAGCTTCAACCCAGATGTTAGATGGTTGGGGCTTGCTCTCTTAACTTGCATTTTACTTGCATAATTTTTTTGTAAAGTCTAAACATTTCTCAATACAGGTATTCTGTGATAACAAATCAAATCAGCCCCCAGAATGTCATTACCATATAACTGTTTTAAAATAGGTTTTGCATGTAGTTCTGACTGGTTCCCTTAAAACGGACACTGTGGCCTTACTGTAAAGACCAACCTGCCTGACAACTGCCAGGACTGAAATCTAATGATCCATAACCCAACAGTTTAATCTCTTATTACAAAAGAACTTTGGTGATTGATTATGGTTTAGTGATCAATAACTTATTTAACCCTCATCTTCAGTTGTTATGGTTTTCTTTTCTTTTCTTGTCTTCGTTGAGGTTTTTCTGAGTCTTTTCTTCTCCTACTATTTCATCTGTTTTTGTCTTCCCCTCTTGCAGCTTGGCTCTCATCCGTTCTGGTGTTTCAGTTCTGGTTTTGTTGTGTGTGCTGGGATTTTTGTTTTGAATCCCGTCCAAATCTCATCACAACATCAATGAAGAAATGTAGACTGGAGATCTAATAAAAAAAACAACAAACAACTGTAGAACTCACAGCATTGTTTAATAGTGACAGTATGAATATTTTCGCATGCACAGTGTGAAGAAAAGCCAAGATCCTGGGACTAAACAGATATTAACCACTCCAGGGCTGCTTCAGTCGCTCAGTTCGACGTTCTGCGATGTTATGTGCTCAAACACTGGGCACATCTGACTGGTTTTCCTCTCCTGATGGCATTGACATATTCAAGACGAGACACTGTAGTCCTAAGCCCGACAAGAGGAGTTATCAGACATTAAACAAGGTTCATCAGATTTTGCTGACATTTCTCCATCTGATGTGACAAAGTCATACAAGGTGGATTACAAAAACGTACTAAATACAGATAAAATGAGAAAAAATAAAGTTTAACAGTTGTTCAATACTTATGTTTCTAAGTTTTAATGATTAATTATCTGGGATCATGTGCAAACTATAAACGAAAACTATTCTTTGTAGATTAGGACGTGGCAAATACGACATGACTGTACATCTTATACAGTTTTTAGATATTATCAGGATCAAGGAAGAATGGCCGGTGTTAGTGGTAGCTTTGTGTGTGGACTCACTGTTCATTCATTTATTGGCTTGGTATGAAATTTCACGTGTGCAGCAGCAGTGCAGGCTGAAATAACCTGGGGTAAATGCACCAAAGGAAACAGTAAAAACATGGATGCTATACGTTTTTAAAACGTTGAAGCAGAATATGAAGTGAATATACCAAACACTTTTTCTCTGGTTAATATATGTGCTGTCTCATTAGTCTCAGCTACAGAGAAGTAGATCCAAAACATCCCTCTGTTCTCGAACTGAACCACACGTCCGCCGTTTAGAGACTTCTAATCCAACGCAGATTAAACAGAAGTACTATTTTCAAAGACCTGTCTGAGCTTGAATTCTTCTGAAAGAAGCTTCTTTTGAAAATGCATGTTAGTGGAAGACATCCTGGTGGGAAAGCACGAGCACAAGCAGAAGCTGCTGAAGAGCAGAGAGTGTGCACGGCAACATCTGACTGCTCTAGCGGAGCAGAAATGAGAGGCCTCATTAAATTTTAATTGCAGCACGATGTTGAGTGCATTGCCATCATCAAGATGCACGTGACCTTTTTTTCTGGTTTCCACCAAATGAGTGTGAGCATCTTATACGTGCTCTTCAGGATGTGATTTAAGACGTTGATGCCAGAAAAATTATGGAGGTGAATAATGTTCATACGTTGTTTTTTTTTCTTTTTCTTTTAATAGTAAGCATAAAAACACTCAAAAAAATTACATTTCTCATTTGAATGATGTAAAGACACATGCACGTCAAAACAATAAAAATCCCATGGTACACATTTTACAGTTTTATGTGGGAGGAGAGAGTCACATAAAAAGGAAGCGGCCTGTTCAATATTCATGCTGGAGTTGTGTGCTTATCACCCTCCTGTCTTGGACTGGTGTTGCATTGCAACGTACCGTCTCCAAACTGCCAGAATCAATTAACATGAATAATGAATGCTCACTGACGCAGTTGGTCTTGAGTGCTCATTTTGCTCCAGCTCCCATTGTTCCCACACATGCAGAGCAGCTTAATTTTGCAGCGGGAACAAGAGGCTAATTGTTTTGTGGACGGCAGATATGATGCCTAGGATGTTTTGTATAGGGTTAAAGGCACGGCATGTTCTCAACAAGCCGCACACCACAAACTCTGCAGTCACCAGCCCCGCAAACGTGAGCTGCCCAGGCTCTTAAAGAGGGAAGTGATCCATGAAATCAACACGCATCAGTCTCATCACTCGCCTCACTGAGATCGCTGTGCACACTCACACACCCTCAGCTGGTGGACTCGGGCATGTTCACCCAGTCGCTGGTACTGGTCCCCAAACTTTAGCAGGCAGTCGCTCTTCAATCTTGCAGTGTTGAGGAGAGTTCTTAAACTAAAAAATGAGTTCAAATGAACATAGAGATTTAAAGAAAATCATTTTATTTTAATGCTCAAGTGAAAAACGTTACCGTTTAATTTCATCCTCCGCAGACTTGGGCACTTGTTTGGTATTTTTATTTCTTGTCGCTTTAGCCCACCTTAAACATAATCAAATACTGTGGCATAGACAACCCATGTGATGTCCACATATGAGGAGGTTACATTTTATTTTTCTTACAGATATGAGTGTTGCCAGATCTTGCATGAGTAGCTGCTGAGACGAGAGCTGAGACTGTAGCTCTGACATCCAACATCCCAACACGCTACACACACACACACACACTAAATACAGTACATTATCAAACAGCACACACCACATCCATTACTGTCTTGTCTTTATGTGCTTCACTGTCGATGAATTTAGTCCTCGTTGACAGAATCAGTCTCAGGTATCAATAAGGTTTATTCGATCAAACTGTCAGGAGGACAGGTGAAGGACACCTCAACCTCACTCGCACATAGATATAGATAGATAGATCTTTATTGGCCCGGTTTCCCAGATCAGTTAAGTAGCTCTTAACAGCGAAAGACTTCTTTCAAACCTTCTTAAGGAGCCTGTGAAAGAAGTATTTCGCTGTTAAGAGCTACTTAACTGATCTGGGAAACCAGGCCATTGTCATTATCACTATGTACAACGAAATTAAATGTGCTCTCTAGTTAGCGCATCATATAAAAATAAAATAACTGAAAAATAAATCAATAAAATAAAATAAAAACAAATAGAATAAATGTATATATCTAGACACATTCACCCCTCCACACATACATCAACATACGGACATTACAAGAACTTTCATCAACATACCATAATTTTTTTGTTATTGCACATTGGCTCCTGTTTTTGTTAAGAGTGGTTATTGCTGTTGGATAAAAGCTGTGTTTGAGTCTGTTTGTCCTTGTTTTCATGAGTCTGTATCGTTTCCCAGATGGCAGCAGTTCAAACAGTGAGTGTCCAGGGTGTGTCTTTTATTATATTTTGGGCTTTTTACTGACAACGGGAGTGGTGGAGGTCTTCCAGTGTGGAATGAGGGCAGTGTATATACATATACATATATACACGTGTGTGTGTGTGTGTGTGTGTGTGTGTGTGTGTGTGTGTGTGTGTGTGTGTGTGTGTGTGTGTGTGTGTGTGTGTGTGTGTGTGTGTGTGTGTGTGTGTGTGTGTGTGTGTGTGTGTGTGTGTGTGTGTGTGTGTGAACCACATTAACGACTGCACTATCCTCAGCAGGACTTTCATTTCATGGAAATGCTCCCCAAAACTATTGAGATATGTAAATCGAAAAAAACAAAAGTCAAGATGTAATCAAAATCAAATTGCATGACATTTTTTGAGCATCTCTGCACTGACCATTAAGCAAAATACTTGCTATTGCTGTAGAATTGTTGCACTTTATTAGTATGGTATGCTACATCTGCATGACTTTCGTACAATCAATGCCGAAGACGCATAGAAATGAATCAGAATCAAATTATACCTTAGTGTTGATATACACAAATGCAACTAAATCATGATGAGCAACTCCTCAAAACACATAAGCAAAATCTAAAATGAAAATGTACAGTAGTGGAATATAAAATCTGTACATCAGTTAGGAAAAAAAAACAAAGAAAAGGTAAATCTGTACAACAGCTGAAATACCGAAATACATGCAGCTGGGATAAGATGAACAGTATAGGGTCAAATAAATATGCAGTTACAGACTTGGAGACTTGATATAATATATTATATGATGTAATATATTTTCTATATCTATAAAACTATGGAATAAATAGAAGAAAAATATACATAAAATGATAAAGCAGTAAAGAAAACAAAAAAACATTAGCTCCTCAGTTCAAATGACATTATAATGTTTCATGCTACGACAATTTAATACGTTTTCTATTTTGGTCCCAGATTTTGTCACTGTAAATACTGCAGACTAGCTTCAATGACGGGCCACCAAGCTCTCGGGAAATGTCAAGCTAAAAGACACTACCTGGTAAAGCTGAAAAAAAACATAGGTGAAATATGTTTAATAGATAAAAAAAATAAGTTGAGATGGAGTACATGTACCGAATCTGGTGAACAGGGGGGAATTTCAGATGCTGAAAGAGCCATTGTCAGTTTTAATTACACGTCTTGATGTGCTCATGAGTGACTGTTGAGAAAAATATTAAAGGGGCTGCGTGCTTATACAGACGTCACATAAGAAGAAGCTCTGCTTTCTGTGTTTGTCAACAAGTAAATACAAGAAGAAGAAATACAATGTAGAAGCATATGCTAAAAAAGCGCTGTATCAGTAGGAACATCTACTATTTTTTTGCCAGCAGCATATTTAAATGTGCAAGTTGCCTGATTACATGTTTTTTGAATATATGGGACAATTTTGTTTGACGGCTTTAAATGTTACAGGTGGGTTGATCTGCATTTCCATCACACTTTGTTCTGTCAGTGAGCATATTACAAGTCAATGACTAGTTGTACCCAGCTTGTTAAACTAGAGACTTCAAAATGTAAAAGATGTTTTTGTTCATTAGCAGATTTGAAGCACAATGTGCTGTGTTGGAGGTTAAAGCTGGAACAGAGAGCTGTGAAGAACAAGAAGACGAGCAGAAGCTTTTCTTCCTCCCTGTTGTAACTGAACCGTATAAATAGTTTGTCCATTTTATCTGACCTTTTCAAAATCATGGGGGAATTTTGCCCTAAAGGAAAGCGTTAAGCACAAATGAGCTGGTAAATGCTGAACCCAGTTTAGTAAATGGCCCCCTCTAGTGGCCCGTGGACACAGTCGCAACCATTTACTTGGGATGAAACTGTTACGTTTTGTTTCATTACGATGTCTATGTGTAATAAAAGCGGCAGGATTAATTTATATTTTATTTGTAATAGCATCTTGCGAATTATTTTTTCCCTGGAGATGATGAACAGGTTTTGTTGAAGGTGTTTCACGCTGCTTCCACCTATTTAGGATGATTATCCTCCATTTTCATCTCACATGGCTGGATTTGCATAAGCATTGCTCATAACATTAATGAATTGGACTGGAAGTGTCCCAGTAGTGTCAAAACTGAGCACCAATTAAAAATAAGAATGAAAAAAAAAAAAAAAATCTGAATGAAATATAATCAGACTTAATCACACTGCAAGCATATATTGGATGTAGATCATTGTTTTAATTGTCTGGAGAGCCACCAAACAAAACAAAACCAAAAACAACAACATATGAAATGTGATTTTACCAAATGTATCTGCAGCCCCCCCCCCCCCCCCCCCCCTCAAATAAAAACACAGAAAAGCTTGTCTGATTACGCTTTTAGTTGTCATCCAGCCATTCAATACACGTAACTGACATTGATGTATTCAATATTAGTTGTAAATGTACCTGTGTACGGATTATTTTAATATTTACCGTTCAAAAGCTCACTGCTGTTTGTCCCATAGACTGAAGCCTGATTTATGGTTCCGCGTTAAATCGACGCAGAGCCTACGGCGTAGGGTACGCGGAGACGCGCAACGTACGGTACGCGTCGCTGCGTACCCTACGCCGTAGGCACTGCGTTGGTGTAACGCAGAACCATAAATCAGCCTTAACATGACAGCGCGGCTTTGTTTTTGGAACTTTGCGTGACGTCAGAGCAGGTGGACTTCATTGGCGTATCTTAGCAACACACCAGAATCGCACGTCATTCCCCTTTGTGACGACATAAAGCAACAGAGCCTTTATTAGGGCAACTCTGTCAGAAAGATCCAGAACTTTACTGAATCAGTCAAAGTACACGCACGCACCAGTCCTTGAAGCGTACGCTGCGTATAGCTATTGTTTGACAAAGCTTATCCAACCAAAATATCAGAAAGAGACTCCATAATCGTTTGCTACTCAGTAATAGTTCTCTACTCAATTACACTGAGTGACTCAGTGTAATTCTCTATAATAGAGAATAGAAGTGAATAGCCATTGTTTGACAAAGCTTAACCGACCAAAATATCAGAAAGTAAGAGATGTACAAGCCCGTGAAAGTAAGTTATGCCGAGATGGCCCGCAGGTCTCAGCAGCAGCCACCGGCGACTGCCTGGCCGCAGCTGGCACCGAAACCTTGGCGTGTGGTGGTCCGTAAAGACCCTGCATCTGAACAACCTGTTGCAGCTGCACCTGAAAAACCTGTTGCAGCTGCATATGAACGACCTGTTGCAGCTGCTGGACTACCAGATGTTCAGTCTGCCAACGAGAAGAAGCAGCAGGTCGCGGGAGGAGACCAGAGCCGCCATCGCAGTCAAGACTGCGGGTTCCCGATGTCACAGTCCGAGTTTCAGACAATACTGGAAGACAAGGACAAACGCATCCAGGAACTGGAAAAATTTACCAGGAAAATGTCTGACGAGATCGTGTATCTGAGAGGAGAGCAACACAAAGATTCTCTCGTGGAGGAGGACATGTGCCGCGAAAGGGAGCAGAGAGAGTCCGCGGAGAGATTATGGACAGAGCAACGGCAGGAGATGAGCGACATGAAGGCGGTGATGGACAAGTTACAGGCTCAGTTGCAAAATAAGAATAAGGAGTTGATGGAGGTGAAAAAACAGCTCAAATCCGAACGAGCTCAAAAGGAGAAAGAACTGGGTGAAAAGGCCAAGTTGCGCAAAGATGCGACCAAAAAGATCCACGAGCTGCAGGCGGCCGTCTCAGCTGAGAGGGCCTGCAGAGAGCAAGCCGAGGAAAACTGGACCCAGAGAGTGGAGGAAACGGAGGCTGCTCTGCTGCAGATGAAGGAGGAGAGCGAGGCTGCTCTGCTGCAGATCAAGGAGGAGAGCGAGGCTGCTCTGCTGCAGATGAAGGAGGAGAGCGAGGCTGCTCTGCTGCAGATCAAGGAGGAGAGCGAGGCTGCTCTGCTGCAGATCAAGGAGGAGAGCGAGGCTGCTCTGCTGCAGATGAAGGAGGAGATGAGCAACCAGGAGCGCCAGTGGGCGCAGGAGAAGTCGCTCCTCCTGGAGGAGATCTCCGACATGAAGGAGGAGATGAGCAACCAGGAGCGCCAGTGGAAGCAGGAGAAGTCCCTCCTCCTGGCCGCGCAGGTGGAGACCAGCTTCCAGCTGAACGCGCAGGTGCAGGAGGCGCAGGAGGTGCTGCTCAACGAGATGCAGCTGTGGAGCAGAGAGAAGTCCTGCCTCCTGCAGGAGATCTCTGACATGAAGGAGGCTCTGCAGAAGACGGAGCAGGAGAAGATGGTTTCCATCGAGGCCCTGACGGGCCGGATTCAGAGTTTGGAAGTGCAGCTTGAGAACACCAAGAGAGAGAAGCAGAAGAAGAAGGGACCCATTAGGAGATTCTTCCAGAAGTTGAAGAAGAGTGCAAAGACCCCTCCCCAGTCCGACCCTTCTTCTGAAACACCTGAAGCCTAAGTAGTCTCCAGCAGTGACTGCGAGTGTCACCATGTGGTGACATCAGTGGGGGAGCGTGGGGCTCAGTACAGAGGGGGCGGAGCATTCTCGATTGGCCCTTATGATAGTCATTTTAACGTTCAACAACACCTCATCCTACCCAGCGTAAATACAAAATTAAAGCTGCAAGCAGCGATGAACGGGCCCTCGCACCCTTGTGCACGTTCAGGCGTGCTGCAGTGGAAGCGCTTGTATGACTTGCATGTAGATGTCTTCAGGCCTGGACATTTAGCGGATGACACCAGCCACGACTTTCTATACCAAACCATTCAAAAGTCATGGCAGAAAGTAGGAACTATCAGATATCGACCAATCAGATGAAGGGGCGGGGCTAATTTGCAGCAATTATGTTCAGGGGCACGGTGGCGCAGCAGGTAGTGCAGCGGTCTCACAGCAAGAAGGTCCTGGGTTCGATTCCCACCGGGGACGCTGTGGGCGGTGAAGTGCGTGTTAGTTTCCCCATGACTTCAGTGCCCACACCCTGGGTGGGGTTGGCGAAAGGATCTTTCTGTGTGGAGTTTGTATGTTCTCCCCGTGTTCCCTTGGGTAGCTAATGTGAGCTACCCTCACAAAAACATGCACACAGTCCTGAGCTATACATGCCCTCTCTGGCCAACTGGGGCACCAGATGGGGTGGGGAGGATCTGGCCGGAATAACGTGATCCTTCCACGCGCTACGTCCGGTCAGAGAATCCTCACCCTGTCTGGTGAAAAGAAGCGGTCCGTCACTCCTCAGGTTAAGGAGGTGACCTGAGCTCAGTGCAGGGCCCTCCCTGGGTTGGCAGAGGGGAGCAATGCCCAGGACTGTTACTTAGGTATGAGCACTGGGTGATGAAATGGGTAAAAAATGAGGGATAAAAAAAAAAAAAAAAAAAAAAATGGCTGACTTCCTGTTCGGTTTCGGCCATGGAGCCAAGAGACTTTTCTTTAAAGCATGAGGCAGGATTGAGGCAGGATTGAGGCAGGATTTATGAAAAAAATTTGTATATATTCGTTTTAATTTTTCTAGTAATAATGTCAGATGAAGCGTTCCAAACCAAAAAGAATGAGCCCTCTAGTGTATCTCTCCTTTGCCTTGAACAGGCTGTGTGCTGCAAAATGTGCTGCAATTCGGTCCCGAATTTCCCGCGCTGGGCTGCGGATGTGACGTCACATGACGCTGCATGCACGTTCTCCCCGTTCTCCCGTGTCGGCTTCACTGTTGGCTGCAGTACCCCCAACGGCCGTCATGGCGAAGGGTGGCGCTAGAGAGTCTCATTTCTTAAGAGGAGCCTCAAGCTCCTTTAAGTTGTGACATGATACAGGTGTGTACTGATTTTCGTGCATGTACGTCAAACCGTATTGTGGGGCTTGAGGCACGAAGTTTTCTAGGGGGCGCTGTTGAGCCATTTTGCCACGCCCATTAATGCAAACCATTAAATATCAAATTTTCCGCTAGGCCTGGCTTGCGTGCCAAATTTGGTGACTTTTGGGGCACGTTTAGGGGGGCAAAAAGGCCCTCATTTCGTCGGGAAAAAAAAAGAAAGAAAAAAAAAAAAAAAAAAAAACGGGTGTCATGGTGTGCTGATTCGAATCCCAGTTCCCCCCACAGTTGTAAATTACTTTGAGTGTTTTTGTTCCCTCCTTGAAGGATAAACTCGGAGCCACGTCGTTGGGGACACTCGCCCCTGGTATCCCGAGGCAAGCTGGACCTCGGGGACGGGTCAGACTGAGAGCCATTCATCGACACTACTAAAGATTAGTAACTAAACACTACTAAACACTACTAAAGATGGACCCCACACTAGGTGGGGTCCATCTTTAACTCCCACCGCTGGCAGAGCTTCAACCACATCTCTGCTGGAGGAGCTGGAGGACGTGTTTCAACGCTCCATCATTGAAGCAGACGAGGGAAGCTGCGGCCGTGAGGTCATCAGAGCCTGCTGTGGAGGTCACCACCAAACCAGAGGAGTGACGAGTCCCACGGAGCCTCTGGGTGACCTGTCGGGTCTGGAGCCAGCTGACAAAGACTTGAATGGAAACAGTGTACAGTGTATATAAAATAAAATGATTGTGAAGCAAAAAAAAATATATGTGTTGAACCTAATTTCTCTCCTTGAAGGATTAGAAGTTATAGATACCATTTCAATTCTTAAGAAACCAAAACCTCATTCAGATACACTTATACTAATTAATGTGCAAATTCTCTTTTTATTCTGATTTCATTTTACAGCAGAAATTATGTAAAGCATTCAGAAGACCCACATATAAGGGCAATATTCAAAACACTTTGCATGGCCTCAGCAACAAAATATTATTTTAAAAACATCAACGGTTTAGTGATGCTTGTGCATGCATGTTTGTAAAACAAAAAATAAGAATACAGCAGGAGATGAGAGAGAAAAGGAAGGAGGGGTGAAAGAATAGGATGGCAAGGAGAGGTCAAAGTCATAGATTATCTATAAGGGTCTACCATTCTAGCATGTAATGTGATGTTTGGCCACGCCCTCTTGAAACAAGGCCTGAAAAAAATTATACCATTCATTTCTTGGTGGACTTACGAGAACAGAGGCCATCACCCATTGTGGAGGACTGGAGGGGACGGGGTGGAGGAAACCAGAGAGGCAGGGACAACAGGTAGCGCCAGTTTGCAGCCAAGCGTGTAGAGCTTGGGTTTTTATTTATTTTATTTTTTTTATGAAACCTGTGTTTTATTGCACTGCCAAGCCTTTTGCTGAACATTCACAACTACAGGACTGCTTTGTTGCCCTGCATCATCACACCTGATTCTAATTAATGGGCGTCATCAACTTCTCATCCGGGTCTGGACAAGTGTGTTAATGACAGTCCTTTGTATCAAGGTGTGCTGAAGCAGGGTAGCATCTAATACATGCAGGACAGGGGGTGTCTTAACCAGGGGCGTCAATTGGGTATGGCAAGGTATGGCAGCCGCCACACCTTGGCTTCAAGGGAAAATGTAGAGGTTTGATTTTTAAATACATTGATGGAATTACTCTGTGTCTATTTGTATTCATTATTATATTACTTAATAATACATATAGAATAACTACAAATGCAAATCAGAACAACATGATGGATCTCACTAGTTATTATACACTGCAAAAACTCAAAATCTTAACAAGAATATTTGTCTTATTTCTAGTTAAAATGTCTAATAGTAAGAAATAAGTAAAGAAAAATGTCATTACATTTAAGACAAGACTCAAAAACAACCATTTTCACCTGTTTCAAGTAGATTTTCACTTAAAATAAGTAGAAAAATCTGCCAATGGAACAAGATTTTTTTGCTTGTAATGAGAAGATAAGTCTTGGTGAATATGACTGGGTTTCTGAAGCTTAAATCAAGGTATTGTTGACTTGAAGTGTTTGATGACCAAGCTGATAAACAGTCAAAAAATTATAGAATACTATAATACAGAGGCTTAAAAACAACTACAAAGGGCTGCGGAATAACCTAAAAAACATGTTAACCAATTTGTTTTAAAAAAAAAGCCTTAATTCATTAATTGATGGTCAAAAAGTCTGCAGATAGACTTACACAGTTTACATTACACAGGGCAAGGATAAGTTCATGGAGACGTAAGTGAGACACAATTACACATAGAAATACAAAAGAAACAACACTAAAGCATTTTGGCAAGCATGCAGGAGCTTGTAGCTCAAACACATGCATTGAATTGAACAAACACAGACACAGCACGTAAGGCGAGTAAAATGCTGCCTCTGAAAACGACTCCATACAAAAAACAAGCAAGCATATGTACATTTTACGAAGATGCAACTGACATAAGTCACATTTTTAATGTTATGTAAGTTTAATTTATATTTTGCTCTGGAATTTCCACTGTAAATGATTGAGGCTGGAATTTCCCAAGATTATGGTCCCAAATTGTCATAGAAAGTAGCCTATAACCTCAATGTATTTATTTATTCTAAAGGAGACTCAAATAGAAAAAAGAAAACAATTGAGAAGAATGGAGAAGAAAAATATAATTTTGACAGGCCAATATTTCTTAGGCTTTGTAAAAATAAATCAATCTTTGGTTTTGCCAAGTCGTCTCAAGGCGCGTTCCAGAGACTCAGAGCATGACCCACGACCAATTTTTTACAAACAATGGCAGGTAAAAACTCCCCTAGTGGGAGAAAAAACCTTAATGCCAAACAGTGGCAAGGAAAAATTCCCCTTAAAGGTATTGTGACATAATTTTTAACATGCTTTTAACACTATTAAAAGTCTTGGCCAATATCCCTCAAATGTGTCTAAAAAGGTGTAACAAGAAAAACTTCACTCCAGTACTCCATTCCTGGCTTTTTTATGACGGTGTTTTTTGCGCAGTGAAAAACGCGTCCTTTTCCCCCTTTCCTGTCAATCATTGCCTCGCTCCTCCTCCGCGGCTCAGTGCTGGGGTGATTTGTCTTGTGGGCGGAGAGAGGATAGGTGATGGGCAGGGAGCTGGGTGGAGGGGGCGGTGATTTAGCGGACCTATACGTATAGGTCCGCCACCCAACCAGATGCGCCGTTTTTGCATAATTATAATTTAATTTTAGTTTAATATGTTCTCTTGTTAGTGTTTGACATTTTTCGTATTTTGATGAAATATTCTACATGTATATTTCTGAAGTTCAAAAGAACTTGTGCTGGACAACTGTCGCTCAAATCAAGGTAAGATTGAAGGCTTGACTGATGAATTTGAGGAGCTGGAATTCTTGAGCACAATCAATGTAGGTCTCATGACAGTTGCCCACTTGCAGAAAGCTAAAAAAACTCAAAAAGGTGGGTGTTTTTCTTCACATGAGGTTTTGCATGTTTTAATTGTTAATAGTTATGTGCTTTCCATCTATTGTTCCCTAATAATGTGGGAAATTCCACTTTTGCCAGAAACCCTACCCCACCTCGTCCCACATGTGTCTTGTGTTGGCCCGGGTAGGAACTTCTCCATCATCTGGCTTCACAAACCTTACGGACACAGTATTTTTTCCAGTTTTATGCCTCATTCTTTAGCTGAAGAAGAGTATCTGCATATTCTTTTTTTTTTTCAATCAGCAAAATTGAAAAGACATCACATCTCTCAAGTGCATCAGCTGGCGGAGGTCAAAAACATTGGAAATGCAAATGTTGTGTCCATTCTTTTGCCCCACTTACAGCCAAGGTCTGTACTTTTTTTAATGAATTATTCACATGTTGTTTATAATAATAAATTATCAGTGTATATTTCAAATGTATATAAAGAGAACATGTGTATGTATTCTTGTTATTAATCATTTATGAATGTATTTCTTTCATGCAGTTCAAAAAGTAACTTGACACCAAGACATGCTATGAATGTGGAGCCCCGGAATGTTGCAATACTCCCAGTGTTCCACTAGAGGGAGCCTCTTCTGTATCGCCCTATCCACCTTCTGGGGAGACGGAAAGGCCCTCAAGTTTCTGTAACAGAGAGCCGGGGTCCACTCCTGCAGGTGCTTCACACCCTTTTAAAGATATAAGGAGAAGCGACAGAGGAACGACCACAAAAGATGAAGACTGCCTTTTAGTGACGCTTCAGGAGCCACAAACCCAACCGCACATTCCAGACAATGAGCTTGTGGAGTCGAGTCGTACTATTTTACACTCTGCCTTGTTCCGATTTTACACAGACTAGACAGAGACAAGAGGCATCATGCAAAGATAGGTATTTTGAACATGTTGCAAAATCTGGAAAAAAAACTCAAAAATAAATGGCTGGTTGATAAACTAATCCCACTCCACATCCTCCCGCTCAAAGAGCAACCCGCCCTCCCCCACCCAGGATGCCAGAGACATCACACCTCCACACCTTAAAGGATTCATCCCATCTCCCATCCACCACAAAACATCCCCAGAACGACTGTTGCTTTCCTCCTGCGGTGAATGACAATAAGAGGACTTGATGCTGAAAAATGACTTTTGTGGCAGTAAAGGAGCAAAACAAGAACCAGCATTTAGTGGCATGTTCTTATTTTTCTGTTGATGCCTTCTTGACACGATGCCCTTGCAAAAGTGTTTACACATCTTTCATGTCCCTTTGACTCACAGACATGGTCTCTTAAAAATATTGTAGAAGTTTTCTTAAATGACCCCCACCCCAAATCATTTGTTCGAAAAGGATCAATAAACTCCTGGTAAATGTTTTCCAGAGAACAGTGTGGGCGTGAGGTGGTGGATGTGTTGCTTGGAGCAGACGGTGAAGGGGGACCATGTCTCCCTCTATTGGCAGCGTACTACTTCAATCTGCCCTGCAGCCCTTATCCTCTGCTATATCCACCAGTCCAAACTCGTGCTGTGCTGCCAAACTTTGGCCAGTGTCAGTAATATTTTAGGCTCTAAGATCCACATTTCCAAAGAGGCCAAACATACTCCTGCATCAGTTTTACAGCAGTTTGTGAGGTTACCATATCATCTTTATAATAGTTTTACATTTTGCTATACAGTATTTAAATTGTCATGCCAGATCCATGTGTGACACTTTTGTAAAGATGTTTTGGCACCAGTCTAGTGAAGCAGGGAGTTACTATTTGAAAAAGATGACTGAATGGTGATGATTGTCTATGTGGCTGAGGCAAAATAGCAATAATACCGCTACTGGCACTTACTTTCACTCTGTCTTATCAAGAACGTGCACACTATCACTCACAAGCTACCGTATTTTCGCGACCATAAGGCGCAACTTTTTTTTTTTTTTTTTTTTTTAAATGTGCCGGGCGCCTTAAGAAACGGTGCGCCGTGTCTATGACCTGAATTACGGTAATGTGAGGCCGGCCACCATGAGAACTGTAAAGGGAGAAGGGGGCGGGTGAAGCCCCCGTGAGTTGCGACGTGAATGAGACTCCACTGAGCTGATTAATGCGAAACAGATGATGAAAACGTTTAAGGATTTGCTTGATGTGTAAAGTGAAATAAAATACAATCAAACTAAGTTTTGTTCCGCTCTATTTAAATAAGCACACTTGTGTGTGTGTGTGTTCTGCAGCGCGCGTGTGTTTTGCATGTCGGGAACCGAGGAAGCACCTGCCGTGGGTTTGCGGGTCCGATCGCCCCATCCCCGGGGCAGATCCGGCTGAAGTGCCGGTGGTCTTTCCCCGGGAGTCCCTACTACAAGTCCATGTGGGCTCCTCCGGTCCCGGCCGGTCGGAACCGGTCACTTTCCCCGGTTAAAGCAGCGGCTGGAGCAGCGCGGTGATGCGCGCTGCTGCAGCCGACTTCCTGGTTCCCAAAGCGGGTCCGATGACCTGGTTCCCGGCCGTTTTACGAGCAGAGATTTCTGGGGTCTGTCTCAGGTCAGATCAGCTTCACCCTCCGAAATTTGCAGCCAAATCTGTCGGTTATAAACCCGGTACCGGATCCCGACATGCGCGGGTGTGTGTTCGCGGCGCGACACACACTTACTGGTTTATGTGGCGCTGGCCTGGCGCAGCTGATGGACAGAAACTGTATGGTGATTTTTAAAAGAAAAACTTTGCATAAGACGTTTCCAGCCGGAGTCATTATAAGGGTGAATGAAAAGAGGGGGCTGGATGAAGGGATGATGATCAAGAAGCCGATCAGGTCTGGAAATTCGGACTGGCGCAGCTGAATTAACGGAGCTCCTGTCGCATACAACCCGGTACCGGCTCCCCGACAGCGCGTGTGTGTGAGCGGGTCCAGCGCGGCGGTCCCAGGACCCGGGACCACCGCGGGACCAGCGCGGGGGGGGCGGACCAGGACCCGGGTCCCGAGTCCCGGGTCCCGGTCCAGCGCGGGGGAGCAGACGGGGAGCGGACCCGGTCCAGCGCGAGGGAGCAGACGGGGAGCGGGACCCGGGACCGCCGCGGTCGGGATTTTTAAAAGAAAAGCGTTCCCTAAAGAGACTTTTCCAGCCAGAGTGAAATGAAGGGCTGGATGGATGAGGAGATGATCAGTGGCTGAGACAGGTTTATGTGCAGCAACCCGGTGGTTTTTTTAAATTCTTTAATGCAGAAACAGAATATGAACCTTTGAAGGGTTTGATTGATGTGAAAAGTGAAATAAAATATCAAACTAAGTTTTGCTTCCGCTGTATTTTTAGCGCGTGTGTGTTTTGCAGCGTGCGTGTGCAGCTCCGTCTCCGTAGACGGCGCCTTTTGGGTCGGTGCGCCGTATGTGTGTTTTAAAACCAAAAATGACACACAAAACTGAGGGTGCGCCTTTCCACACAGTGCGCCATATGGTCGCGAAAATACGGTACATGGACTCAGAGGGTGATAGTGACATAAAAACAGAGCCTTCCCTTTTTGAATGAAAGTGTATGTGCATTACATTTTCTTGACTAAAGATCCACTTGCACTGTTGTTTTTTTGTCTCATTAAATTCTACTCTTTAGCACAGATTAAATCTGTGGCTTAATTAAACCAGCCTCTGGATTCCCTGCCATCATTTACCTCTGCTGAAAAAAAACGTTTCTCTTCTTCTCTTTCAAAATGAAGGCAGTACCTTCCCCCCAGTGGTCAAACACTGCCATGTTTTCATATATATATTCAATATACATACCCCTCAACTGTCAGCACAGGAAAAAGAAGAGTAGGCTGACTGCCCAAATGAATTAGCCCCAGAGTAAAAGTTTCTTATTACATGTGGTGTAAAAGTTGAGAAATGTATAAAACGGCATTTTGGATACTTACAGCATCAGTCTGCCCCATTAATTAACCCTTTAAAAAGCCTGACATATGAAAGAATACACTATGGTAAATTAAAAAAAATATATTTTTTGGGGGTGTTTAATATATACTGAATTTAAAAGCATAATTCCACATTGCATCAAAGTTATCCTAAGACAAGAATCAGTAAACTTCTAGGACCCAGTGAGTATTTACTCAACACTGCAGCCTCCTGATGGGACGTGTCCAAAACACCTCTACTGGAAGGTGTGGGACAGATATCCTGAGCAGATGCTCAGACCACCTCAACAGGCTCCTTCAGATGTGGAGGGGCAGTGACTCAACTCAGACCCTCCCAGATGACCGTTCCCCACCCTGATTATTAAATAACCACCACCCAAGTATTTATTTAATATCCTATTATTCTTTTTCTTCCTCTTCATTCATATTCAGATTCAGAAAACTTTATTTATCCCCGAGGGGCAATTGCAAGACAACTGAGCAGCAAGACGTTGAAAATAAAAAATAAAATAGAATAAAATGAACAGGGCATGTCTCGTTATGTACAAAAAATATATAAATATAAGAATGACAAAAAAAATGATATATGAGTTGATACCCTTAGTTGAGAGTAAATGTATACAGTAAATGTTGCTGTTTGCAATGGTATGTTATCTGCAAAAGTGTACTCAAAGAAACAAAATTAACACCAGAGCAACAGTATTATGCATTATTTTTATTTTATTTTAAATTCAAACAATCCACAATGAGGTCAAAAATATCAGAAAGAAACTTGCTTTCTGTATTACACACTGTATACATCCGCACGTGTTGAATTAAATACAGAATGTTCTATTTGTTGTGTGTTTTGTACATGTTTTCTGGCATGTTAAAGAAAAATACAATTATCAGAATGTTGGACATAACCACAATGTCGACACAAGGTTTACTGGTGACAGGTACTTACCAAAACATGAAATCTGTGAGAATATCACAGAATCACTATTTCCATGTAAACTTTAGTTAACAAAACAACCAAACCTCGACAACAAAACCCCACCCAGTTCCTAAGGGCGCTGTGATTGGTGCGCTGCTCTGTAAATCCGTTCCCTCTTTATTCGGCTCCTCTGACTGGTCGGCGGTGACGACAATCCTCAAACGTGGTCCCGCCCACCGAGCGGATCAAGTTTGAATGAACAACAGCAGTCTTGCTCCGGAGGTGCTATTTTGCATTTGCAGTAATTATTAAAAAGTACGTCTCTTATCTCGGGGGCACAGCGATCGAGGATGGACATGAAGAAGAGGATCCATCTAGAGTTGCGGAACCGCACTCCGTCGGACGTAAGTCGGCCTCACTGGGCTGTGATGTCTCACTCTCTGCTAATGGAGAATATTCCGGGTGATGTCTTGGCGTGGGGGATACAAAGTTTCCTCCAAGTTAAAAGGCGATGGAGACGTCGGGGTCACATTGTTGCTTCAGGATTGTGTGTACGGTCGGCGGGCGCTGCGAGTCGGGCTAATTTAAACTTTTTTTTAAAGCGAGTCCAAGCTTTTCCGACGTGCAGTTTCGGGGAATGCAGCACATCTCTCTATAAACAAGGAGGCACGGCTGATGAGGAGCCATATTTGCAACTTTTGATCTACGTACGCGCCCAGTTTTTTTTTTTTTTCGTTTAAGCATCTAAGATAAATCGTTTCATAGTTTTTCTGACGTGCTTACCCGTGGGATAAGACTTGTAATTGCATTATGCATCTATAAAACATTTTAATCCGTGCTTTCTTGGCGGGTTACAGGATGCGGGCACTCAAAGGCGTGAATGCATAACGATCACTGCTGCCGTGCAAAAACAAAACAAGCAAGAATAGCGACCATCCTGCTGCTGGAGAGGGTTATGGCTGCAGAGCCGTGCAGCCTCCACCCGCGGCTGATGGCTGATCCCACGCCGGTCCCACAACTAGGACACGCCGCCATTTTAGACACACAAAGACGGGTCGAAAAACACGCCGAAAACCCCCCTCACTCGACACCAAACGACGACCGTCCTCGCCCTCGCCGTCCTCTTATTTCAGGTTTACACTCGGACACCCGTCCCGCTGCAGCGGAGCCCCGACTGCGGTTGCCTAGCAGCGGAGTTACCGGCGGTAACGGCGGGAACGGCCCCTCCTACCAAACTGACCCCGTCTCTCTCCAGCTCCGACCTGCTCTCACTAAATCTGCAGCACACACGACACGGTTTTTTTTTTTTTTTTTTTTTTGCCGTTTTTTTTTTTTTTTTAAACCTGCAGAGTAAGCATCTTCAGCAGCCGGGCTCTTTGTCTTCGTCGACTGTAAAAACAATCCCTAATCTAATGTATTTACGTAATGGAAGGAGAGGGGAGTTATCGCGATATTTCTCCAGCGGCGAGATTGTTTTTTGAGGGTTGATGATGGACAGAGGTGTCTACGGCATCGAGTGGTTTTGCCCGCTGCTGCGATACGTCAACGTCGCCGCCATATTGGATGTGGCAAGACTGCGCTGTAAACTAATACAAGTAGATGGACTTATTATCTTAAAGCGCCTTTCTACAAAGAAATGTACGTTTTACGTCTCATTTATTTATTTTTATTTTATATATTTATTTATTTATTTATTTGCACAGTGATAACACAGTAATTTTATCATACAAGGACAAATAATTTGTGCAGGAGAGGAAAAGAAGCCTGAAGGGCTTATAAAAAAATCCTCCCCCTCAATACAAAATCACCAAAACAAAATCAATAGAAAAAAAAAAAAATCATTTACACACGCACTAATATACTTGGGAAACAGTTAGGCACCAAATATAATATATTTAATTTTCTCAGATGGCAAAAATAAGAACTTTATTGATCCCACATAGGAGTAATCCATGCTATATCAGCGAACATGTTATATAGAGAACAAGGTAGTGCCGAAAAACAATATATATATCCCCCCTCACAAAAATAAGAAAAATAGAGAAACATATTTTCTCATCGACAAAACAAATTTAAGAATTTTCATATGACAAAATAACATATTTGAATCATTTTTCAGAAATGGTTCAAATATGTTATTTTGTTACTTGAAAAATTTTAAATATGTGTATGTAAAATATGCTTTGTTGATGAGAAAATATGTTTCTCTATTTTTCTTATTTTTGTGAGGGGGGGATATATATTGTTTTTCGGCACTACCTTGTTCTCTATAGCTGATATAACATGAATTACTCATATGTGGGATCAATAAAGTTCTTATTTTTGCCATCTGAGAAAATTTAAATATATTACATTTGGTGCATAACTGTTTCCCAAGTATATTAGGGCCAATCCCAATACACTCCCTACTTTCTACCACTAGCCCTCACCCACTACCACTTCACCCTAAAAATGAGTAGGGCCCTTGTAATCTTCCCTAGGGATTGGGACACCACTCGTTACTTCACTGCGTGGTCACGTTCGGGTACGTAAGCGACTGCGTAGTTACGTTTGCACATATGTCACACCATATCAGGAAGCTGAGAGCAAGCTAGAAGCTGTTTTAATTTCCGCTGTAGCGCTGTTAATATGCCACTTTATTAAGTTTTAATATTTTTTCAGGCGTTAAAGTAACTGTTAAGATCCCCAACCTGGGCTCAGTTTATCCAAATAACGCCTGTTAAGAAATTTGCTCCGAAGATTTCGGGATGAGAACAGCCTGCCGGCTCGGGAGCTGATTTATGGTTCTGCGTTAAATCGACGCAGAGCCTACGGCGTAGAGTACGGCATACGGCGCGCGTCGCCGCGTAACCTACGCCGTAGGCTCTGGGTTGGTGTAACACGGAACCATAAATCAGCCTCTATTCTGGCGAGGTTTGAAAAAGACTTTGCAACAACGGTCAAGCGAGTGATTATGTACATTCACTGAGTGAATATTATGAAAGTAAAATATATATTTCTCGCCAGAAATGTAATCAAAATGCATTTTTATGCAGGAACTAACTTGAAATATTGATTTTATTCACTAAAAAATAAGAAATGTCCGCCATGTTTTTTTTTTCTTTGATTCAGTCTGCAACAGGCCCCCAGTCTCGCGCTCAGCAGGCACGCCGATTTTTTCCAGTGGCCAGCCGCGGTACTGCAACAAAAAATCCCATGGGGCCCAGAAAGCTTTTTTCCCATAGACCGCAATAGTAAAAGAGAAGCCTCTAAAACTGTTCACAGGACACCTCCAGCTGTAATCACCACCAATTACTATTCTTTGTATTCTATATTTTTAAGTCATGGACTTTATATCCGTCAAAAATGTTTTATAACGGCCAGAAAAGTCAAAGAAAAGTCTCTTTCTGGGCGTGACGTCACGGCTGTGCCGTGCACTCGCAAAGCGCGGTCGTGTGTGTCTCGGGAACGAGGATGGCTGAAACTAAGCCGTTCGGCGGAATAATCACTCAGAAACACATTGCATTGCCAATTTGCACCAAACAGAAATGTTTAATAGCAAGAATAATAATGGTTTGTCATTCTTGTACTTAAACATTTCCGTTGTAGCCAACGGTGTATGGTTTGTGAAAATAAGATATCAGGCAGGAATAACACAAGTCTAAGACCCTGTCCACACGTAGCCGGGTATTTTTAAAAACGAATATTTCCCCCCCTCCGTTTATAAAAACATTTGCATCCACACATAACCGAAGATCTGCGTTTTCGACCACATTCATAAGCATTCTAATGATCCTGTAGATCATCTGCGGCTCCGCGGAGGCGCAGGTGTGGGTGTTTCCACTGAGATCCTCCTGCACACACACACCTAACGCACTTCAAATATGTATTCTTCTGTTGCTCTTTCATTTGGAGGCAGCGCCCTGCACGGGACTAAATGAGGGTCAATATTAACAAAATGAGCTTGTGGCGTGAGATCCCCACCTCACAATAAAACTGACCTCCATCAGGTTTGAGCAAACGTGCAGGGAGAGAGATGTGTCGTAGTTGTTGCGACGGTGCCGTGGAGTTTTAGATGTCATGTGTTTAACATCATCTTAACCCTTAATCCTCAGTTTATTTTATGACAGTGCTCCCGGGGAAGCTGCACCTCCGCAGCTCCGCGGGCACTGCGAAGCCGGGCAGTGCCCGCAGGGCAGTGGGCAGTCCGCGGCTCCGCGGCTCCTACGCCGTAGGGTGCGCGGAGCCGCGGAGCCTACGGCGTAGCCTCTGTGTAACGCAGTAAATTAACCACATTTAAACATAATATTTGACATATTTAAACATAATACTTGACAAAACTTGTAATACAAAAAATATTTGTCTTAATGTAAGTAATAAACTTGGGAAGTTTCATGGTGATACCTGCTATTTACATTTTTACCCTATTTTAGCCTATTAACCTGGGGTGTCTCATCTTAAATAAAAATGACTCGTTTTATCTTTAATTAAAAAAAACACACAAATGAACCATGTATAGTCTATAACCATGACTTTGAGAACAGCATCGGTTGATTTGCCCTATAAATCCCTAATTTCATTGTGTACATCTATCATTACCGGTCTGAAGGACTCATGAGCGCGCAGCGCTTGTCCAGAGCGCGCAGCGCTCGTTCACATTGCCCCGGGGCATGATGGGAGGCCCCAGAGCATCATGGGAGGTGACTCAACTGCGCATGCTCTATGGGCCCGTGTACCAGGAAGTAAACCAGGAAGTCAGAAATTTTTTCGGCGGATGCGCTGGGTGAGCAAACTCCATTGAAATGAATGGGCGGCCATTTTCGATCCGGTATCCAGTTATATAATACATCCATGGTCTGCAAATGATGACGTAAAGCATTCTGGGACATATTTCTAGCCCTCGGTCAGCTATTGTGCATCTGAAAACCCTCGCTCTGTAGGGCTAGATTCATACCCCCTTGCCCTCGTTTTCCCCACTCCCCCTAGATGAAAAGAGGAATTGGGACACCACTTAGTGTGTGTGTGACTGAATAAATGAGACGTAAAACGTAAATTTCTTTGTAGAAAGGCGCTTTATGAAAATAAGTCCATTTACTTGTATTAGTTTACAGCGCAGTCTTGCCACATCCAATATGGCGGCGTCGTTGACGTACGGCTCAGCGCTCGACGGGGCGTCTACGTATATATGTCTATGGACAGAGGTGTCTACAGTTGCAGGGCTCGGTGTTGATTGGCCGAGCTGAAATGTATCACTGACATTACACCTGTGACCTCCGTCCTCACACTATTCATCTCAGTGTCATGGTCAAACATATTATACTGTTTTCCATAAACCGTGACAGCCAACCACTGTTCAGGTGTTTTCCAAGACCCACGATGGTAGATCATTTGACAAAATTTAGTACTTGTTTCTGTTTTATGAAAAAAAGTTACTTGTGAAGTATGTTGTATACCTTAAACCTAGAAATGGTGACAAAATAGGAATTACAGTAACGTGCAACAAGGATACTAATAACATTAAACTGAATTGACTTTATCAATAAAAGTTTGATGTTAGGTTAATTCATCTTGGTTTAGCTTTCTCTGATGAATAAACACATAAAAATTGTTCTCCCATAAATGGAGTTTTTGCCTGCCTGTGTTTGTTATATTTACATAATAATTGCTCGGGGTCATGTTCTGGGTTTCTGGAAAGCGCCTAGAAACAACTTCTGTTGTAATAGATGCTATATAAATAAAATTGAATTAATTTGGCAGTGTGTGAAGAACAAGATGCTGCTTTTCTAATGAACGGTGTGTGGAACCACCCTAAATAACAAAGGTGAATTATGTACGTAACATTCACTACAACTAAATGAATTTATAGGAGCAGCACAGTCTGATGAAATAACACAGATTTAGTGTGCCAATATTACAGTTATATTTTTATAATATATTTATACTTCAGACTGAAGAAGCTCTACTCTAAATTTGTGTTCAAGTTATTTCAGAGTAAAACATTTATACAAAACTGGCTATGTTATAGGTTTGTCACTAATTTTGCTGCACTACCTTGAGTTTCTCTCTTTTTAATTTGTCTTATACTGAATTGTGACATAACTATCAACTGATATTTACCAAATTCATCCCCCTCTAATATAACAAATGTAATGTCAAATTGCACCACATAAGAAGACACAGACTCACACTATATTGTGTTATTAAAAGGGCATGGGAACCACAATGAGTCACAGAAATGTATTATTCTGCAGGTCAAAGAACTTGTGCTGGACAACTGTCGCTCAAATGAAGGCAAGATTGAAGGCTTGACAGATGAATTTGAGGAGCTGGAATTCCTGAGCACAATCAATGTAGGTCTCACGACAGTTGCCCACTTGCCGAAGCTAAAGAAACTCAAAAAGGTGGGTGTTTTTCTTCACATAGGCATGTTTTAACTTGAGACTGTGAGGTTTTGCATTTTTTAAATTGTATAATTGATCAACAGCTTGAACTCAGCGATAACAGGATCTCGGGAGGGCTGGAGGTTCTAGCGGAGAAATGTCCCAACCTCACACATCTCAACCTCAGCGGCAACAAAATAAAAGACCTCAGCACAATAGGACCACTGGTAAGTGACACCGTTAAATATTTAAGGGAAACAAAGACACAATAAAAAAAAAGGCAGATGGCTCAGTTAATCATAGAACATGATTTTTATTTTGACAGAAAGAACTGGCGGCCCTGAAAAGCTTAGATCTGTTTAACTGTGAAGTGACAAACCTGAACGAATACAGAGACAACGTGTTCAAGTTATTACCACAGCTCACGTACCTGGATGGATACGACAAAGACGACAAAGAGGCACCTGATTCTGACGGCGAGGTTTATGCAGAAGGCTTGGATGATGAAGAGGAGGATGAAGATGGTAGGTTTGAGGTTACTCGTGTACCTTTTCTTTTACGGAATCTACTCTTTCAAGCATTAATAATTAACCATCAGCTGCTTTCACCAAGATGTAGATGAGGAGGACTATGATGAAGATGTACCACCTGGAGATGAGGAGGAAGAAGGAGAAGAGGAAGATGAAGATGAGAATGAGGAAGAGGACGACGACGACCTCAGTGGAGAGGTGGACAAGAACAAATTAGATTTAAATGATATCATTGTTAGATTGAAATGTTAATTTTTGAGCAACCCCCCCTGATTTTTTTTTTTTGTCTTTTCATGAAGGAGGAAGAGGAGGAAGACTTGAATGACAAAGAGGTTGACGATGACGATGAAGGTGAGCAAAATAGTGGATACATTTAAGTTAGGTCATTTTTCTCAATCCCAATCTAAATTTATCAAGTGATAAACACCACACTTAACTAACTAGTTTGTTAGGTAAAAATCCAGCTTCCAGTCCTGCTATACATATATTACTTTTTTTATTTGTAAACTAAATTGCAAAACATTCAAAGGTTTACTTGTTGTCAATTCTCTATTGTGCTGGACATACAGAAAAAGCGAAATGCCCTTTTCATCTAATTTTCTATGCCATGCAATCTTAAAAAAAAAAAGTTAGAATTAAAATAAGCAGTATAACCTAGAAGATGCTCTTAGAGCAATAACTCAAAAGTCTATATAGTCAGGGCCGACTGAAATACAGTGGTAGTAGCAAAGAAATAAAATATACAAATAAGTTTGTCAAGATTTTAATCCACAATTAAAATGTGGTGATAATAGATAACCATAGGCAACCATAACTGTAAGATAAACTGGACATCACCCCTAGGTTTTCTGAGAGTGCTTTAGGAGCCTCTTTTTCCTGGTACTGCGTGGCACCGTGCTGCAGATAGACAGAACAAACAGGCCTGGGAAGCAGCGCATCTGATTAATGCTAGCAGTGTGCAAGCATTCATTTTTTTATTTAATTCACCCTCGCCCCCCCAATGGCTCTGCACATTTGAGTGCAAGGAAGCTCGTGCAAATGTCAAATCAAACAATGACAAGATAAAGGCATTTCTTCCAAACATGTAACTGTAATTTGGCAAACCCAAACAGCTATGACATGTGAATGCTGTAAATACGTTCAGTAATGGGAATTACTTGGTAAGTATTACTGGCTATTATCAGCTGCTATGTACTGTAGAGTTATGTACTGTTCTGTGTCGTTTAGTTAGTTTTAGTTCGTTAAAATGGGCCAGTTTGGAGTTCAAAAATCTGCTGATGCGTCAGCTAGCCCTCTGTTGGCACAAAAGGAAATGCAAACTACAAACAAAACAAGAATCAAACTGTGTAAAGTTAGATGTTTCAGACACAAATTGACTTATTATTAAGGTCACAGTTCAATTCTCAACTGATTCTTGATTGTCGAGATAAGGATTAATAATTTGGTATCCAAGTTAACTGTGTATAAAGACTGGACAAACGTAAAAAGCAGAAGAAAAACTGACATACACAAACAAACAATAGTCTCAAGATGTAACATTAATGTCAGACTGTTGTTTGATGACTGAAATGGGAAAAACAAGACGACACAGGAGCAGCTTTATTTGGAATTTAGCTGTATTACAACACAGTATTTGAGGGCACGGAGAGTTGGAAAGAAGCAAACTTGTTAGCAAACACCTGCTGACAGTTGACTGGATCATTAAAAAACAAAAGTTCTAATTTTCATTATCATATTACTAAATATATGTTAAAAAAAACGTTACAATGCAAATCATTTAGTGCCATTCAATATAAAAAAATAATGTGATTGGTACAAATCCAAAGCAGGTTTTAAGCGTGTAGTTTCGGAAAATCTTGGTGGTCTGTTGAATGTATTTTTGTCATAATGCGACAAACAATGTGTCGTTTTAGCCAGAATAAAGGATATCATGACAAGAAACGTTTAATTTGCTCTATCCTAGAGTTTGTATCATTTAGTGTGAATTTTTGTCTTTTTTTTTTGTAGAAGAAGAGCGAGGCCAGAAGAGGAAAAGGGAACTGGATGAAGAAGGGGAGGAGGATGAAGACGATTGAGAATCCTCCTAAGCTAAGTTGTGAACTGTTTTAAACTTGTATCTCCCAGTCAATTACCTACAAGCCTATGTATCTTTCTCCCAGTTTCATATTGCAGGAAGAGTGGTTTTTGTTATTGGCCAGTCAGATTGATGGAAATACTTGGAGGGGGGGTGGGTAAAACTAAATCTTTAAACTTTTTTGCTCCTGTGTTCCAGTCCACACGTCCACTTTGAGCAGCTTTGTGGACACCAGTTTTGTAATATCAAATTATAATGAAAAGAAACCTTTTGGAGAAATGTTTGTTTTCTCACCGTATGTGTAAAACCAGTTTCCAATGATTTTTTTTTTTCTTCTTAATTTTTTTTGGACCTCCATATTCAAAAGTAAAATACAAAGTTAAACAAAAAAGAGTGCATGTCTAATACATTTTAAAGTCAACTACTGGAATTCATGTATGGCTGTCCTTTCCTCGTCTTAAATGTAATGTTTTGAATTGTACTTTTGTTGTTTGTTTTTTTTCTTTTTCTTTAATGTAAGTCATGTGTTTGTAGTATTACCAGTATGCCAATACTCTCTGCTGTCCAGGCGTGAAATTTCTGTCTCAGCGTGCACAGTGTGACCCTCACAGGGAATATTTTTAAATAATGTCTGCCCTTGTCAAAACCGCTCCTCCTCCTCAAACCCTCAGCTTTGATAGTTCGGATATTGCGTGTTTTTGTAAATAATGACCAAATCTATTTTTTTGTATTCTCTTTGATGATGGCAGACATTGAGCAGATAACCGAGGTAAAACTATGAATTGTAATAAGATATTAAACATATATGCTGCTTTATCAGAGATACGCAGTAGGAAATTTCCTGGCTTTGAAATTTGTATGCAGAATTTTTCCATAAAGAGAAAACGTTCAGCATCAGAAGTCATTCTTGTTTTCTTTTCTTTTTTTATTTGTTCTTTTCTAGTACACAAAGGTGGCAATGTTTGAATTAGTAGTGCAGATAATTACTTGCTTTAAATTGAGGTTAATAACCACAACTTATGTGTATTGAAAATGTATTGTTTGAAAGTGTAAACTCTGTAAAGCAGTTTAAATTATATGGACTTTTTTTGTAGTACACACAATGGTCAAATTGGCCTACCTCAGTGATTTTTCACTCTGTTAAATCCACTGTCATCCGCCAAATTATGTTTCTTTTTCCCTCCCATTCACTTCAATAAATCCCTTTTATATAAATTTTGAATTTTGTGGTCCTTGTGTATCAGCATGGTGATTTCGGAGGATCACGTACTACACCAATCTGTACCAGGTTTCATTTTTGTTCTCAACGTAGAAAATAAATGCAGGTTGTTTTTCTCCACAAGACTGAGCTGTGACTTATTGCATTTTGTTAACACAAAAAATACATCATGAACAGTTCAGTTTATTGTCATGCTGCAGCTTCCTGTTCCCTAGTGGAAATCATCAGGCTCCTTTCAAACTATCTGATTTACCTTTAGGCCCTTCCACCTAAACACATCTATTTAACCAAGATGGGTAGTTTCACTTCTTTAACCTGAACACCCTGAGGTCAGAGACATCCATCATGGCTGCTGCTTACATCAACAAAGTAAACACTGGGCTTATTTAGCTCTTTATAACATGGACTGCTCCATTTACCTCAGAAGTTGGAACAATGTCACATCCACCCTGATTACGCTGCAGTTATAAAGTTGAAAAAAAGGACTTTAGCACATACAGTACAAACCAAAAGTTTGGATACGCCTTCTCATTCAACTGTACATATAGACGTATGAATGTACAGTTGAAACCAGAAGTTTACATACACTGTGCAAAAACCACACAACATTTTTTGACTCACTGTCTGAAGTTAAATCAGACTAAACCTCTCCTTTTTCAGCTCAGTCAGAATTACCAAAATTATTTCATTTTGCTAAATGCCACGATAATGAGAGAGAATTTATTAAAGAATGTTTCATTACTTTCTTTGAGGTCAAAAGTTAACATACATTTCCCTTAGTATTTAGTAACGTTTCCATTGAACTGCTGACTAGGGTCAAACATTTTTAGTCACCTTCCACAAGCGCTCTGCTGGAGTTCTGGCCCTTTCCTCCTGACAGAACTGCTGTAACTGAGTCAGGTTTGTTGGTCGCTTCGCTCGCACACGCCTTTTCAGATCTGCCCACAGATGTTTGATGGGATTCAGATCTGGGCTTTGTGATGGCCACTCCAAGACATTAACTTTGCTCTCCTCAAGCCACTTTTTAACTATTTTGGCAGTATGCTTCCGGTCATTGTCCTTATGGAAGACCCATTTGCAACCAAGTTTTAACTTCCTGGCTGATGTCTTGAGATGATGCCTTAATATCTATGTAAAGTTCTTGCTTCATGATGCTGTCTATTTTATGAAGAGCTCCAGTTCCTGCTGCAGCAAAACAGCCCCACAACATGATGCTGCCACCTCTGTGCTTCCCACTCGGTGTGGTGTTATCAGGTTTACAAGCATCCCCCTTTTTCATCCAAATGTAATATTGGTCATTATGGCCAAACAGCTCCATTTTTGTTCCATCAGACCACAGGACATGTCTCCAGAAGTTAAGGTCTTTCTCTTGGTGTCTTTTTGCAAACTGTAATCTGGCTTTTTACTGTATGTTTCTTAAGGTATAATTGCTTCTTTCCCGCTGAGTGGCCTTTCAGCCCATGTCAGTACAGGACTCGTTTCACTGTGGATAATGACTTTCTTATCAGCTTCATCTCTGAGACACAGAGCCCATTTCCTTTCTGAGCGGCGTGATGGCTGGACAATCCCATGATATTTATACGTGCGTATAATTGAACAGATGAATGCAATACCTTCAAACATGTGGAAATTGCCCCCATGGATGAACCGGACACCACGATGCTCTCCCTGATTTTTTGGCTGATTTCTCTTTATTTTTTCCATGATTTCAAACAAGGATGCAGAGTGTTTGAGGTGTGACCTTAAAAGACATCCCCAGGTGTGCCTTCAATTAACTCACATGTTGTCAGCTTCCAAACCCATGACATACTTCCCCAAGTTTTTTGAAAGACATAGTACCTTTTGTGTATGCAAACTTCTGACCTCAAAGAAAGTATTTTAACATTCTCTAAAAATTCAAAAATGTTAGTAATTCTGACTGACCTGAAACAGGAGAAGTTTAGTCTGATTTAACTTCAGACAGTGAGACAAAACATTTTATGTCTTTTTGTACAGTGTTATATATTATTTCATTTTTAAGTCAGATATACATGTAGCACCATCTTTTCTTTTAAATCAGTGGAAATGCATCCACCGAAAACAAAACAGCGATTTATGGACACACAAAAAAATGCATATGTATGCACAAATACATACACATATCAATGTGTGTATAAATATATATATATATATATATATATATATATATATATATATATATATATATATATATATATATATATATATATATATATATACACACACACACACACACACAGGTTTTTGTGTGTGTCCATAAACAGCTGCTTGTTTAGTCTTCAGTGGATGCATTTACACTGATTGTAAAAAACAAAACAAATAGTGCAAGAAGCAGCCACGGTGAATTTTAAACCCAAGGTAGGTGCGATTTCTCATGACTTTCTGAATACCAAGTCCAAACTCATTCCAGGTAAAACCTCTGATGAGGAACTCAGAAATTCTGACTTCTAAGTACAAATAGAAAACCCTCAATACTTCTGCCGTTCACATGAAGTCAGACATACCGGTACACGTAATAATGTTTGCTTTTTTTTCTGTAGACATAATGCTAAACTGTTTATATGTGTTAAATACCGAGAGAAGTGTTGTGGATTAACATGCTAACACTGCTGGTCCAACATTTGGAAAGGTTCATGGCACGAGTCTCCATGTTTCTTCACGTTATGGGCTGAGAATGCGGTCAACGTGAGTGTGACAGCATTCCCAATTCCTAGCTCTGACTTCCGACATAAATGGACACACCATTATTTCAATGTACATTTCAGGGTTTTATAGGCTTTTTGGCTAATTGTATACTATACTCTACATCCCTTCTCTGATGCGACGAGGGAAGACCTGCTTTTTGCTTACGAGGTGCACCTACTATGGAATTGTACATTTTCCTTGTCTTGCACTGCAAACAAAATGATCAACGATGAGGTAAAGATGAATGTAATTTGGCCTGAATGTCAACATCTTGCGGTCATAACTGTGTTATTCAAGTGGACAAAATGTTTGATTTTAAACCAAAGGAATTTAAACTACAATTTAACCAAAGTCTCTCATTACACAAGTGGAGTAGAGGCAGGTGACCTAAAGTCTTTAAAGCAAAAATTACACATCTAAATGTAGACACATCTCAGTTATAGTTGTATACTTAGTTTAAATGTAAAAGGATGGTTACTACTACAGTTTGTACTGTTAGAAATAGGCAAAAAAATAACTTCATGTCAGAAGTTATGCTGTGGGAATCAAGTAATAATACCATTAAAAGTGCTGTTGCACTATTTCAACCAGAAACATTCAGTATAATCCATCAAGCATCACAATCATTATTTGCGCAGCCACATAATACAAAAACAAAGAAATAAACAAATATACAAGTTGTTAGCTAAAAAAGGTAAGATGTGGCAAATAAATAGAGGCAAATGTACATCACCCCCCTCCCATCCTCTAAAATAGCCCTAAAATTAGCCAGCACACTTCTCTCCGGACTATATCTGAGTATTTGTATAAGTCCACCACCTGCGATTCCATGTCTCATTTGCTGCTTTTCCCACTTTCCCCCTACTGTACTTTCAATACAGAGTGAAAAAACAGAAACAAACAAACAAAAAAGCTTGAAGAGCTTTAACTAGCCATTCTCCTCGGGAAAAAGATTTCTTTACGGGAGCTATGTGTCATGTGCGTTATCAAGTCAAGGTTCGCACATGAGAAAAGCATTTATACGATAAACAGCCTGTAAAAAAACGCAGGGTCCACATCTGCAAAAGTCCTCTTGTCTCTCAGGTGCATAACTACTTCACGCCCACTAGTTCGGGGTGATGCTGCAGCTCGCTGCAAACTGGGTCTGCAGCGCAGTGTAAGGCCTTTGGGAAGAACAAAAGGGGAACCAGTGATAGTCTTTTCATCATCCATGACACAAAATTAAAATCTGTGGGCGGTTTCTGTTGGGAAAATTCTGGAGATGTTTTGCATGCCAATCAAGACATTTGCAAATGGACAGCAGGCAGGCGTACTGAGAGAAATGCCTCGGTGCTGTGGTTGAAAAAGATGGTGTCAGTGATCGTAACAATTGAGAATGTGCTCGATCAGAAATATTCAGTTTAAAAAACCAAATACCAAAATTTGACTAGATCTAAAATTTCTCTATCGTTGACCTAATAATAAATTGGACATCCCTGAAATCCCTTGTCTTAGTAATATATCTACCACTACAACAACATTCTAGTAATTGGATTAGATAAGACATTATTCAACAGGTATATAGTGTACACGAGGTGGGGCAGCAGGAATGAAGTCATGATACAATGGGACATATCAAAAAAGTGAGGTGGGAGGGCTCAGAAGCTTGTCGGAGGTCAGATTTGGAGGCAAAGGAAGCTGCTTTGCCAGTCCAGAGGCTAAGAGGTCAGACGTTGTTAGGGCTAACGTTCTTCAGGTTGTTAAGCTCCAGCTCTAACTGGCGTATTCGCACATCCTTGGTGGCCAGCTCCTCTTTGAGCCGCCGCAGCTCATCCTGCTGCCGGAAAAACATCCGCAAGAGCTACGGAAAGAAGGTGAAAGCACAATGAAGAAGTGTTTCAGTCTAGATGACATGTACATAGTTACAGAGAAAAAAACAAAGCAAACCAGCTAAAGTTGCAATACTTCGATTATAACACAACAAAACAATATTGATTGCTTAGATTCATTTTTTTAGACTACTTAAACTGCTTAAAAGTCTTAAAAAACTGAGTTACCAAACTTTTCAAACAAACTATGAACTATACGTGAAACTATATGAATAAATACTGAGATAACTTTTAAAAAACCAGAGTTTTACGGGCCGTCTTTCTCTTACTTTTTGCTTTTATTTTATTAATTTGATTAATATTTTTGAGGGTAGGCAAATAATAAGCTTTGCTTCAGCCTACCCCTTTTTCGGTCTAGATGTTATTTGTTTATTTGTATACTGGAAACTTTTTTATTATGTTTTCTTTGAACAATTGAACGTTTTCTTGTTGTCAGTTTTATTCTTGGTTTTTTATTTATTTTTTTTGTGTCATGACTGAAAATAAACTAAAATAAACTAAACTAAACTAAAAAACCAGAGTACAACACAGTACTGACTGAAACTTAAGACGAAGAAACTGGATGATTATATTCTGATCTGGGTCTGTGATGTCACAGGAACCCATAAATCTGAGTGACTCGCTAAATGACACATTTTTAGATTTATGGCCCCAAATGGTAATTTTTTGTTCCTGCTACATATTTGAGGTGGTAAAAGTCCCAGGTATGTGCTTTCAAACATTTGTTTTTTAAATGATGGTACTTTTAATGATGTGGCTCATGGATGTGTCGGTGCAGAGTGACTCTCATACCTCGTTTTCTGTCCTGGGCGGTACGTTCTCCAGCAGGTCAATCCCGTTGACGACCACACTCTTCTTTTCCTTCACTGGAGCCTTGAACACTAGTTGGTTTGGCCGTTGGTAACCATCCTTTAAGGACATCAAGACCGGGTCTGTTTGGACAATTGAGCAAAGTCATTTTCGACTGGGCATGAGGAAACTAACAGGAGAAAAAAAGAACGTTTAAATCCAGCACAGATCAACGCAGGCTGTCTATTATTATCTGTGGCACTTCACAGGGTTCTTGCAACAGCTTTCAAATGCGTGAACATGCATATCGGTAAGTTCTTTTGTCTTTTACAAACTGCTCCGAATACTGATTTAATGCTTCGGTAGATTTCTAAAGTCAAATAAGCAGTGAATGTTCTCGCTAGGCCTTAATTACGAGGTGTACTGATGTTGAAAGACCATAACGAATGGTGGTGATGAAAGTAACAGACAGACCTCCAAAACACTGTCCCTTCCTGGGTTAATGTCCACTTGGCTGATGTAATTCTACCATGTTGCTTCATAAAATACAAATCAGAGCTAAGTTCAAGTTGGGAAACTCAAAGCAAATATCTGTGGGGCTGTTTACCATGTTGCCAGCAACAAGTCCAGTCTAACGCACAAAAAACTAAAACTGAAGTTGGTTTTATTTTTAATGCCACACTCGAGTTTACCATTGTGCATTTCTTTAATGAGCAATCCTCATGTAAAAATGACAAGAATAGGTTCATATAGATGCTGCACTACAAAGCAGGTGATTGGGTGTTTGGTGGGTTTTTACCTCTATCGATCCCACTCAGCCACTCGCTGGCAGACAGGGCAGGCTCAGTTCCGGCTGTCATCGGGTATAGGTCCTCCTGGTACGTGTCGGACTGTAAACACATATGCACATGGTTCCACTACGTTTACTTTTGAAACCAATTCTTACTTTGGCATATTATGGCTCATAATACAGTATGAAAGTATGGATAGAGAGGCATGTAAGTAGTCAACATAGAGAAGCCCACCATCTTAAAACTGAAGTGCCCACATCTGAAAGGATAGCGCAATAATACCAGTCTCTTAGTCATCACTTTGCTGCATTTCAAAACTTACCCTTGCTTTTTTTTCCTCTGGGTTCTTATGAACAAATTTTTCATTACATACGAGAACTCTTTGTTTCAAGATGTTGTCAGGAGACGTTCATAAAAGCCAGACACTTAAAGGCAGGGTAAGTGATTTCTGGATGATGTCACATCTGTTAATATTTGAAAGAAAATATGAACAAAAAACACCAAAAGCTACCTCCTCGCGCCCCTTCCCATAGAAGTTTGTTACAAAGATTGATTTTCTTGAGTGTACTTCAAAAATGACCACCTTTTAGATGGTGAGGGGATTTTCACTGATTTTACAAAAAGTGTCCTGGGTTAGAATTGCTTACCCTGCCTTTAACTTCTGCACAACTTGTATGAAAACACAATACAACTCTACAATACAAAGGTCTACAAGCACTCTGTTTTAACTGCAGATTTAATTAGTTGTTTAGACACAAGCAGGTTTTTTTGTTTTTGGAAATGAAACTTATAATTCAATGCCACTGATAATACATTTTTTGAGTATTACATTTTTTTCTCTCTATAGAATAAAGTGAATTATTGAATATCCTCCAACAGTGTTGAATTCAACACTTTTACCAGAGGCTGCAGAGGAAGCACTACTTACTCTTCTCGGCACAATCATGGAGATGGGCTCGATAAAACCCTTCAGGGTGACTAGTTTGTAAAAGCGGAACACCTCACAGGCTCCCACATCCAGCCCGTGCTTTGGCATCACACCTGCAGGTGAGAACAGAAGCATATGGGGGCGAAATTATTTTGACAACATAAAAATCAATTTCCTGAATCCACAGTAAATGTGAATGTCACTAAATGAATACAACTTATCATATTCTGGCAAGATGCATTTCTACAATGTTAGCAGAGCTTATTATAATGGGGGATTCTTTTTTTTTTTAATGCTCTTGTTCTTATTTGTTTTAATGAAGTCGATCCTTCCAGATATACAACTCAATTTTAAAGCAAGCACTGAGGCTAAGCCCATTTTCACAGAGATACAAGAGCACTAAATGAAGTGGATTTGTCTTTCAGCCCTGGCAGGAAAGATTAACTCACCGAGTCCTTTCTGTGGTGCTGGGGAGCGGAACTCCATTAGGTACTGCATGTATGGCTTCTCTGCGGTAATTTCAAAGTAACGGATGTTGCCATCCCCCTGTAAAAGCACCAGAATGAAGCTATTATATCTCTGACTCTTGGAGCCGGCTTTCAGACTGAACTGTGCTTCTTAGATTTAACCTCTTTACAAAATATAACAACAACTTCAAAATCATTGGATATATATATATATATATATATATATATATATATATATATATATATATATATATATATATATATATATATATATATATATATATATATATATATATATATATATATATATATATATATATTTTTTTTTTATATATATATATTTTTATATATATACTTTATACATATTTTATACGTATCTTTTTGTATTTTTTATATATTTCTTATTTCTGACTTTTCAGTCTTTTTACCCCTCCCCTATATATGTATGTATATATATATATATATATATATATATATATATATATATATATATATATATATATATATATATGTATATTTATATATATATATATATATATATATATATATATATATATAAAATATAAAATATACATTGATCTACTTAATACTGTGATATCTTATTTTTTTTAAATGTTCTATTTATTCAATTATTTACCCCAGGCTTTGTATTACCAGTAATGTTTTTTAATTGTCTTTCTTCAGTGTTTTCCTCAAAAGACTTGTTCCATTTGTGTGCCAATGTAATAATGTGTTGTAGTGTTTTTTATTTAATTTTTATTGTGCCTTTTAGTTATGTAAAGCACTTTGCGGTACACAGTATGTATGTATGTATTGTATGAAAAGTGCTATACAAATAAAGTTTGTTTGATTGATATTCTGATATGTATCATTATTTTGTCATTTTCAAGTAATTTCAGTGACAGTGATTGTATGATTGCTTTCTGTAATTGAAGGGTACCAACAAATCTATATCCTTCCATTGTTCCTTTGTATTAGTTTTAGTGTGCCGCAAAACCAAGTTGCGTTGGCAGAGAAGATTAGGCATGTTTTTATGGGCGCAACTCACATGCTCATTGTCTAGAGTGAGCCCTAGTGCTTTCTCCAAACTGAAGGCCAAGTTCCATATGATGGGGGATGTCAGAGACAGGCCGCGAAGTGGGCGTCCCAGAAGGACGACGCCCCAAGAAGATTGTTTCCTCACCCCGTCAGCAGTGAGCTGCCTTCTACAGATTTGCTGTCAACGTTTGCAGGTCGGTATGGCCGACGGCTCTCTGCCCAGACAATGTGGAACAGACTGCACACAGCCAGTCTCCGGTCTCACAGAGCTGCCAAGAGGGCTGCCATGACTCCCCTTCACCGTCAGGCCTGTTTGTGCTGGTGTTGGCAACACGTGGACTGGAACCTGAACATGTGGATGAACATTATGTTCAGCGATGAGTCCAGATTCTGCCTACGGCAGTTGGATTGTTGGGTCAAAGTGTGGAGAAGACACAGAGAACGCAATGCTGATTGCTGCATATTCTTTGTCGCAATGCAATGTGCTCTCCTGCACCCTCACTTATTTTTCAAACCTCTCGGTTCCTCTTTTCTGGATAGTGATTCATTTTTTCTTTTTTGTTATTTAAAGGACTTTGTTGTTACTTCTGTCTCCCTGGATTCTTGTGTGTGAGTTCTCATCAGTTCATTCACTGATGAAAGATAGTTTTATTCTGGTCCTAAAACTAATTTTCATTACTTGTGTCTGAGAAGACATTTATGTGTGCGTAACTTCAAAGAGACAACGAGTTAACTGTATTGTTCACTCACTCAAGCCTGACTAGGTTTTTTTTTTTTTTTGCATTTCATAACAAAATTAACATTAAAGCAATAGTTAATTTTTCTTCATAACAGAAAACTGGCAAAAATGTTTGCATCTTTTCTCTGTCACTCTCCTTGTGGAAACATGCATCTTTATACAATTCAAAGTTGTTTTTTTAATCAAGAATAAAATGTTTTATTTTAACACTGAGGAAAACATGTAAAAAAAAAAAAACCCAACCCAGCTGCAAATAGCTGGTAATGGACATTAAATCCAGCAGCAGTTCTGACCTTGCCCGCCAGGTACAGCATGTGTGTGTCAGCATCATAGAAAGGAAACAACAGTCCCGATAGGCCGTCTATGTCTTCTTCCACAATTGGCATGGACAAATCCTCCTAGGAAAAGCAACACATACAGGGAATTAAACACAGACTTGCTCCGCCCACCGTTACGTTATACATGTAGGCCATATGGACGTGTTGTCTGACCTGATCCCAGAGAGCGATCTGCCGGGTGTTCCAGCGAGAAACCCCTGTTGTGAGCAGTCGCTTCATGTTGCCCAGGAAAACAACTCGGTTTACACGGTGGTTCTTGCAACTGCCCTGCTGGATAAGCAGCACACAATGTTAGAATAAGGCTTTAGGTCTAGATATTGCTCCTACATGGACACAGTTCCTATCCAACATTTTAATGAGATGCTTAAATGAGAGGACCTGAACATAAAATCCAATAGAATGTATACAGTGTGAATATAATAATGTATTTGTAAAGACATAGTGCAGAAACTAATGCTTTCCATCTTCTCAAACGTTTTAATGCAAAATGTCTATTTTCATACTTTTTCCTATAACGCAGTTACGACAGGCAACCAATGTTGTTTTAACTTAAAGACTAGTCGTGGCCTGCACTGAATGTGGAAGTAAAACCAGGTCAAATATTTAGAGGTTAAGACCAGGAGTTTCTTCTTGTTCAAATGAGGAAGCTACTATTCAGCATTACTAAAATCAACACAATCAAAATATTGTCTTCAAAAACGGAATTGTCTCAATATATCTCGTTCTACCTTTGAGTGTCAAAGTCAAATTGTAATTGGACATCCTAACAGTTGCATGATTACCATGTGATTGCTTCAGTCAAAGATAGCCATCATTAATTGGCTCTTACAAGCCGGCGTTCCTCTGAGATGGCTTCTCATAAAATGGTGGCGCTTGGCTGCAGGAAATTGTTCTCATTCAGCCACAAGCACATGAGTGTTTCTGAGCTCCTCCTTGCTCCGTTTTGCCCAGTGAAGATGGTTGTTGAAACAGTAAACAGTTGTATCCAGATCGCTTCAACTTTATCAATATAGCTTGCGTTATGAATGAGAAATAGCCCAAAATACAAACAGTGTATGATTTCTGAGATTTAATCCCGTAAATGAGTAGCAGACATACAGAGTATTGGGGACATAGTTGCTCCTGTTATTTGTGCGGTCCCATAACAATATTCCTTACCTGGAGGACTCTCCCAGAGCGCGGCTCAATGACCCTCAGCTTCTTGTCTTTGCAGCTGGTGGCCAGCAGGCTGCCATCTGTGTTAAACGACATGCCGAGGATGACGTCAGTGTGGCAGTCGATCATCTTTACTGGCTCTCCGATCTCCAGGTTCCAGATCAGGATCTGTCACATCAGGGAAAATCGTTTTAAGTGGAGCTTTTACACTGTGGCAGTTATTTAATTAGAGGTTTGATTATGTTTGTGATTAAGGCAAGACAATTTAAGGCCCCATAAAGATGGATTTCATGCAGTTATTGGTGACTCTAGGCAGGCTGTCGTACCTTATAGTCGTAGCCTGCACTGAAGAGGATGCCGCTGCTGGTGGGATGCCACTCGATGAGTCCCACCCGCCTGCTGTGACCATAAAGCTCCAGCACGGCCTCTGTCATGCTGCGCCTCAGACCGCCTTCTGGGATCTCCCATACTCGGACCTGCCACATTCACATTCACAGTCATTTTATAGTTCTATACTGTGGCTATCATCATTTTTCTGGGGTCCCAGAATGCTTTTCCAAAAGCTTTTCACATTGACTTCAAGCCAAAATCAGTTTGATACAAGTGGAAATCTGTCTGACCAAAAATAGCACAAGCTATCAATGTTGCCCATTACATTAGGATTAGACCAGATTACATCGATGGCTAGAGGCTCTGAATTTGGACCAGATGAGATTATCCTCCAACAAGTGAAAGTAGTATATAGACCAGAGAGCTGAAATGGGTTTGCAGAGCTTAGTGGAGTAATGCAACGTGTTCATACAGAATATAAAGGCCAGCGGAGGACCTTGTATAAGTAATGCAATGACAGTAAGGAAAAGCAGTGAATTTTTTCAGTACACTGTAGAATTATTATTGCTCAAATCATTTAATTTCGGTCATTTGCTATCTGACAAACGCTGCCTCAGAACAAAAAAAGGGACAGGCGGTCTTGCTATTAAAAATCAAATCACATGAGGGCATCAGTGACCCTCTGACCATAATTAACTGGTGACGTATTCTCCTTCAAGACAAATGGCCGTCAATCTTGCGATCTTAAGTCTGTGTTACAGATACAAGGTGCTTCTTTACAGTCATAAAGTCATAAATCACAGCTTGTTTGTGGGTCACTAACCGAGGTGTCTTCAGAGCAAGATGCTATGATGTTGTCAAAGAAGGGATTCCACTTGATGTCCAGCACGTTGCCTTGGTGACCACAAACCTTCGGCTGATGACTGTCAAGACGGCCAGCCTGAAAAAAAAAAAAAAAAAAAGAGTCACGCAGGTTCAGAACACAACATCGTGATGACAGAAATTAAAATATATCAACGTGTACTGTTCTGATTCACACTGGTAATATGGAATAATATCAGTAGGGATACAACAGAGAGAAAAAGAAAGAAATGAAACAAAACGATGCAGAAAACAACAGAAACTAATAGAAATGAATAGAAATAGAGCTTCAAAAGGACGGTATTCATGACGGACAATGGAACGACAATACTGACTGTTCTTTCCTGTCATTGATGTGAACATGATTATTAGGTTATTATGAAATAATAAAAACAGCATTAAGATGACTAAACCCAGAGCAGTCATAGTTATTGTGCAGGGACGTCTGAGGCATATCGCTGTTACTGCAATATCCTGGTGAATCCACAGAGGGGCACTGGCTCATAGCAGCTGGTGGCGGCTGCACTTTGCTGTCAACATGATGTCATAACGGTTTGATGTCACTTCAGTCCACTGACCTCTTTTTAAAAAAATGTTTTATTTCCTCTGAGATTTGTTTATCTGCGTTGGGTTATACCTCTAAATCCAGCACATGTGCATGAATGCACGATGCTCACTGAACCCTGAAGGCTGAAGCTGCGCAATCTCACTCAGCTTTTGATCTCACGCTGCTTATAAAAGAAGATGAATATTAACCACTAAAGAGAACACATGAGGCATGAATATGTTTCAAATAAGATATGACTAAATGTAAAAAAAAAAAAAACCCACAGAGGGTAAATATGTGACTTCTACATAGAGGTCTTTATACCCAAAATAAAATACAGCATCAAATCGCTTCAAAATAACTCTTGGCCAAATAGTGTCAGGGTATTGCTGTCAAGTTCAAGTGAGAAAAAGAAAGACAAAATATCAAGAATATCTCTGTCCAAGCATGGCATCACATTTCCACTTCTGAAGTGCAACATGACAAGAAAAAGGAAGAAGCAAAGTGACTTTTCAATACATTTGTCCAAAAAACTCGTTAACACTATGTCATTTTAGAAATAATGCCGGCCCATAACGTACCACAGCGAGATTAAATGAACCTTGTGAAGTCAATAAAATTTGGATCACATCTCACATGGGCGCTCAGATTCGCTCATACGATGCACACAAACATGTTTCAGCCAAAGTACTAACCCCGCCCTTTTGTTTTAGACATAAATGTCAAAAATGTCAAGACAGGCTACGACAAGTTCTGTTGACGCATGAATGCATATTTTTAAACATTACACTGACTGGCAGGTTTAACCACGGCCTAAAAAAAACACCCCAAAGACCAAAACAAATAACAGCATGGGATCTAAGGGACTCCTTATTAAGGTGAAACTAATTACCTACAGATGAATAATGAATGCTGGGAACCACAGAGTTCAGAAGGTTCAAGAAGTTCTCTGAGGGAATCAAATTTATCCAGGGGCATGTAATTAATAAAACAAAGTTATGGAACTGTATAAACTAATCAGTGTTAACTATCCACCAGCAGCTATTTATCTGACAGGAAAATGACACGGGGACAATGTTCAGCCTCATGGTCTTTGTGCAGCTCATTTCCTGAAGCACACACGAGCACTGATCCTCTAAGCGACACGCAGATTTACTGGACAGTTAACAACATTTTCAATACAGCAGAGGCCCGACAATGTGATTGCTTCCAACTATTATTGATCCAGAATAGCCCCAAAATCTTTATTAATGTGAATCCCCGCAGCTGCTCTCCAGTTACGGTTTCCCACAGTCTCTAGCAGCAGCTATTTAGTGTCTGAATGCTCTACAAATATTATGTGGCTCCTCTGGCTATAATATAGCATAACGTCTGAGATACAACACAGGAGGAAGTGTAATATTGTCTTTTTTGTACCGCTGTAATGATCAGTTTCTTCATCAAAGACATGACTGGTGATCCTGTTACACATCCATGTTGCTGCATTCTCACTAAAATGACTATAATTCTTAGCAGGAGAGGCTGTAGATGTTCATGAGGAATATTCTCCCACATGACCTCTCCTAAAAAGGACCATGCCGAGTCCTACTTCTGAGGTTGAACAGGTACTATCTGAATTGTCTGCTGCTGTGGTTTATCTCAAGTTAATGTTTCAGAGATTGTTGCAGGTATTTTTGCAGAATCGACATGTTTACTCCTCCTGCATTGCTCAGACTGTCAAGTGAATTATTTACTGCAGGTGGAGCTATATGGTTTATTATAGAGGGGCCTTTTTCTCTTTTTTTAATAACCCCAATAGCAGTACAGATGGGATGCTGTGTAGCATTTAGATAACAGGAGCTAATGATTAGTAAATCATTTGGCAAACCTATATTTTCATCACAAAAGAGTGTGCATACAACATCTAGGAACAAATTGTCAACACATCAGTGACATGACTGGGTATCAGATGAGCATCTGAAAGAGGCAAAGTATCTCAGGAGTAAAAGGTGGCAGAGGTTTACCAATCTGTCTACCAATGTGTCTACATGTAGTGAAACAATCTCAGAATAAGGATTCTCCGTACACACTTGTGAAGGCTTTGACTGTCTCATCATCTCTGGTATATAACATCATAAAAAGAGCATCTGGAGAAATCTCTGTGTACTGGGTAGAAGGCCAAAAATCAAATCTGATGACGGTGATCTTTGGGCTCTCGAACAGTACTGCACCAAAAACATGCATAATTCTGCGATGAAAATCGATGGGCTCAGGAACGCTCCTGGAAATCACCGTCCCATTTACAAAGGAAGATTGAATGTCAGTCGTGCCCAGAAGAAGCCAAATGTAAACATGATCCAGAACTGCCACTATCTTCTCTGGGCCAAAGCTAATTTAAAATGGACTGAGTCAAGGTGGAAACCATCTTGTGCTCAAGATGGATTAAAATATGAAATGATCTTTGGACACCATGGAGACTGTGTCCTCTATACCAGTGGTCCCCAACCTTTTTTCCTTGTTCCCGCCTACTTGTGTCTAAGACCAGCCGGGCCCCCCGACCCGTACGTACTAGCACCAAAAGAGTAAAGATATTCGTTACAAACCTTTAATGTAAAAAATGAACATTAATTATGTTTTTTTGATACATTTCTCTTTGGTTTACCCTGTACTTTGTTTTTCTCACCTTCCTTTTGTGTCACCAATGTATAAAATACGCACAAAAAATAATTGCAAGGACATAAAAATATTTTTGAAAAATGTCTCTTTTAATATGAGAGCAACATTTTTTTTACATTTTTCCTTTAACAACCTGTCGGAGTAGTAGTATGATTAAATGTTGGATAATGATATAATAATACGTTTTTAAGTTTTTATCCTGATAAATAACTAAGTATTTTAAAATGACAAAAATATATTTCTAAGTGGGTTTATACAGACTTGGATTACTGTATTCCATTAGGTGTGTTATCACGATTTTTTATTTATCTAACATGTGTAAATATAATTTTTACAACTGCATATCCTCAAATCAGACAAAGTTCCGCGCCCCCCCAAAGATCTCTGGTGGACCCAGGTTGGGAGACACTGCTCTGTACTAAAGAGGAGCAACACCATCCAGCTTGTTCTCAGCGCTCAGTGAAAAAGCTTTCATCTCAGATGGTATGGAGGGACAGTAGCACCAGTGAAATGAACAGCTTAAACATCTGGAAAGGAATCAGTGCTAAAGGGCATACACAGGTTTTAAAGCAAAATATGCCGCCATCTGGACACTGCCTTCTTCAGGGAAGGCTTTGCATCTTTCAGCAAGACAATGCTAAATCACATACTGTATCTGTTTTGGTGAATGCACAGCTGGGTTGTACAATAGTCTTCTTCTTTCAGCTTTTCCTTTCAAGGGATCTCCAGAGTGAATCCTCTGTTTTCATCTTCCTCTGCCACAACAACCAACCACACATCCTCTTCCACCACATCCAGTAATCTTCTCTTTGATCTTGCTCATTTCCTCCAGCCTAGCAATCCATCTCCAGCGTCCTATCAGCTTTTTCACTATCTAGCCTCTCAATATAACTTCTGCTAATTTATATTCAAGTACATTGTACGGCCCTAAGGGCTGTACGATGTACTTTAACAAATATTATGCTTGTTCAGGGATATGATTCCTCTCTATTTCAAACTTGGAAGTTCCTCTTTATATAAAGTCTGCTTAGATATTAGTTTTATCTAAATACTGCATAAACCTTATAGACATTGTTATGTATCTCTGTATTGGGAATAGCTGTCCTCCTCCTGTGTGGTGGGGGAGGCGCTGTTTCCCTGGTGCCTTGGTGCTTTCCTCATTTTTGCCTTTCAGGTCAGGTCCAATCCAGGTGCACAGGATTGGGTCTGATTGCCTGGGAGGGTATTTAAGGAGAGGGTTCCAGGGCCGCCACTCTCTCTCCCTCCCTGCCTGTGACAACAACGGCCAACCATTTTTCCCTTAGTTGTTTCTTGTTACTTTGCACATTATTATCTTTAGTTACCTTGTACCTTAGGGCCTTATTTTTAATAAATATATGAATGGTTTACCTGTGTGGTCTCCCTACTTGTTGTGATCTACCGTGAGCCAGGTGGTCATAACAAATGGGGGCTCGTCCGGGAAAATTGGTAAGGTTGTCAGTACCTTACTAATGCCTGGATAGTTCGGTAGTACTTGCGTAGGAGACTCACAGTGTTTGGTTTGTTTGTTTGTTTGATTGCTCAATAAGTGGTTTGGTTTGCCTTAATAAACTTTGATTTGCTTGGCTTGCAGCAGGGGAGGACTGTGGCCACTTTCCTCCTTTGAGTGGTGACCTGGTTATCGGTTATGATCCTCAGCTGGATGGTGAGTAGACGGGGTTACTGTTGTCGCCCAGCTTTTGTCTGAAGCGTGTGGTTTAGATACCATGAGCTACGTGAACCCCCGTGGTAGGAGGAGAAGCGCTTAACGCTTGTTTGTTTTTTTTGTTTGTTGTTTTAGTTTGTTGTTTTTGGTGTGCTGTAAGCCGGGGCGCTATTCAGCAGTGCCATTAGGGTACTGTTGGTAGTTAAGCTGCTATGAGCGCACTGAAGACTAGGTTGTGGTTAGTCAGGGATTTTTTTTTTGAGTTAGACGCGGGGCAGCTCTTTCGCTTCATTCTCTCGCTAAGTAAAGCTACTCGCCGTCCTATGTTGGGGTATTATAGTTGATAACAGGGTCTTTTGTCTATACTTATGATAGTGATGGCCTGGTAAATGGTTTGAATTTGGTTTGAATTTGGTTTGACATTGTGGCCTTGGTTGCCTATTGATTACTGGTTATCAGTTACTGGTTGGGCGTTTGTAGTCATAAGAGTTGTGGTGAAATGGATCATGTGAGGGAATTTTTGGGAGCCCCATCAATTAAGTTGTTACAGCAGTTAAAGGTTGAGGAGTTGTGGCGAATTATTGAGCATTATAAACTGAGTGTTGATGTTGTGCCAGGTCGGTCGAAGAAGCCGGAAGTGGTGGCGGCCATACAGAGAGAGTTGGTGACCCAGGGCATATTGGAAGGCCATGAAAAGTCTCCGCCCATGGTGCCTCTTGGAGGTGCGGTGGGGGGAATCAGTATGAGTACAGGCTTATCATTCGCAGAGCAAAAGGAGCTGTTAGCGATGCAGATACGGCTACAGGAGCTTCAGGTGAGAGAGCGCCAGGCACATCTGGAGCTGGAGAGAGTGCGCCAGCCGGGACCCGCTGCGGGTGACGGGTCTGACGGTAGGCGTAGGGACAATTTAGGAGACATGGTTCGACTCTTACCAAAGTTTAATGAAAGAGATCCTGATGTATTCTTTTCATTATTTGAAAGTCTGGCCGATGAGAGAAATTGGTCCGATGCCGATCGCACAGCACTGATTCAGAGTGTACTGCCACTTAAAGCTCAAGAGGCCTATTTAGCACTTGACCCTGCAGATAGGAAGTCGTATGATAAAGTAAAGGCTGCTATATTTTTGTCTTATGAACTGTGTGCTGAAGCATACCGGTTGCGGTTCAGGAACTGGAGGAAAGTTGAGAAGCAGACTTATGTGGAGGTAACAAGGGAGCTGGTAAGTCACTTTAAACGTTGGCGTGAGGCAGCAGGAGTTAAGACTCTGGATGACCTGTGTGAGGTTTTGCTGCTAGAACAGTTTAAGAATATCACTCCTGAATGTATTGTAAATCATCTGAATGAGCGTAAACCTAAAACAGCCCTTGAGGCCGCTAAGTGGGCAGATGAGTTTGTGTTGACTTATAAAGGTCAAGCTAGTGATTTCCGTGGCCATGGTGGAGGAGGCTATGGCTACAGAACTGAGCAGAGCGGTGGCCTCCAGCCTCCTTACCGTGCTAGGTTCCCCAGTGGGAGTTCTGGATTCTCAGCTCATCGTACAAAGCATGAACATGCTAGTCCAACTAAGGTGGGTTCAGATTCTGCATGCAACTATTGTTTGGGAAAGGGGCATTGGAAGAAAGATTGCCCTGTGCTTAAAGGTAAAAGATATAGTGGTAAGGGGTTATCTACTGTTCGACCTCAAGCCATGTAAGTATATGTCAGTGGGGGACAGGGGGCTGTGGGCCCGGATGAAGAGGCGTATAAGGTAAAACCGTCTATGATGGCGACTGCTCTACCAAATCCTTCTGTGAGCAGCAACCGTCCAAGCGTCTCACAGGGCCCTGACTTCCTACATCCAAATAAGGTACCTCCTGATTACAGTCACTTTATCACAACAGGTTTTGTTTCATTGGCGGGTAATTCACAGAAAGTACCTGTGAAGATACTGCGTGACACGGGGGGGTCAGTATCTTTCATTCTTGACTCAGTGTTAAATTTTTCTGAGGGGTCAAGCCTGGGGAGAAGTGTGTTAATCCGAGACATGGGGATGCATACTTGGCCAGTTCCCTTCCACAAGATCGAACTTGACTCTGAATTGGTAAAGGGGGAAGTGGCAGTCGCCCTTAGATCATCCCTGCCAGTGGAGGGTGTATCAGTCATCCTAGGAAATGATCTGGCTGGAGGGAGGGTGTGGGAGGGGGTTCCACCACCACCTCCCATAGTGACGTCTGGGCCGACAGTTTTATCTGGTCCGGACAGTAGTGAGAAAGAGTTTCCAGAAGTTTTCACTGCTTGTGCGGTGACTCGCTCCATGGGGGGAGCAGGGCCTGACGACGGAGTTAGAGAGCCATCTAAACAGAGTACTGTTCAACTAACTGATCTGCCTCTTTCCCTGTCTAAAAGTGAGCTGGTCGTCGCCCAGCAGGAAGACCCTGAACTGAAGTCCTTGTTCGGTGAGGTCAAGTCCACAGAAGAGATGGAGAGTTTGGCACATGGGTACTTTGTACTGGATGAAGTGCTGGTTCGTAAGTGGCTTCCTTATGATGACTGTTCTGTAGGTGATCCAGTGTTCCAGATAGTCATTCCTATAAAGTTCAGGGACATGGTTTTGGAGACAGCCCATGGTGATGTAGCAGGACATATGGGGGTTAGGAAGACCTGTGATAGGTTGCTACGGTATTTCTTCTGGCCGGGGTTGAGGAAGGAGGTTACACGGTTTATTAAGACTTGCCATACCTGCCAGATAACTGGTAAGCCTAACCAGATCATTAAACCTGCACCTCTTTATCCTATTCCCGCAGAGAGCGAGCCATTCCAGCATCTCATCATCGACTGCGTGGGGCCGCTCCCTCCATCTAAGTCAGGGTGCATCTACCTGTTGACGGTAATGTGTCAGACCACTCGTTACCCAGCGGTGTATCCGCTACGCTCCATCACCACACGGTGCATTGTGAAAGCTTTGACCCAATTCATATCTATCTTTGGTATTCCCAGGGTCATACAGAGCGACCAGGGGTCCAATTTCACATCACAGGTGAAGATGCTGTTGAGTACAGCTCCTGTCCTGGCAGCGCCTAAACTAGATCAGCCATTCAGGTTACAAGTAGATGCTAGTCAGGTTGGGGCTGGGGGTGTCCTTTTGCAGACTGATGGTGAAGGGGTGGATCGGCCAGTCAGCTATTTTTCAAGGAAGTTTAACCGCCACCAGCTAAACTACTCGACGATAGAGAAGGAAGCGTTAGCGCTGGTGTGGGCTCTGCAGCATTTTGATGTGTATGTGGGTAGTCCATCCAGTAGTCGTGTATTCAGACCACAATCCCCTAACCTTCCTTCACTCTTTGCAGAGTCCGAGCCAGCGGCTGATGAGGTGGACGCTTTTTCTACAGCCTTACAACCTGAGCATCCGGCACATACGTCGTGTGGACAACGTAATAGCAGATGCGTTGTCACGTGCGCCCGAGGGGTTGGAGTGAGCCGGTTCCTCCCCTTTCAGTTGCTCTTCACAATATCCCATCTAACCTTGTCTTTCCTCCTTAAAGATGCTCTCCCGGTACCAGGAGTTGCGGGTGGCTGGGCAGTGGTGGGTGGAGGTGTGTGGGGGTGAACCAGCAGGGTGGAGTCCGACCCCCAATTGACCATGAGTTCTATGTGTACATAGTCAAACTAGTTACCACCAGTACTGGTAAATGGTAATAGTGGGTCATGTTTTTTTGGTTGGTGTAGGCAGTACTGAAAGCCTTATTTACAGAGGCCATGGTGTGGGGCCTCTGTTTTAAGGGGGGGGGGGGTGTTATGTATCTCTGTATTGGGAATAGCTGTCCTCCTCCTGTGTGGTGGGGGAGGCGCTGTTTCCCTGGTGCCTTGGTGCTTTCCTCATTTTTGCCTTTCAGGTCAGGTCCAATCCAGGTGCACAGGATTGGGTCTGATTGCCTGGGAGGGTATTTAAGGAGAGGGTTCCAGGGCCGCCACTCTCTCTCCCTCCCTGCCTGTGACAACAACGGCCAACCATTTTTCCCTTAGTTGTTTCTTGTTACTTTGCACATTATTATCTTTAGTTACCTTGTACCTTAGGGCCTTATTTTTAATAAATATATGAATGGTTTACCTGTGTGGTCTCCCTACTTGTTGTGATCTACCGTGAGCCAGGTGGTCATAACAACATATGTACAGTACATCTAGAACATCTAGAATACAATAACATATAACTAAGCGTTCAGCTAGTAAACAAAAGGAAACAAAAGCAATATTCATAGACTGTGCCATAAAAATGAAGGGGACACTTAATCTACTTAGTACAACAACAATTAGTTAAACATCCAGCATATCAGTCTGGTTATAATTATTGTTCATACAACAAAACATGATCTACTTTCATTTGATTTATGAAATCTCAGGGAAAAACATACATTATGGATCTCAAAGTTATTTTTCTGAATGTCAGACTCTTTAGGTGTCAGAAGTCACATACAGTAGGAGTAATAGGTGTAATGGTGCACAGAGAGCAGCGATGTGAAAAGCCTCACACCCACTGCACTCCCTTCCTTTGTCTGAGGGGATGAGGAGGTGTTTGTGACCTTGTGTGTCTTTTTCTGAGCCGATCTGTGTGCCAGGTGGTGCCAGCGGTAGTTCTCCCACTCGGCAGGTGTTTTGTGTGCCAGCGAACATATGGTTGTCTCGCCAGCTGTCATCATAACACGTCAGATACGCTTGTACCTCAGAATTAGCAGAGCCCAGAACTGTTGTGGTGGTTTACCTCACTGAGGAGGAAGAGATCATCTTGGAATAGCAAATGTGCTGCTTGTAAATGTTGAAAACAGAGCTCAAGAAGAATCAAGAATATAGATTTTCTTTAGTAACTTCGTTCATTTTCTGCTTTAAATTACTGTTATCTTCATTTTATTTCACTGTAAAAATGTTACACATTTTTTATTTAGTGTTAATGTACCAGTTATTACAATATCAAAATTAACACCATTTACAGTAACCTGACCACCTCCACCACTTCGTCCACCTCCCCACCTGCTCCCCCCCCTCCACCACTCAGCCCCTGTCTCCCTTCTCTCTCTGTCCCCAGCGCTGCTGTCCAGACTCATGGTGGGCATGAAAACCTCTTCCTGTGCTCTGGACCCCATCCCATCCACATTTATAAAAAACTGTCTCCGCGCCATCTCCCCACTCATCATTGGCATCATCAACTCCTCCTTCAGCTCTGGCTCAGTCCCCGACACCCTCAAACTGGTAGCTGTCACCCCCACCCTCAAAAAACCTGGACTAAACCCTGACACCATGAACAACTTCTGGCCCATTTCCAACCTCCCTTTCCTGTCAAAAATTCTGGAACGTGCCGTCACCACTCAGCTCAACACCCACCTCACCTCCAATGATCTGTTTGAACCATTTCAATCTGGTTTCCGCTCACGTCACAGCACAGAAACAGCCCTCATCAAAGTCACCAACGACCTCCTTCTCTCCTCAGACTCCGGCCACCTCAGCATTCTCCTTCTCCTGGACCTCACAGCAGCCTTCAACACCATCACCCACACCATCCTCCTTTCCCGCCTGGAATCATCTCTCAACATCACCGGCTCCGCCCTCTCCTGGTTAAAATCATATCTCACTAACAGACATCAGTTCATCAGCATCAACTGCTCCTCCTCCACTGCCCCTCTGTCACAAGGCGTCCCCCAGGGTTCGGTGCTTGGTCCACTTCTCTTCATCCTCTACATGCTCCCCCTCGGTAACGTCATCCGCCGCCACCGCCTCCACTTCCACTGCTACGCTGACGACGTTCAACTATACATCTCCACCAAATCCCTCACCTCTGCAACCCACTCTACCCTGACGAACTGCCTCACTGAAATCAAATCATGGATGCACTCGAACTTCCTCAAACTCAACTGCAACAAATCAGACATGCTCATCATCGGCTCCAAATCCCTCACCAAAACCACTCACAACTTTACTCTCACTGTTGACACTCTGTCCCCCTCCACTCACATCCGCAACCTCTGAGTTATTCTGGACAACAACCTCTCTTTCCAACACCATGTCAACCACATCACAAGAACTGCTTTCTTCCATCGCAAAAATATTGCCCGTCTCCGTCTATCACTCTCCTTCCACGCCGCTGAAACTTTGATCCACGCCTGCATCACCTCAAGACTCGACTACTGCAATAGCATCCTCTACGGCTCATCTTCCAAAGTCCTCAATAAACTTCAATACATTCAAAACTAGTGGTGGGGAAAAAAAATCGATGTTCCAATATATTGTTGCACTCTCTGTTGCAATAAATAATCGATAAACTGACGGCAAATATTGATATTTTATTACAACACACATAGGGCCCGATTTACTAAAGGTTTGCGTGTGTTAAAACGTGTGCAAACTTGACATCACCCGCAAACCAAAGTGCCAGCTGATCTACTAACAGCGTGCAAAGACGACTGCGTCTCTGAAATGCGCAAAATTGCACACGCAATTCAGTTAGTACTTTTGCCCTGATAAATAATCAATATGGGGCGTACCCGCCAGAACGCGCTAAATACTGGGAGGGGAAGATGCAAATTGCTCCATTTACCACGCGCAATTAGATTTACCAAGCCTGAAAGTAATTGCGCGTATTGTGATTGCGCCTGTATTTAATACGTTCGAAAGGAAGGTGCTAATCTGCTGCTGCCGTTATTGTGGCAAGGAGGCGACATCCAAAATCAAAGAATACGCAGAGAGAGAGTCTTTATTCTGCTGCATGCTATTTTAAAAATGGTTGCACAAGTTTTATTAAAGGCCACTTTTTCTTTAGTTCTTCGCCTTATATCTTTGCCAACTTATTTTATTGTGCCCCCCTCCACTCGCCCACAAGCAGGCCAAGCCTTTGTGCCAAAACTTTGTATTTTATTGATTACTTATCTTATTGAACGTGAAATCATCCTTCGTAAATTACATTTAATTAAAACCCGTGCTTATTAATCACAAAACACAGGTTAAACATCATGACCAAATCTGCTCCGTCCCGCTGTGTCAGGATCAGCGCAGAGACTGCAGCTTCGCCTGAATTATGGTTCCGCGTTAAATCGACGGCGTAGCCGACGCGTAGGGTCGCGGGCGGGGTGCGTCGCCGCGTTTAGCCTACGCCGTCGGTTCTGCGTTGGTGTGACGCGGAACCATAAATCAGCCTGTAGTGTGCGCTCTGTGCGCTGTTCTGAACACTTCTCTTCTTTCGGCCATATGATGGTCCCGTCTGTCACACATTTACTGTCAGTGTTTGCTATATAATATATAATATTTGCAATATACTGTGGACATCTGAATAAAAACTTAACTCATAAATAGATGAATCAAAGCGCTCTCTGTGTCTGATTGTCTTTTTCTCCTCAGATCATGCCGAGCACCGCCGGCTCACGCAAACCCGACCAATTCAATATTAAAATCAAATTCGGTCCTGTGGCCCGTTTTTCTATTTCGTATTTTTGATCTGTGCCTAAAATTGAAATATGAAAAACCAGACGTTTTTCTGTTTTTTGTGTTACCAACTGCATTTATTCTATCACAGCTTTTTTCCGATATTGCGTTTCTTTTGGTAATGTTTAAATTTCTTTGCTGTAGTTCATGAATGTGTTTATTTGCCTCTTCCACTAATATCTCTAACTCCAACTCGTTCAATTTCATTTTGCGCTTGTGACTTGTGACTGTGCATTCCATCCAGACTCTCCATGGCGCAAACGTAAGACGCGCAACACCTCATTTAAATACTGCGGTTTGCACCTGTTATCAATTGCGCACGCATTCTTAGTTGATCACCCGCAAACCACGCAACAACTGCACGCGCAAACTTTTTCAGTGCACACGCAATTTAGTACTCTTTATTTAGGATCTTAGTAAATCGGGCCCATAATGTACTTACGCGGTTGTCACTGCACTATTGTTCATGCACTTTAATTTGTCCAGCTGTACAGTGTTTACATTTACAAGACTAGGAGGCAGTGAGGCTCTATACAAATGCACTTTCTTTGTACATTGTATGAAGTTCTGGCATTGAATAAACGCATAACTACAGACGCTTTCCTTTTTATGGGTATTTTTTCTTTTTCAGTCACATATATCGTGATATATTGATTCAATGTCTTCAATATATTCAAAATATATCGAATATTGTAGATATTGTGTGTTATTGTGTTATTGATATTATCGTTATCGTGGGCCACATATCGCCACAGTATTGAATCGTGAGTTACTTGTATCGTCCCACCCCTATTCAAAACTCTGCCGCTCGCCTGCTCACCCACACCCGCTCCCGTGACCACATCACCCCAGTCCTCCAGAAGCTCCACTGGCCCCCCATCCCTCAACGGATCCATTTCAAAGTCCTCCTCCTCACCCACAAAGCTCTCCACAACCAGGCCCCCTGCTACCTCACCGACCTGCTCCAACGTCACACTCCCTCCCGCAGCCTCCGCTCCTCTGACGCCAACCTCCTGTCCCCTCCACTCAGAACCAAGCACCGGACCTGGGGTGACAGAGCCTTCTCCATCGCTGCTCCTTCCTCTGGAACTCCCTCCCCAAACACATCCGTGACTGTACAGACCTCCCAACATTCAAATCCCATCTCAAAACTCACCTTTACAGAACAGCCTTTAATGTGTGATTAATGTGCCGTGTCATGTAGTGTCCTCATGTACTGTCCTGTGTCTTGTAATTGTCCTATGTGTACTGCTTTTATGATTTTTATACTATTGTAAAGTGTCTTTAGTGTCTTTAAGTGTACTGCTTTTAAGATTTTTACTAATGTAAAGTGTCTTTGAGTATCGCGAAAAGCGCTAATAAAATGTATTATTATTATTATTATTATTATTATTATTATTATTATTATTATATCTTTACATTTATCTGGAGCTCTTTCAGATTGACAGAGGCTGTTCAAATTTAACAACCCCAAGCAAAATATCTCATAAATTAAGAGAAGTGTGTTTCCAATACCTCGAGACCTCTGACTATTATCTGCACTGCAGCCTCCACTAATTTAATCCATCAGTCTGAGTTAAACTGTGAAAACAGACAATATTAAGTCTACTTTTTCAAACGAATTATTGGTAAATGCAATTTTCTTCTTTTAAAGATAAAGAACACAGCTATTTTGCCTGTCATTCATAATCACACACTGGCTTTGGCAGAGCAGCACAATTTAGGGCTCAATCTCTAGCTGAGGAGGATTTGACATGTGGTATCCTGGATCAACGCAGCAACAGTCTGTGCTCACCTTGCCTGAATTATAAAAGGCCTCAAGTATCAAGTATCTAAGCACTTATTGCATGTCTTTGGATATATGCATACAGTTGTGTGAAAAAAGTGCCCTCCACTGCAAGTTACAACAATAAGCATAATGAATTAAAACATTCACACAAGAGGCTAAGAATACATGCACACAACAACAGTGTTTTTTTTGTGAAAATGCAGCTTTACGAAAAATAACTGTTTTTGTGCTGATGTTGACATAATGATGCAAAAATAAACACACCAACAACCAGCACCCAACGGGAAATGCTTGTCCTGCTGACCAAATATGGTCCACAAACTGATTATCATAAAACCCTCCCCACAATAAAACCAGTATCATAACTACACGTGAGAGCTTATGACTTTACCCTCTGTGTGAAACATCCCAAGTATGGGATTCTGAGGCTTGATGTCCTTCAAATCAAAAGTATTCTTGTTTAATCAATTATCTCCAAATAAAGTGATGCCATGTCGAAGAAATACTTTCCCTTTTACCTTCTCACATGTTTATAGGAAATACCACAATGATTTTATGTGGATCTCACTGGTTACACAACCGTGTTAAAATGCTGGCGTCAGCTTGGAGATTCAAAGCTGGCACTCTTTGCAGAAGCAGTTAAAGTTTGTGCTTCATTTGTGTGGAAACAGCTCTCCAGTGTCAGAGCTTACAGTGCTGTTTAGTCGCTCGCAATATTGCCAAGTTTATGAAGCTACAGGGAAAAAGTTTCGAAAAAGGGATATATGATATGGTGCAAAAAAAGAAAAGGGTGGGGAACTCAGAAATACATGACCTATCAAAATGTACCTGGGCAAAATACTAAAATGCTTTTTTTAGACTTAACAATATGTGTACATGTGCACACAGTAATAATATATCTTCACTTATCTCACAACAAAGTGTGTCAAAAGAAAAATATAAACAACTCCAAATATTTGCAATAACTGAACAATCTCTTTCAATCCTAGTCTTGGCTGACAAAGCAACAAACATTAAAAAGTGAGCGTGTTACCTGGGATACAGGTATAACAATGAAAGAGCCCCCGCCGGCACTCTCCGTGACGACCGCCAGGAACTTGGAGTTGACCGCACAGAAGTGGTTGTCATGGACGTTCTTGGTGATGGGGATGCCGTCATAGCAGTGCTCCCGGTTGGCTACTTTGCCATAAACATTTCGAAACTTGGAGCTTCGGTAGGTCGGACGCCATGACATCTGAGCAGGAAAACAAAGCAAAACAGAACAAAAAAATCTAAGTTAAATACTTACACTTGACGTTAAGACAAAGAAAGTTTTTTTATGTAACAAATTCCAGCAACCAGGCATTTCAAAGTGCTTTAAATAATATAAAAGCTAAAAAGACATACAGTAAATGCAAATAAAATAGAAAAATACACATAAAAATAAACAAAAGATACTGGAAAATATTCTAGTGCCTTAGATAAAGTGTTAATATTGTTAAGTGTGAAAGAAAACAGACCCAAACCTAAAATTAGTTCAGTTTAAACATGAGGAAAACAGAGTAGGAAAATTAAAACCTCATAGTTAAGTAGACAGACTTTTGATCCTATTCCTACTGCACTGCTTGAGACACTGTGTCCCAACGCTGCTCCATGAGGACCCCTGTGTTTCGTGTTTTAAACGTCTCCTTGCATCAACAGACCTGATTCATATTAATGGAGGCCATCAGCTCGTCATCAAGGTCTGCACAAGTATGTTAATGACAAAGTCATTTGTAACAGGGTGCATTGCAGCAGAAAAACATCTAAAACATGGATCAGGGTTGGGAAACACAGAACTTAAGATGATAGCACTGCTTTTGGTGCCGATCTAACTCTATAGCAGCGTTTACATTTTTTTCCTTTAACATAGACTGTGGAAATTAACCATGAAAAGAAAAAAAGAAAACCACCTTAGATGGTGAAAATATCTTATTTCTGTAGATAGCGTGTAGCTATTGGCATGATATCCATTTTCCACACCTGCATCGTCCTGTTCAGGGTACCTTTGGGCCTAGAGACTATTTGACTAGCTAACATACACGTAGCCAGAGCACCCATGTCAGAGAAAACCCATGCAAGCACAAGCAAAACAAGCAAACCCCAAGCATAAGAAGCTCCAGCTGGGATTCGGACAGAAAACCTCCTTAGTATGAAACAACACTGCTAACCAGTAAAATCGAATGTAGCATTTGCATCCTCAGAACCCACTATCGAAGGGTGGGCTGTCCCATCTGTGCAGATATGATAACAGTCGCACATTCTGTAGTGGGAAATCATCCAAACCTGTGATGGGTGTGAGACTTCAGAAGGGGGAAGTGTGCTAAAACTGTGTTGACACTATTAACGTTGCTTGAGAGACTATAAAATGTGCAAGGAGGGAAAAGCCATCAAAAAAGAAAATTTCTCCAAATGTATGATTAGAAAATGGCTTACACACTGCAGACTGTAATATACCTCATTGTTTATGGCTGTACTGTGTTTTACATGGAGCCAAGAAGAAAAGTAGTCATTGTTTAAAGTCACCACAACAAACAAAAAAGGAGTTGGTTGAATTTGACTCAAGGGGGAGTTTCTTTTGTGGTTTATTTCGTCATATGGACCACTTGATTTTCCTTATTAGTGGGCTTGGCCAAATTATCAGGGACTGTGGGAGTTTTGTGCTAATGAATACAATCTCATTTTGAGCATTTTTTTTAAGACAGGATGCGGTTATGAGCATTATTTTCAGAAACTCTTTTGATGGTAACTATTATCAGTCTCAACTGTGGGGAGAAGATTCATGAGTGCCAACAGATCAGTGGCAGCAGCGCCGGATGACATCAGGCAATCCTCTATTCAGCATTGTTCCACAGAGCGGAGCTGCTGGTGGTGGGAGTGGTGTACGATGCAAATAGAAACATCCTCCGACCATGTTGCTGTTGTCTCAAAGCAGACTGGAGAAATGGCAACCAGCTGGCTGCACAAGCATGGGCGATCGCACTGCTCGCATCTTAAACCTGACAGCTCTAATGGCTCTGTTTTCAAATGTTCAGTTTGCTTCTTAAACCACTGGCTGATAAATTGGTTCTGCGAGATTAAGCAAAGTAGTGTTTTTTACTCCAACATGTGTAGCTCTATTTAGAGGAGAAAAATAATTCACAACAACTTTTGACAAAGTTTGTCGTACGTTTTGAAGCAATGCTTTAATTAGTGGTTCAACACATTTTCCCCACCGTTTTTATTGTGATTCACTTTCTCTGTACAGCCAAACCAATAAAACAAGATTGAGTCTACATTTCTTATTCCTGCGAAAGGCTTTCAAGTCCAATTTTTCCATGCTGGTTGCACACCTGTTTTCCTAGAAGAATATGAGGTTCCCGTTAAGGTGTTACAAAGTCAGAAGAACACAACAAAACAACTGGACAGATTCAATGAAAGGCCACACATTTATAAATAATTTAACAGGTCGCTTTACACTCAATTCTGAAACTTCAAGCACTTTTATCGATGCCATCATAACATCTTTTTATGTCAAACATTTTAATTAGAAATAATGAGTTATCTGTAGTGAGCAGCACACAAACTTCTCACCCTCAGCACATTCGCACACATATCGTCTGATCTGAGGCCATGTCTGCATGGGCTGCATAATGGTAGCTTGTTAAAGAATTAATGAAGAACAGAGGAGCAGTAAGTGGCCTGAGGGACAGTTGGAGGAGATGGACAGAGGAGACGTGCCTGCTTTGAGTCCTCTCTACAAGGATGCTCATTCATTGGTGATGGTTTTCTGGCACAGGGAGGATTTCTGTCTGAGTGTCTTTCCTACCTCACGAGGGTTTGTAACACAACAACACACACAGATCATGCAATGGCATGCACATGCACAAAAACATAGGGAAGACTTTGCATCCATCTCATCACAAGACTTCTGGGTGGTGAGGATGATTCCTTCTGCTGCTGAACAGAGCAGGCCTTTTTTAACTTTGCAGACAGTTTCTGCTTTTGAATATTTTCACCACAGGACTGTTTTCATGCCAAGTTGGATTCGTATGAAACCTCCTCCGAGTCCCACAGATGTCACATATTTGAAGCCCTCAAAGTCCTGCTAAGCTCCCTATTGAAGCCATCACCTTACCTTACCAGCGTCCTCTGTGTGACACTTCAGTCACAGAGTCCCTGTGGCCTTCTCAGACTGCAAACATCCACCCTTCTTTATAAATGAGCTGCAAGGCTCTCCTCTCTTCCTTCCTTCCCTTTCGAATGCAACCAGTCGGCCTGTGTCTGCTGTCTCCTTCTCTCTCATGTTTTTCTACCCCCCTCCCCTTTACACTCACTCTTCCCACCCTCTTCTCCTCCTACTAGTGCTGATAGCTGCAGGGCCAGCACTCCCCCTTCCCTCCTCGTCCCCCTCTCTTCCATCCTGCCACTCAGCCAGCCCTCTGCATCTCTCTGTGTCTCCACTGCAGTTCGGCCTTCAGCTCCAGCAGTGCAGCAGCACTGGAGTGGAGGCCATTTATCCTCTTTCCTCTCCCACCCGCTGCTTGTTTGGAATCACAAGAACTCGCTGGCTGATTCCCAGCACTGTTCTTTCAAGTTCATTTTTCTCCTTGGATCCTTGTCTTTTTTAAATCTTGTATCACTATATTTTTCACTCCAATTATTTATTTATGTAGTTATTATTATGATTTATTTTCAATGAGAATCATGCTCCACGAGCAACCATGATCAGTTTTGGTAAATCCAATAGCAGCAAAAGCAAGAAGATCACGATTTCAACAAAAACAACAAGTAATAAAGACTTTCTCTCCATGGACTGAAGTCAATGAAACATAAACTGTCTTCAGATGACACCTTCAACACTATAGGCTGTATAACACCCAGTTATCTTAAAACAAATAAAGAAAATGAAAGAAAATAAGGCTTTCAGGTTTTAAATTTTGATGGATATAAAACATTTCATATCAGGCTATAAAATGTTATTTCTTCTTCTGTAATCTATGGTTTTTATATGTCTTTTAATTCGTAAAGATATGTCCTTTCATAATGACTTGATAATGGCTTCTGTTGTTAAAGTGTATTTATAATTTAATTGTTTCTATTGTTCAATAGATACTATCTTGTTGTATCTAATTTATACTTAGTAAACTCTCTGAGTGTGTGTTAATAAAAAGCAGCTAGCAGTTGAAATAGTTGAAATTCATTCAGTTACTGGTGTTAAGACTTTTTCGATATATAAATACATGACTACTAATGATCAAATTACAACAACTACCACTACATCTGTTATAATAATAATAATAATAATAATAATAATAATAATAATAATAATAATAATAATAATAATAATAATAATAATTTAGGGAGGCAGTTGTGTAAAATATTTCTCTGACACCCCCTAAAGTCTCTGTGCTTCTCAAACAGCCTCTGGTCAGTTCAATACACAAAGGCAGGTGTTGTAGTGAAAATTGCATCCCCTGATGATTGTCAATATGTTTGAAGTGGGAATGAGGCCCTTCAGGACCGCTATGAAAGAGGTTTGATGCAGCCTCTGACTTCACGTGCACAGGTGCGCTGATTTCTGCCCCTCTGTGTCCGTGCATGTGTTGTCTGTTAGCTCCAACACACATTTACTGCAGTGTTCATGGCCGCAAGGAACAGCAGTCCCGAGAGAAGAGTGTTTGTTAAGAGCTTTTTTTTTAATCGCCTCCAGACACTGTTGCTTCTTTAAACAAACCAGTTTCGGTGTGTCTCTCTTAAGGCGTTCAAACCTCTTTCATACTTGCAAATAGCAGCAGGTCTTTGTTTCTTGGTTTCTCAACAATTACCAAAGCATCAAGCTATTTGAGCGTGAGAGAGTGCACGGTTGTTTTTCTCATTTGTGTCTGTGTGGATAGACTGGCGACTTGTCCAAGGCTTCACCCTGAGCCGGATGTAGCAAACCGAAGGACGAAAGAATGAATCTACCTATTTAACTGAAACAAAACACATATTTAACTGCACTGAAAAAGCCATTGCTAACTGAACAGTGATATCATTTGGCTTACATTTTTTATCTTCCCAGCAGCAGCCAAACAAGTCCTCCATTCTCAAACTATGCACAGCCAAAGGCAGCATACTGACCTATTATGAATCCCATAAAAGCCATTCAAAAATCCAATGGATTGCTTATATTAATCCAATCAAGATTTTCTTACTGTTCCTGCCAAAGCAGGAAGTGCGACCATCTGAGCTCACATTCAGATTCAGAAAGGAAATCCACAGGGCCACTCATGTCTCGTCACTCAGACACAGTGAAGGCCTGACAAGCCATCATGTCATGTTCTGTGCTTTGTTGTTTATTTTTTCTTTGGCACTGATGTTTTGAATTCATTTCAATGACCCTCTATCTTTGCAAGGAGAAAATTTCACAAAAGGAGCGATATCCCATTTCCCCCCAGTGTGAAGTGGGTTCTTAATATGTGAGTCACACAGGAAGTATCACAGCTTGACTGAAACTGTTGCAATATTTTCTAAACTGTGACGGTAATGTTTTAAGGAATGGTTTTAGTCCTAAAAGCTTTTTGTCTGCGGTGAAACTTTTCAGGCATCAATGAGCATTTTACAAGCTCTCAGGAGACATTAAGAATCAAACGCTGATGTTTATCAGTGAAGTTTACTTCATCTTAGAACATTAAGCTTTGTCTATATTTTCAATGTGATGAGTATTTTACAGCAAGCAAGAGGAGCAGGTAAAACACTATAGACACAGTCAAAAACCAGTAAAGTGTTGAGAAAAAAAGTGCAAAAGATACAAATAGGGGTTAAAGCCAAAACATGCTATGATGCTAAAGGTATAAACTTTCTGTTGATTTCTTCCTATCTATAAAATTTGAGAGTCTAATTTGTAAATGTGGTTGTAGCTTTGAGCATTTCTTTTTTATAATATTATTTAAATCAGTACACTGTTTGTAAAGCACCAAATGTGTGGTGTCATTCAAGGCCAAATGTGTTGAGAATCAAAACCCAGAATCTGTAACCAAGAAAAGAAAAACTCTAACCGAGAGTGTCATCATCTTTATGGGTTATACTTCTTTTTCCTCTCCAGCAGATTGAAAACCATCGACATTTAAGAAACATTCTTTCTCAGTTGGGCTTTTTCATTTTTGCCATTGCAATTCTGAAACAAGTGTCAAATCAGCGCTGCGTCAATGTACAGCGGGGAGGCGAGTAGTAGCTGAGATCTAGTAGCGCCTTGTGTCAACGTCCGAGTGCCAAAAACCTCATTGTCATGGTCACGGAGAACCAGCAAGTGAGGTAAGATGTTAATACCCATCCCTGGTTTATCATATGTGATAAAGTTGTTAGGTCTTTAATAGATTTGCTGATGACATCACAGCTAACCTCTGTGAAGGAAACACGCTTAGCCAATCAGCTACTAGATTTGAGCTATGTCCCGCCTTCCTGTTGAGGCTTGACTCGGCACTGATTTGACACTCAGAACCGAGACAGACAGTTTGAAAACAGCGACGGTTTTGGAAGTGATGGAGAGAAAGAAAAGTGTAACTCGAGAACATGATGGCACCCTCGGTTTGAGATTTTGATTTCTTCGTTACAGATTCTGGGTTTTGATTCACAGATTTTCACTTTTGACAAGACATTTGGGGTTAAATGGACAGATTTAGATCACAATTTAATTTCATTCAAAAGGCAATAAAAGACTATTTTAATGCAAGACAAAGTAAAGACATTCACTTTAGGAGCATTATATTTCAATCATATTCCAATGAAAGCCAGTTTGTTAAAATCCATTTATAACACAATTCAATGAAGTCAGTTCCTTTTAATTGAATTGATTGAACTGGTGCCAGTTCATAAAAAGTGCAGTGTAGTTAAAGGAGCATGAGGCTCCTTTTAAGAAATGAGACTCTCTAGCGCCACCCTTCACCACGACGGCCATTGGGGGTACTGCAGCCAACAGTGAAGCCGGCACGGGAGAACGGGGAGAACGCGCATGCAGCGTCATGTGACGTCACATCCGCAGCCCAGCGCGGGAAATTCGGGACCGAATTGCAGCACATTTTGCAGCACACAGCCTGTTCAAGGCAACGGAGAGATACACTAGAGGGCTCATTCGTTTTGGTTTGGAACTCTGACATTATTACTAGAAAACTTAAAACATTTAAGATTTTTTTTCATAAATCCTGCCTCAATCCTGCCTCAAGCTCCTTTAAGGATCCAACAAGATTCCTCTGAATCTTTCCTTCGATCCTGTGTCTTAGGTATAGATTGCAGTCGGTGGAAAGAAACAACTTCATCTTAACAAAAACTGACTTCCAGCAGAACCACTCTTGGTTTGGACCATCACCTCCTTTACATATAATAGCTTTCTGTAATGTATTTGCATTATCAATGTAATGTTACCTCAAATGATGATTTGACTGAAGGAATGTATTTTGCTAAAAGAGCATCTTTTAATGTAAAAATATTTTCATTCTACTGTTATGTTCAGAATGTATTAAGCATTATCCTTAGATACATTTCATAGTACTTATAGTGGAAAGTCCAATCATTTTGAAAGTTAAAGTCAAATGATTTTCTGGGTGTTTTGATTTTTTATGTTCATGTTCCAACAGGAAGAACTCTACTGGATTCCACTTTTCAGGTTCACCACAGAAACTTGTGGTCATTTGTTGACGAATATTTATCCAATGCACTCTGAGCAGCACTGAGGGGCAACTGCTGCAAATCATAACACAACTATAACCTGCCAATAAAGAAGGGCTTGGTCTCATTGCAAGGTGTACTTCCAAGTTTCCATGGGGGAGTAGACTCCAAACCTGTGGAGCACATCAGCTGCAAGTGTGGAATAATGCCTGATGCAGAAAAAGGCACTATTCACACTAAAAACCAAGAAGCTAGTGTTTTCACATGGCTTTGCTCCGACAGCTGTATAAAGGAAAGGGACAGCAAAAAATGCACAAAACAGCAGCTGTGAATAAATGGTGAATGGAATAAAATAGAACACAATAGATTTAACACAACTGAACCTGCAGCCAAAACCGAATCACTCCATCTGGAGATTTGTTGAATTTTCCAGATGTCCAGTGCTGGAATGCTGGAAAGGTAATCTTTTATTTGAGCCTGCTTTTATTTGAGTTCGTTGAAAAGAGGTCACAGAAGCAGTTGGAGCTCACTCTGCCTCCACAATCAGACGGACGTGTGGATATTACAGTAACAAGAAGACTATGAAATCCTGTGAATGCATCGTAGTTAACAGCTCAGAAACAACAAAGCGGTTTGCTCGGTCGCTCGTTCTCTTGGCCTGGTGAAAGCATTGCTGATTCTGCACGAGTTTCAGGGTTTGTTTTCATGATGATAGGGCTCTGTGATGGCAGGAGATGCAAAAAGCTCAGCTAAAAGCAGCTCTGAGGAGTTAAGCCAGCCCCATTAAGCTGCTGTACAGAGCATACTACCCAAGCAAAGGAAACGCAGGAACTCATCAGGAGAGCTCTTATCAGAGCAATGCACAAGTACACGGAGGAGTGGGCATCCTGGAGTATATCCATTTAAAATAAAAGGACTTGGCCATCTGCTCTGGCAGAGCCATCATCCAGGTAAAATAAATGACTATGTATATTACTTCCCAGATATTCTGATATGCTGAATCTTTGTCTATATCCCTCTCACTAATGCATATCATTTTTCCAATTCAAACACAAAAGAGGCACATTTTTCCCCCAATTGCACTTAAAAAGCCATTCATCCAAAAACCAGAAAAAAGGGCTAAATTAATAATATCCTCTGTACTCCCCTCTCCTTTTCCCTGAGGAGTTTCTGCCACATGCTTTTTAGAGCATAATGAAGCAAGCTGGGCCTCACACCCTGGGTGACAGAGGGGGGGGGGGTTGGAGACACAAGGTGAAGGAAATATCCAGAGGGAAGACAGGAATAAAAGAGGATTTGTAAGGAAAGTAAGTACGAAGGCAGTTACAGATAAAAAATCAGAGATGGTGAGGCAGTTAAGGCTAAAGAGAAGACAAGATAAGGAGAAAGATATAGATGAAAAGAGGGCAAGCTGGTTGACGAGAAATGATGAAATATTTAAAGAAAGGAAGAGGCAGACAGAGAGGAGGAGCAAAGACGACTCTTACCAGACAGAGATTAACTCCCCTCAGTCAGACCACCTGCTCAGCACACACACACACACACACACACACACACACACACACACACACACACACACACACACACACACACACACACACACACACACACACACACACACACACACACACACACACACACACACACACACACACACACACACACACACACACACACACACACATAGCGTTTTGCTTAAACGAACAATATTCTGACATGATTGCCTTTGGATGTATTTTTTTCCTGATGAAAAGGTAAAACCACAAAGAGGATTCCTTATTTTATGCGTTGAAAACACGTGCTTGAAGAATGGTGGTACATAACGATGATTAAAACATTGATTCTGGTAATTGATTCTTAGAAACTTTTACAATAGATAAATAAGAAAAAGAAAAATAAGAAAAAGTTGATTAATGTCACAGCACAAAAATCTTATCAGGTCTTAAATGAAATCCCTCTGGCGGTGGCTCAAAAGAAAAAAAAACCCATGGCAGTCAGCCCAAGACACTTAAAATGAAGGAGCACTTTGATCAGATTATTAAAATCCATCACTGAAATAGAAGCACAGATACAGCTCTGGAATGATTAATAAGTCACTGAGTTATGATTTGAGTTCTTTTGAGATATTGCATTTTGAGGATTACTGATGGAGCATGTCAACTTTCAGGAGGTTGAATCACTGGTCATTTACAGTAATGCAATGCCTGGAGAAGGCAGGAAATTGGCATCAAACCAAACCCTCCTCCTCTACAAAGTACAAACAATACCTTTATATAATGTCTGATGTTGTCGCCTAAGGCAAGAGATACTGTAATTGGATTAGTTTTTTTTAAATGTCTTTCTATGCCCTCTGTATAATGCACCGATGCAGTTTTACACAGTTGGATCGGAAGAGAGTCGTTGTTTCTGTACTGGATAAAAACAATTACATTATTCCCACAAAAAAGGGCTCTCAAGAGTAATAAAGCTTCTAAAAAGTCCACAAAATTTAATTATGAGACCCAAAAGGGTTCTTTAAGCAAGTTAAACAATGTCATTCATAACCCAACCAGCTGTGGGTGCAGAGAAGCTCAGGCCTCACACGATTCCTCCTTGGGAAGTCCCAAAACTTTATGAGAGGAAACCAGAAGGCATCCCTGTCGGTTTCACAAAACAACTAAATACTATTGTGGAAGTGTGCTGTGGGTTACCGAATGATTTCCTCAAAAGGTAAGTCCAACCACCATGATGAAAGTTAATTCTAGTCTCTATTTATTTATTTTGGGGGCATTCTTATATATGGGCCTTGTAGTTTTGGAATTGATTGTGTGGACTAATGAACCTAAAGAATGTGCTCTTGGTAGAGTTTCTCAAGGTAAAGGATTTTGAGTTTGAGATTCTAACAAACAACCTATTTAAAGCCTATATGGACAAGGGGAATAATATATAGAGAGTTTGACCCCGATGCAGAGTTGACTTGCAAGACCCTGGCAGCTGAGCTGCAAACTGAACCCCTGGAGATGTGCAGGGGCCATGCAGGACCACCACACACAAGTACCGTATATATACATATACATATAGAGCAATGGGTGCCAGGTAACAGGTGGTAGTGAGACGCTGTGGGCATATCAGCTTCCAGCAATGGAAAGTTCATGCATAATCTCCACACTAAACCCCCTCAATTTTCAGCCTTTGCCACAGAGGAGATTTTAGAAATATACCACTGCAAAAAAAAGTCTAATCTATTTGATAGAATAGTTCAGCTGCGGTTTCTGGGAATCCTTTCATTGCTTACTGGGACCTTTGACTATAAGAGAGCCACTGTCAATGTTATTAGTAACACATGTTTTATTGATAGGGCAAGGCAAAATGTGTGCTGTGAAAAAAGGCCAATCCTTACTGAGTTTTAAAGAAATTCAAACATTTGACAGCTGAAACAGCTGGTTACTGCTTCATCTGACGTTATCAAAATGCATACTGTATTAATCGCTGAAACTTTCACAAGGCTGGGAAAAAGTTTGTTCAAGCTGAAAGAACCACAAAGCTTTGAAGTCTGTCTGTTTTCAGAGTATAGGAGGGATGGAGATCTTAGAAAAGCCAACCAAGTCAGAAAAGTGCCAGACCTTGTGCTGAGCCAAGCACTTGACCGTGTTCCAGACACTAACTGTCTGCAATCCCTGCCTTGAAAGTGTGTGTGTGTGTGTGTGTGTGTGTGTGTGTGTGTGTGTGTGTGTGTGTGTGTGTGTGTGTGTGTGTGTGTGTGTGTTTGGTCATTTGAATAAGGTTGGTTCCACCCTCATCTGGCACCTGTTTCCCATCAGAGTTGCAGCATTTATTCACCAGTCCTCCTTCCACTCGTCACCAGATTGGTCTCTTGCCTCAGTGGTACCTGCTGTCATGATTGTAAAGTTTTGAGTGTTTTGTCTCAAAGTAACCACAATTTCCTGTTTGTGTGGAGCTGTTGCCACCATGACTGCCAGAAACCCACCTCTGTTCAGATCCCCTCACCACCCACAGTGACGAATGAACCACGTCTACACGTTCCCTGACCAACACCATCTCGACGGGGACAGTCAGATTTCAAGAAGAACAACAAAGACAAACAAACACTGTTCTCCAAAGTTTTACATGAATTCTCTTTCCTATAGCTTCTGTCTCAGCTTTGTCCCTGCGGTTCCAACACCTTCCCTAAATCTAACTCTAAAACTAAATGGAAAACAGCCATTTTCTAAAATAAATATTTGTTTTGCAGGTAAAGATGTTCTTTTCTTTTTATTTAATATGTAGCGTTATGCTGACGTGAACACTTATGCATCAGTGCACTAATATAATTGAGAGTTTGCAGCCTACTCTACATAAATCACTGATACATTCGGTGGTTATTTTCCAGCTGCAGTAAAACAAAGATTGCAGACTGACGTCACATCTGCAATATCAAGGAACCAAGCCAGCAAAGCTAATGAGGCAATGATTAATGAGCCTCAGTCAACATTGTGCTTCCATGAGAGAAGTAACAAAATCACCAAATCTGTGGCAACTTACATACCTCACAATCTATAACCTGGTTATAACCGTGTTAAAAGCTTTGCTGAAATGGCTACACTTGCTATATGTCCAAACTAAAAGCAAGGCAAAGGACTGTAAAAGATAGAAAAACACTGACATCTATGATTACTGTGACACATTTAGCTAAACCACAAATGGACCAGTAGTATTTGCAGATATTCACACAAATCTTCTGATATCAGGGTGTAAGAATCTACACAAAACTGGTACCTTTAACCAAACCATCCAACAAATGTGAAGACTAACAGCCTTTGAGAGGAAGAACAGGGAAAAACGGAAAGTCTGACTGTGAATATACAGTATATATATATCTCAGTATGAAGATCACTCCTTGATCCATTCATATTGAGTAAGCAAGTATGGAGCTTGCAGGAACTGACAACAACACAAACTAGCAAATTAAATGAACAAGGAAATCCTATTATCTATTTCTCTGTTCCAGGTGTTGCACATTTTCTTAGAAACTCTCATCAAACTGTATTATTCCGTTACACCTACAACCATTTCTCCAGTGCTTTTACAATAGCGACTTTTAAACTTTCCGTTTCATTCGTAAGCAACAGAAACAGTTTTTTTGATAAGAGAAAAGAAGTGTGCAGACAGCTTTCAGCTGTCTCTTTTGCATCTTAGCGCACGCGAGTCTGTCATGTTACATTCGACATGGCAGTATTCCCCTTTGTAGGTGAAGGTTAATGTGCCTTGAATTTGACCTACTTTAGAGAAGCCACTACATTGTTGAGCTCACCCTGGAGAAAAAACCCCACAGACCTACAGTTATAATGCTGCTGTCGAGCTATATCCATGTCCAATAGTGGTTGCAATTTTTCTACTGTTTAAGACCTTTATAATAAAACATATACCTCACTATACAATGTTAGCTGACATGTTGGAGCTAAATTAAATGTTCAATAATGCAAATCTTTCCAGTCTGTTGCATTAATCCATCAATTGCCTGTCAGTTGAACCTCTAGAACTGTAGGCTTATGTGTCCCAGATAAAAGCCAGATGTGACATTCAGACCTAATTTCACTATTCTCTGTGGAGGCAAATATTTAATTTAGGATGTTATTCCACAATAGAGGCTCTAAAGACACCATCTACTCCCTGCTGAATTTGCTCATATCTGAAGTTATATGATGGGTCATTTGTGTGCCAGTCTTATTTCTGTGTATCATAGTCTTTTGTCACTGTGCTTGGGTTGGACTACACAGCAAATTTAGAGAGGATATCAAGTTATCGCCACGCCACATGTTATGCACTTCTGCACCCCTTAAATCGAATAAGGGTAAAAAAAAAAGAAAGAAAGAAAAATACCTACAAGCAGCAAGTGAATACAGAAAACTTTAATACAAATGCACTTACAACCTAACATGAGCGTGGCAGCCAAACCAAACAAAGATGGAAAGTCTTTAAACCATCTGCAAAGTGAGCCAAATTTAAAATGAAATCCTAAAACTCAAAACCTCAAACCCCCTTAATCTAAAGTAAACTAATAAAACCTCAAGCAAAAACAACTGCTGATAATTCTCAACCAAACTAGTACGTAACAGAAATCAAAGGCTAACAAAAGCACAGGTTCAGTGTGGTGATGGTGCAGGATGGTCGGTATATGCCGGCTCTGGCTTTAATTATCTATTGAAAAACCACTGAACTGAAGTAAAGGCTTCTGCTGCGTAATTTGTTGCTCTCATCCGACACCACGTTCATGATTTCAACAAGCTGATATTCAGAACGGCTTTCCCTAACTCCCCGTTGTTCTGTTTGTCTGAGGTGGATATAAGCAACTACTTGATCTCTGATCAGTAATCGGGATATTCTCACCAGCTTACCGGAAGGGCATATTGCTGTATTTGTACAGAGTGTCCCTGATCCTACCCCTCCACAGAACGCCCTCATCAACCCCTCAGAGAGACAACTGCAGCTTGACAGACTCTCTTTTACATCCTCCGTGGCCCTTGATCCATGGACCCATGGACCCAGACAGCAGAGCAGTTTTAAACACATCTAGTCCCAAGAACCACCGGTCTGAATTAAAGGTTTCTGCAGCACAATTTGTTTTTCCAGGTTCACGATTGGTACAAATGTTAACTAAACTCAATCCTTTATTTAAATCACTTTAGTAAAACTCATACATACTGATGAAACTGGCTTTATCTGTCAAATCTGACACTTTTACACGCTATGTACTCCAACCTTTCTAAGAGGCTTACACACTTATGGTTTGATCTCTTCAGAGGCTCAGCGGTCCACCGATCACTATGACTGACAAACATTGCAACACTTTTTTGGCTGCTAAGATTATTGAAAACATAGCCAATATGAGGAATAAGAAAAAACAAATGATGCTAGAAAGAAAGCACAAAAAGAAAGAGAGAAGAAGGACTGAAGTATTGCGTGCTGCAGAGACTAATACCTATATTTACATTACAGGCGGTGCCCATAGGCGAAATACAGTGTTGGATGTGACCCTGGTGAAGTCAGATGCAGATGTGTGCGTGTGTTTGTGTCAGAGAGATGGTGTGGGTGGTGGTATGAATGTGATCTCACTCGTTGCCCCAGTCCTCCCTCACAGCTCTCTTATGTTCACTCTCCAGCACTGTCATAACCAGGGAGGAATATGTACTTTGGGATGCACAAAGGGCAAAACTCACAGTCTGTGTGTTAAAATGCAAAATGTTTGGTGTTTGACACACTCGTCTGAAACCCGTTTCAGGAATCCCCTGCTTTCCATTAATTTTGGTAGCAGCTAAACATGATGCCGTCATGTCTGAGTGACTCTTCTAGTGATTTTCCGTAACATTTTCGCAACAGCCGTCTGACAAGGCTGGAACAAATTAGTGTCACTGTCAACGCTGCACAAGCCTGAACTGCTGCAGTCACATTAACGGCGGGTTAATTGCAAAGTAGCAGTGAGTAAATGTGGCATGTGATCAGCTGTTCACAGGAAATGAGAAATTGCACTAGTAAATAAATTAACAGTACAATCCAAAACCCTCTTCATAGTTTCACAATTTTTCCTCTTATTCTCTTGTTCTGTGTCTGTGCGTATTTTGATATTTAAACTGTTTCGTTCCACTTCCATTTATCGGTAACTAGATGTCAGCTCGTGTGTTTTTCTCATGCTGGATCCGGATCTTCAAACATCAGCACAGCAGATGTGTGACCTATGATACCGACTTTACTTTTGGCTGATATATCAGGCAAATTATGTTTTTCCCTCTTTATATTCACTTAATTATATGATTTGAATAAACATTCATTAAATATATTTTAAAATGTAATGTTTTGAATAAAACAAGGGACCACAAAGGGGCTGCCTGCAGATGTTAATTGCTGATCATTAAAAAAACTGGTTAATAATTGGCCTGATGAATTGGTGAGTCATTTACTTGGTTGACATCCATCTGTTACTCCACAGATCTAAAAAGACTCACAGTTTTGTGCAGACATCTGTTTGACATTGTGACGACAGTGAAAACGCTGTATTCCGGTGAAGTAAAAGCTCATATTTCTCAAGTTGATTACAACAATGCTATTTTTGTTAATAAAGTCCACAAAGAAACTGCAATAAGAATGTATTGAACAACATCTGCTTTTAAATAAAAACACAAAGCTCTGAAAAAGTGACATTTTCATGTGTTTCCTTCCTCCATGGCTGTTCTGGGTAAACTCTGCATCCCCTGGCACATTATTAAGCATGACTATTATTTCCACAGTGTTCTTGCTAGCGCTGCTGTACAACTAATTACTTGTAAGAGAGCAGAAGTTAGTCAGCAGGCATTTGTCCACAGTTTTGATCTGGGATCATTTGCGATAATGACAACCACTAGATGAGGCTTTTTCCGCTTGCACCGTGATCTATAAACTCTAGCCTTCAATTTATAACCCATTGCATCTATCTAAAATTTTCTTGATGATGGAAAAACTTCCATCACATTTTAAGTCCCATATTAAGGATGCTTGGTGACAGGTGGTCCTTTTGTGTATTTGCCTAAAACATTGTGGGACGAGGTTTTCACACAACCAGCCATTGTAAAAAAACACTGCTATATTGTTTGAGTTAGCAACTGTAACTAAGGGGGTGGGACTTGCTGATAGGTCGGTTGGAATAAGGTGGATGGCATGATGTCCCTATTGGGTTTTACTTGATTTATGATCCAATCTGGTGCAAGTAGCAAAGATTGCACTGTGCCTATTTGTCACTTTCACGGGCACATGTGAATGAGAAGGTGAGGAAGATTAATGCAAGCGTGACCAATGTCTGAATGACTGACTATCATCGTTTTAACAAATTAATGAAGCCACTGCATGAGCATTCGAGCACCACATTGCTGCTATTGTCAGCATTCCCCCTGCAAATGTTATCTTAAATGCCGGTTCCTTCATCAAGCTTCCCCAGCCAGGCGGCTAACTCTTCCAGTGAGTGGTGTAATTGCCCTTGCAGTGACACTGTGTGGTTTCCGGGCTCTGATCAAAGCATCTTAACCAGTTCAGCTGCAGTGATGGATAAAAGGAAATGTGAGTGTGTTCTTTTCATTTAACTTCTCTTCAAAGATAGAGCATCATTTCAGTAATATCAATGCGTTTTATTGAGATATTTAACCTGCTTTGTGACTATGAAAAGAATAGGCTGGTTTTCTGTGGATGATTTTATTTGAAAGAATGTGTGGTTTTTATTGATGTTATTCTTAAAATAACAGGTTTCACCCTCAGAATTTAGAGATAGAAAAATGTAACTACTAAACATACTGTACTACAAACAATAACTTTCTTATTAACTTTCTAACAATAACCAATAAATCAATGTCTCTCAGGCCTACAGACCCCCAATAATTATACAAATATGAGGAGAAAAAAATGTGAAATAGAAAAACTTATATTGCTGAACAATCTAAATTAAATAACTTATACTGTAGTTACAGCTAGGGATGGGCGGTATGGACTAAAAAATGTATCACGTTAATTTCTGGCATTTATCCCGATAACGATAAAAATGACGATTAAAAAAAATACCAATTCAAATCCACCTTTGTAACTATAAATCTATCACCACATTCAGTCTTTGGAGCCCCCAAAACAAGTTTTCTTAGCTTATAAAATCACAAAGTAGAAAAAAAAACAAAAAAATACAACTTGATAAATAAAGAAACAGGACAAATAAATAAAAGTTCAATAAAATCCAATCAGTGATGACCTCTTCTAATATAAATAAAATGTGCAAATTAACCTGTGGTTGGAACATGCCACAAATTAGATATTATTGCAATTTTTTTTCCTAATAGTCAAACGTTATATCAAAATGTAACAACCATTTCCTTCTGTTTTTGCAGACTCTGCATATAATAAATGATGTTTGGTCCTCGTCACTCTTTTTAAATCCAAACCAGTTCCAGATAACGGAGCTGGAACCTCGTTTAACAACGAGCTCCTCGCTCTCAGATCCGCCTTCCGCCATGTTTGTCACACAAAAACGTATTCAACGGGAATTTATCGTTTTTACCGCAAGATGACAAATTCTTACCGTGGGGAATTTTGACGGTATATCGTGAATGGTAAAATATCGCCCATTCCTAGTTACAGCAAACCATTTAGTCTGCTTCAGTGCACTCAAAGCTGACCTCAAGACAATGGATCTTCTGGCATCACAGCAGCCATATTCTAACTGAGCACTTTGACAAGCTCTCTGAGGCTTATGGGACCGGCCAACTCCTCTGGTAATAGCATAGCTTCAAATTTTAGTGTTTTTTTCCCTGATTGCAATTGCATCACAGATAGGAATGCTGAAGTGATGCAACAGCCAGCTCTTTGTTGACAGATGAGTCAATATGACACTAACTGGGCTTCACTGCTGCTCCAGGTCTCTTTTTTTGTGCTCTTATGTTGTAACAATTGTCTCACAGTTACAGATAGTTTAACTCAAATATAATGTACAACAGTATAATAGTTACGTAAGCGATGAAGAGGTTCTTGGTTTTAAGAAGTCCTACAGAGCTGATGTAAAAACCAAAGTCCTTAATGAACAATAAGTTAAATACATTTTAAAAAAAATCAAGATACAGTCATTTTAAGCTCTACTTCAGAGCTTTAGCCAATAAGCAAATTGTTTATGCAAACGTAAATGCAGTGTTTCTCCATACAGTTGAGCAGGGGTGGAGGATCACTAGAAAAATACAAATCTATAATTTGTGTTAGCCAGCCAGTGAGCTGTGTTTTTTCTAAAACAGGACCTGTTGTTGGCTGTGTGGAGTCCCTTTTAATCACTGTGGGAAGATAATTAAAGAGAATGCTAAGAAAATAAAAATTATATACGTATATAAAAAGTCCTCCTACCATACAAAACCAGTGATGGCAGTCGTCCACCCTGCATGCTTCATGTGTTTAAGGTTTACCACCAGCCATAAAAACTATCGAGGAACACTGTTTAAGAATATAAACAGGATGAACATGGCAAGAGTGTGTTGTTCAAGTGGGAAAAATATGATGATATTGCTATTTACTTTAAATATATACTCATTATATTTTATAAAAGTGGCTTTACAAATGACCTTATGCAAGCTTTTCTGCATAGGCTGAACAACATGTACAGTTACAACCAGAGGTTTTGAGAGGGACATTTTCTTTCTCCACGTCTGATAACAAAACTGGCTAAAATTCAAAATATATATATCTAAATGTGTCAGAAAATGAAATAATGATGGAGAAATTATTTTATTAGTTTATATCACAAAGCTGACCATGGTGATAAACAGCTTGGGGAAATCCACATAACGATAGTTTGGCATTAGAGGCTTCTTATAGTCTAAATGACTTCATTTGAGTTAATTGGAGGGACACCTGTACACCTATTTGAAAGCACACCTTTCAACACAAAGGTTTCATTGCAAAGTATCATGGGGGCATTTAAAGAAATCAACAATAGACCAGCAAGAGAACTGTGGACTCTCTTTTAATCCGTAATACACTACACTACTGGTTTTACCAGCATATGGGAGCTCGTATCTATCATACTGCCCTTGAGAGACATCGCTTCTGTGTTACACAGATGAATGTGCTTTCTTGCAAAATGTTCAAACTGTTCTGAAACTGGTAGGAGAGCATCGTTGTCCAAAAATAACTAACTCACTGCTCCAAAACTATAACATTTTCAACTGCTCTTGGGGACATTAGAGTAATGTCCTGATCTGGTTATCATTATGTTTGGAGGAAAACCGGGGAAGCTTGCAGGATTCAACAGTGAGGTATGGCAGCATCAGGTTGTTGGGCTGGTTTAATGAGGGGATCGGTTCCACTCACAAAACCAACAGCATCACAAAAAAGGCGATTCTGTGTACAGCATCTGAAGATGTCAGCAAACAAGTTAAAGCTTAGACATACATGGAATGAGCCCAAGCAGACCTCCAAATTTATTACAGGGTAGCTTAAGAAAAATAAGTGAAGATACTTGAGTAACCATAAACAAAGCAAAGCTACGGCTCTGAAAAGGTGTGTGTGAACCAGAAGGCCCACAAAGTTGAGTCAGTTCCACCATTTCTGTCAGGCCGGATCCAGAATTCCAAGACATTGTGAGAAACTTGTAGAGGCCAAGTCAGTTTTACCAAATGCTTCTGACTCTGGAGAAGCTAAAAAAAAAGCAGGGATGGCAGATTGGACTCCTGATCTCCTGAAAACATATAAGGTTTCCTCATGAAGATCATATGTAAACTTCTAATTGCAGCTGCTGAAAGATGACAAATTTGCTGTTTTTATCTCTGAGCTTAATGGCAAATCAAACAAGTCTAATATTACTTATGCATTAAGACCGAGAAGCTGGCAGTGCACAAATACTTTTTACCATTAGGTAAGTGATTATACACAAGGATACAAACTAACTAACTAACTCAAATATAAAAACACATTTCTTTGTATGTATTATTTGCCCCCAAACCCCAAAACAGGAAGTACATCCTGTATCCTGAGTGGACCATATAAAACACACACACACATACTGTATGCAGGATGTGCATTTAATCTCAGCTGAAGGGGAAATAAAGAGGGAGCTGGAAATGGTCAGTCCCTCCTGTTTCTCAATTTTCTTGACTATTTTCACAAATGATTTCACTCCATTTCCTGCTTTCACTTCTGAAACTTCTCAAAGGGGAATCCAAAAATGAACATTTGAGTCAAAAACAGAAAAAAAGGCACAACAAAGCTTTCCCTTGTGCATCATCCACAGTTAATTCAGGTCATCTTTTGACATTTTACTCTACAGAAGCATGCGCTGTGTGAGTGCATTCGCAGTGTAAGAATGATTTATGCAGAGACACGGCGCAGGGATAGTTACTCAATTCTTTTGGAAATGCACTTTAGTTTTTCACACAGAAATTTTATTTATTTATTTAATTTTTTTTACAGAAAGTCCAGACTGTAACACAGATAAAACACACTGAGGAGGGTACGAAAGCTTTCTGAATGAGCTCATGAGATCTGAATTTTTTCCTGTGTGATTTTCAATGTCTTTTTCTCACAGTTATTCTCATTTTTTCCCCTCGCTCTTTTTATCTTTCCACACATTTTGCATGCCTACTTTTATTATGCTCCATTAAGAGCATAAAAAACACTTGATTCTGGACTTAATCTGCTAAACCCTCGTGTAATTTTTCTACTCAACGAACAGCAGGTTTTGGGTTGCCAGGTTAGCGATTTAGCTCTCAGTTTAATGTGCCAGTCTCTGTGTTCGAGAGCGTGCGGGTAAACACTTAACTTGACAAACGGCCAGTGAGCTAAATCACACTAAATTAAGATTTATTGTGGGCGAGGTGCCCTCAGTAAAGAATCCAGACCGTCTGAGTGTGGATGGGTGGAGGTTGTGAGTGTATAGCTTACTGTAATGTTTCTTTCCCATTTAAGTATAATTGCAATACAAATGAAAAAAAAACTGAATCCGAAATGAAAAAGCTAGTTTTTTCTTTTTTTAAATGTTGAATGGTTTCATGCCATGCGAGTCTTGACAGCTTTACAGTTAACAGCAGAAGCTGTACCATAAACACTGAAAATGGCTTTCAGGCGTCTTTCCAACCACACATGTGTGCCCAACATCAGAGCAGCGTGGGCCTCTTTCTTAACTGGGCTGTTTGCAGATATGTAATTGCAAACATACTCAACACAGCTGGAACGCTACTTTGAATTATACTGGATTCACGTCAGCAGGTTTAATGTAAAGCTAAAAAAAAAAAAATGGTAAGATGTATTTGTGTGTTTGTAATGGTTGAGATTTAGACTCAATTGCATACTTGTGTGTCCTATGAAAACAAACATTTTGAAGAACCAGTTAGTGTTAGACGGAGAGGTTATTTGCCAGCACTTAAAGGAAAAGTCTAGTCTGCCCTCGTTGTCTTGGTCACCTCAGCGTCCATCTGTCCTCCCCACCCACCCCCTGTCTTGCCAGCCCTGGCAAACCGCTCTCCCTGTGGTATCCTACCAAAAACAACTGGACCATTTAATAGGTTGTCTTGCAAGCTGAAGCTTTCAAATCAAGGGAGTATTCAGTAGAACCGCCCAAATGATCTATTCATCTCTATCTAAGCCAGCTACAAACTATCATGCTTTATAGCACATTTAAAATAATATAGTAATGCTTATGCTGAAGGGTTTTTTTGGCAGATAAAGACCCAAGTGGCCGTAGTCATCTGAAGGGGTCAGTTTGCTTCAAAGAGACATCCCACTGTGGTCATTATGCCTTTCCCTTAAGCTCTGTGGACTGAGAGCAAAACTAAAACTGACAGGGAGGTAACTCTGGGCAACGATCAATGCTGGAGTGAGACTGCATCACCCCCTGGGTGGGTGCTCCCTGTGTTGTTGGACACTGAAGTGGCATTTAAAGGAAGACAACAGAAGCTGTGTGGTTCTGCTGTAATGTATGTATCCTACTTATGGTATGTAAGGGATGATCTGTGAGCTCTCAGCTGTCAGCTGTGAGATTACACTGAGCAGCCTTGAGGATGTAGACACACACATCCGCAGTTGTAGGTCAAAGAACAGGAGATACGCAGATTTGTTCTTTTGTTAGTATCACAAGATTTCTAATACTGTGTGTCTATTTAGTTGGAATGGGAGTTATCCACCCACACACACATAATGTGTCTGCCAGCTCACATTTGTCCTCGCTTCCCCATGTCCACATCCTCACACAAATACACACAGCAAAAGAAAAGAGCATGTCTAGATGTAGTAAAGAAAAAAAATCCTATGATGCCCTGATGTTCTAGCTGCGTTGGCGGTTTCTGCTGCACCACTAAGAGCCGTATCCTGTACGCAGCACAAAGCATCCCAATCTTATTCATCGCTTAAGGTCATTAAAGCATAAATCAACATGCACGTTAAAAAAGCCTTAAAAAAATACGATTGAAACAAGCTGCCAAGTGGTTAAACATGACAAAAATCACACTGTGGATGTTCAAGAGAGTCCATTTTTTAGATGTGAAATCATTATATGTTATCGTTAAATCAAATATTATGGCCACCTTCCAGTTATTGGCTTCGTCATCTAGAGAATAAATTCTGCTCAACAGAAATACAGCCACTGAGGATCCCCACCCTCAGGTTTTCCCTTTACAATAAAATTGCAATTTTAACGATGAAGCATTATGGTATTCGGTAAAAAATATAATGGATTTACCTTGTGAGCCAAAGAAATTACAGACACGAGACTAAAATGTTGATCTTAAAAAGCTAAAGAGCTTAGAGTGCCGTCTCACAGACGACTCAGCCATGCTGGAAAGCAACAGGCCCGGGATGTAAACTTGCGATGACCTATTTTCTCAGTCAGCATTCTTTGGTAGCTTTTCTCTGTCAGACTGTCTACGTCAGTAAGAAACTTAAACATTCAACCACTAAAACATCTTGCGTAAGCTGATGTGGTAGACCTCTAAATGAGAAATGCAACTGATGGATGTCAGTACTGGTTACTCTTACTCATGAAAAATCCTTTTAGTTTACACTCAACTCTTCAGTAACGAGATCAACATACAGTATTTGTGCATCACTATGTTTCCTCTGAATATGCATGATTTGTTTTTTTAACCTAATTTTAATCTCCATAAGAGAATCTGTTCGGCATTTATGATTGGATGGGTGAACTTGACAACAGTGGGATGTACAGTACGTGTCAGGACCGGAGCCTTTTTAATAGAAAATGCCATTGTAACAAACTATTCAGTTATTGAGTTATTGATTTCAAGTCAGTGTTTTAATGTTGTGCGTGTGACGGCCAAGCTATACTTGGAACATCCACTCATGCACTAAATAGTCTGCTACACATTGAATCTTGTATGAATTTTGTTGTACAGTTCATTTTCTAAATGGAAAATCTAATCCAATATAGGGATGCAGGAAATGTTTAGAGTGGCTGTACGCTATCGATCATTTTCTCTTGCGTGCCTGTGGCATGGTTTTAAAATACCTCTCTTGAAATTGAGTCATGTTGATGCTTAAGGTACATCAGTCCCAGATACAAGAATTATGCTTTGCAAGGATAAAATGCAGTATATATATATATGCAATTAATAAATTGGGGTGTAGTATACACCACCATTCCAACAGCTCCCTCTTACGTTTGTCTAAATCGTTACTGTACAACCGTAGCGTTATGTAAACGATACGTGATTCCATTAGCGAGGAATCCAGGTAAACCTGCCAGACTAAATCCTCTAACAGAACCAATCGCCTCCTCAGCCATCAGCCAGCATGTCTCCATTACGCAAGCACCATCCACCAAACAAATAACACTACTGAGCATATGATGGCAGTAATGCGCCTTTTTGCTGTTCACAAACACCAACAACGTAAACGGGGAAGAAAAAGAAGAATGCAGCAAAAGAGGAAAGAGAAGGAGAAACAAGTGACCATGGAAGGGATGTCACTTGCATTTAACAATTTAATTTATTTGAGCGCCAGGTAGTTCCTGTAGGCTGAGCTGAGGAGCTCTGATACCACAGGAACGTTTTTCACGCAACAAAGCTTCCTGAAGGACTCTCCGCAGGGCTGTTACTGGTAATGGAAACGCGCGTCAACAACGTGGCCCCTAACAAACTACCCAGAAACCCTACTAATGGAAATGCACCTTTAGTTGCATTAATAATCTTTAAGATTTATCTTGATGTTATTTCAAAATTGTGCCAATTCTTTTTTCATTTTAGTGCTTCTATAATGCCAAAAACAGCAGCTTTTGTGTCCATGAGCAGGTGTAGTTTCTCAGTCATCCAGGTCATTTAGATTCTCACAGCCTACTGGACTTCCTTTTCATCAAGTACGTCTCTTTAGGAACCAAGAAAAGGCCAATTAGCTTTGATTCAAGCCTTTGAGAATGACTCTGGTCTCCATGGCATCAAATGCAGGTTCTGAATGGTCTCAGGCTTACTTTGTTAGCACCTACTGTATCTCACATAGCAGCGCTTACTGAATAACATCAAATGTCAGCACACAACCCCGAGGTGATATGTGGCAAGGCAGTTTTACCAAATTAAAATTCTTTCTGTTTTAAATAAAATCAATTTTGGAAAAAAAAGGAAAAAAATTTCTAAACTGTGAATTGTGAAATCTCAATATTAGAAAATAGGAATTCTACATGAATCAGCTTTCTCCAACACCCCAACCTTACTGATGAGTGGGTGAACGGGATCCCAACACAGTATGTGGGTAATCACATTGTTGTATAATGCAAATTTACACTGCAAATTGAAGAGTTCATGCCAGACAATAGAAACCTTGATGCGATGCTAATAGGCCGCTGCAGGATATTTCTCATTCAATGCTGCTGTCTATGAGCTGAGGGGAGAGGGCTGTTTAGCCCCGTCAGCACAGCAGCTCACGTCCTGCATCCCTCCCAAGGTGACTTCTGTGCTGCTGGCAGGCAGAGCCATTAAAACAGCTGCTCTCTCTCCCTGCTTCTCCTACTCACCCCTCATCTGTTAGATACCACTTTGTAATGTGCTTTCATACCTTTTTTTTTTTCTCCCCACAAAGATGTCAAAGACACCCCCCTTGTTCCCCAAAAACAAAAACATGACTGCATTCATTAAAATTCTCTACAATGCCTTCTGGTCTTATCAACAGTAAGATTTGGGCTGTGGCTCAGCGCCAGCACACGAGGACCTGACCTTTTCCTCTCTCAGATCTCGTAGTGGAGTTTGTCCACCCACGCTGCAGCACACGCCTCCCACACAACAAGCAGGCAGGAAAATGTACCTCACAAGCAGATGTCTATATTTTGCGTTAGAAAATGGAGTCTGGAATCTCAAGCCTCATCTTTTTTTACAATTTTTTAAGTAAAAAAAATGAATTAAAAAATAAGAACTTTTATATGGAAACCTACAGGTGTGTGACCATAAGTATAGTAATCAGGACATTGTCCTATGTCTACACTGGGTCAGCTATTTTAGTCCAGGTTAATTCTCTATATGGGAGTAGGTGTGCCACTTTCCTCTCTGTGTGCTTCTTCCTCTCTCTGTGTCTCTCTGTGCTAATTGGTTAAGAGGATTGAAGCGGCTGCTGCACGTTGAGCATGGACTTTGAGCCCCATCACAGCATCAAACATGTGTTGTTGTCGCTTGAGGAGACCCTGGAATGACTTATATCCATGCCCAGAGGGTGCACTGTAAAATCCATCACAATGATATCTGCTCTTGTACTAATATTAACCAAAACCCTGGTGTCAGAAGTAAACATGAGTGCTTTGCTTTGTTTGGGACCTCCTATTAAACCCTCGTGTGGCTTGAGTCTCCGTATTCTGCTTGACCAGTAATTTATATACCTTCATACTTTTTCAGTAAGCAGGTGCGTTTTATTTCTAGAGCAAAACCTGCCAAAACAACTAAATCAAAAAAGGTGCACAAATACCAACAAAAGGTAAATCACTAAAATCAGATTTTAGTACATATTGGTGCTATCTTTCTGCAGTCAAAACACTGAACCCAACTTTTGTAAGTGATTTTACTGCTTTGGCACGTCTAACCTCATCCACGGGAGGTCTTAGTCAGAAGTTTGTGACTTTTATGGGAAATGAACAAATCTTTTAGAGTTATGGTTTTTAAAGGATGTGGACTGTTTTTATTATTGTAGCACATGCAGCAAAATGACTATAACGTTTTATTCTATTCTGGTCATTTGTATCGTAAATTTTAGTAAAATCCTGCTTGTTAAAGTCACATAGGACTTAAGGAGCAGTGATTTCTTCAATTCAGCTCATATTCTTATTCCTAAAGAAGCAAATCAATCGCCTTGAGTAACCCAAGCAGCAAAAACATTACCATCAACATACACTTTACAACATTATAGCTGCAGTTTTCTCTTCTTGTCAAATATCATATTTAATTTAACTGTCAAATAAAGAATCATGTTTGGTAAAGTTTTATCAATTTCCAATAATAACATAAGAAAAAAATCTCTTCTGCATGTCCAGAAGGACCTGTCATGAGCTGATCATTCACTGCAATGCAAATATGAGTTGTGTGAACGCACAACCTCAGGCAGCAACCTCCTGATACCCTGAGTCTGCACAGGAACTTCAGCACTGCTCAAAAACTCATCTTCACTCATCCTCTGACAAAATATACACGTGCCGAACATTTAAAATAATCTAAACCGACCGAATACATCATTGACACCCTGAAAGTTGCCTTCCAGTCCAAAGTGGTCTTACCTTTGTGACAGTCATGCAGAATCAGTGGCTGAGGAACAGGCCAGCGTCCCCTTCGAGCAAAGAGCGATGCCGCAGCAGTGGCGGAGTGATGATGAGGAGAGGAGGGCAGCTCTGCTGAATATGCAGAGAAAAAGGAGGAGGGGACAGACAGGTTAGTGTGTCTGGCTCAGAAACTACGGAGGAGCCGGGGGCTGATTGCTGCTGCAGTGAAGTAATGGCTGGCAGCCGGCGTACGCTTGGTTACTACAACAGGGAAAAGCTCCCTGCTCGGATACACCCCTCGCTTCTCCCTCACCAGCCGCTCACACGCAAACACACACGCGGTGACGATGCAGTCAAAGTCTGGCTGCCCTACTCTGTCTCTCGCTATATGATTAGTGATGGGTTAATACAGCTTATTGATGGACGGTCAGGCGGGGCTGCAGGAAGAGGTGGAAGCAGCGCTGCCCGGGACAGGAGAGGACTGCAGAGACAGTGAGGGAGGGAGGGAGGGAGGGAGGGAGGGAGGGAGTTGGATGCTGTGTCGCAGTCTGCTACTCAGCCATGGAGATGGCTGCAAGTCATCTGGTGAGAATGGATGCATGGTTGTGTTTCAGATGTTTGCATCAAGCCCAATTTACACCAAATCAGCTCATTCATTTACATGAAAACTGTGTATAAACATATTTTTAAGCTGTACTTACCAGGACGTTCTTTGATTTGATCTCTGATCTTCAGCTTAATTATGAGAGCTATAGTGTTCAAAGTTAATTTCTAGTATTAAACAGTAACTTTAGGGGACAGGAAACAACAAGAGACATTGTATAATTTAACAAGCTCTAATTGAATTAAGAAAAATGGTGTAAAAATAATATATAAAGATACCAGATATTTTAATTGTAACATGCATTGTTGTGCAAGTACAAGATGCAGTGAAATACTTCCTGATCGGCTCTATTAGACTGTGCAAGCAGATTAAAAAATGAAATATAGAAATTAAAATGGTTTAAAACAAAGAACATCTTAACATATTAAAGATGAACTCTTTGAAAGTGAAGGTTTATACTGCACTGTTAGGACCTAATACTTTTTTTTACATTGAAACTGCTTTCCATCTTAAATTAAAGCTTGTTTTTCTTTTAGTCATAAATCCTCATGTGTAATAGTGCGAAAGCATGAACTCACACTTATGAAGTAGCACTTGTTTGCGTCTTCTGGCACATAGTTATTGTCTGAAATAGTGACACTTGAGACAGGCCAAGAATCCAACAGTTTCCACGGCTCATCTTCCCACAGTCAAGTGTGACTCTTCTGTTGCAGCTGAAACCCATAATACAGGCTTTGTTTAGTGCATCATCATATAAATCATGTCTACTGTAAGGGTCTGCAGCATTAATCCTAAAGGAGCGCGCCCAGACTGCATGATATGACACATAATCCACATTAATTCAAAACAGTAAATATGATTGTTCTCTCTTACTGTGGTTATTATCATATATCTCATATTGTAATTCGGTGTCATTCCCTTTGCTCCTCAACCTCATCATCTGAGTCATCAGAAGCCTCATTCTCTATGTTTCCTGTCTGGAACAATAGTATTTCCTGTGTCTCTGTTCACATTATGGGTGGGGGAAGAGGGTCTCTAAAGTGCATGAGAAGGTTTTAATATATACTGTCACTAAAGTTGAGTAGAAATTAGTTGTCCCTTGTGGTATCATCGGGACTTAAACTACGGGTACTTTCTTCTTTAATGGTTATTGAAATGTTAAGGCTTGATACTATAGCCCATTTAAATGAACAGTACATAAGTTTAGCCATTTATAAATGAGTACCCTGTATGGAGAGTAACTTCCATGTTGTGCCATGACGTTGAGTCACCTTATGCTTTATTTCTTTGAATCCTGGAAGTATTCACTCTTTCCGATTTGTACCAACACAAAAAATGTGAGAGGAAAAAATATCATACATAAAATAGAGGTTGAAAGTTTGAGGATCCACAGATGTAGAAGGGCCAACGTGTCTCAAAAAGTAGACCACAAGTCTCATGTTTCTGTTCAAAGACTTTCAGAGAGGTCGTTAAATTAAAAATATCTTTTCTAACAACATATGATGAGAAAATCAAGAATAAATTGAACCAAGTATGTTCTGAATTTGGAATTTAATATAATTGTCTTTTACAGCTCTAACATCTGTCTGAGCTGGAGGAGTTCACCATATGTTACAGTTTGCTGCCCTCTTGTGGTCAAATTATACAATTACCTACTATAGTAAACGCTGTATTTATCCCCAATTATGCTGTAAGCATCTATTAAAGATTGAAGAAAGGTTAAAAAAAGAAAATCTAAAATAACTGCTCTAGGGAACACAGTTGCAATTCTGATTTAGTAAAAATGCTGCATATTTTTTAATATTTAGAGAACATAAAACTCATGCTGATAATGGTTTTCATACTCCACGGACAATACTTTGCCTTTTAACCTGCTCCTGTCATTATTTAGAAGAAAAAAAAACCTTCAGAACATAAGATATTTTTTTTACTTTAATTTATAATTTTCGGGGTACTAGTAGCTTTATCCACCTTTAAAAATAACAGATGCTTCATGATAATTTTGGAAAAATAAGAACAGAAAATGGCAAAAGACATGTTTAAAAGACAATGATTCAGTATGCAGCAGACAATCAAAACCATATCTTTTGTGCAACAGTGATCTTAAACAGGTTTGATTAATACAACTCAACAAAAACTTTAAGTTAGCTTAGCATCTAATTCCGTTCTTATTACAATCGTTAGTTGTTTTGCAGATTTGCTTCTGTTTCAAAGTAACATGCTCCTAAAAAGCCACTGCAGTTAATAAGAACTAAATATAAATCTTTAAAAAGTGAATACTGAATATTCCCTCTTAATTTTGTTATTTACCTTCATTAAACAGATTTTTATGGAGGACCAAAACTGACCTTATATGTGCATATTTGTCAAAAAAGTTTTTTTTCCTTTTCCTTATACATGAATTCCTTGTTTTTACATTCCCCCGTCTCCTCTTTTTACTTTACCTTATGCATTTCTGCCTCATTATGCAAATGAGGAGGGCTGCCCTTCTTGTTCCAGCTCCTCTAATATTGGTCAATAAACAGGAAGAAGCAGGATCGGGCCAAAATCAAGACTATTGGGCAACATAAAGACTAAAACTAATAATGATAATGTCCAGATTTATAATTAATATAGGCTACAGTAGCTTCTTTGTTTGTTTCATAATGTCCCTTTGACCACCCCTACACCACATAACATTAATAGATCATTTTAGAAATGCACCCATTAGACAATATTCAGTCTTCAGTGAGGGCTGATTGCATAAACAAAAAGGTAGTGAGAGCAGTGGAGTTGCTAGGGTCTTTTTGGGCTCCAAGCAAGAAATTCCTGGGGGGCCCCACCCATGCACACCAAAAATTATTGTGCACATCATATTTACAACTTCCGGGACATTTGAATGGGATGAATACTGAAAAAAAATGTATTGAAATAGATTAGTGGTTCTGAAAGTGAGGTCCAGGGACCAACAGAAGTCCATGAAAGCCCAGGCCTATCAATAATCGTTGTTGTAAACCCTTTCTTCCTGCCCATGAAAGGCAGGGCGTTGGGCAGCTGTTGTGCTGCTGGAGGTGGAACAACAGCAGGGCACATAAGAATCTTTAAGGGCAGGCATATGATAATGTATGCACAGTATACTACTAATACTGCATGCTACTGTCATGAAGAATATTTAGAAGGCATAACATATCAATTTAAGTCGAATACTGAACTTACAGCTTTCATTATCAGTGTCGCGAAGGGACAACTTATCCTTCCCTGGATTTACTGGCTTTAAAAATGTTATTAATGGTCCTGAGGAGAGATGAGAGAGAAACATATTAAGTTAGTTCAAAATTATTTCACATTTTAAGTCAACATGTGTTAAGTTTAAATGTTCTCTTTTGAGTGCACATATCCAATGCACTGTCCAATTCAAATTCCCCCCTCTGGGGAGAATTATGTTTATCTCATCATCAAATCATCATTATGCATACCGTTTCATAAAATGTGTAATTTATTATCATTATTAATAACAATATTGTTGTTATTACGCTATTATTGTTGTTTTATCATGGCTTAATTGTTAAATTATTAGTCCCTGTGGAGTCCGGGACAACAGTCAGTCAGTATGTAAAAATGCACTTGCCACAGTCTTTTTTTTGTTTTTTCCTCATTTTCTTTTAGCTGCTTCTTCTTTTCTGCCCCAGAGGGGTAACTCCTCTTCATGTCTCTGCATTAAACGTGGGAGGGGGGTGGAACTTAACCGACATAAGAACCTCGGCCTTTTCACGACTTTTTGTAGTACACCGTCAGATGCAGGTAGATGGGCCAGGGGGCCCACAAAGGGTTTTGGGACTAAGTGACTAAGGACTAAGTGTAATTGCATTGCAAAATAAATGACCATACTGTTGTGGTTGCTGTGGAGTACATTTTGCCGGTCCTTGGGGGGCCCTGGAGGCTGGGGCTCCAGCAGCTGCATGGCTGGCCTGAATGAGAGCAGCATTACATACGCTTCAATGAATGTGAGGTATGTATGTTTATCCCCGTGTGTCACCGCCGGTTGCGCAATAGTCTTAATTTTGGCCCGATCCTGCAGCTGGACCAAGAAGGGAAGCCCTACTCATTTGCATAATGAGGCAGAAATGCATAAGGTAAAATAAAAAGAGGTGGCGAGTGAGTGTAAAAACGAGGAATGCATGTATAAGGACAAGAAAAATACATATCCATGATCCATGCATCCATCCATTTTCTATACCCACTTTATCCTTTGCAAGGTCACGGGTGACTGCTGGAGCCTATCCCAGCTCACCTGTCAAGTCTCCCATTTTGGCCGGGAAACTACCGTATTTTACCCCTCTTTCTCGTCCTCCCGTATTAGTATTTTCCCGTATATTTCCGTTTTATAATATAATATTTTTTTAAAAAGCATTCATGGGTGATTCTCACGAAATTGCATTTTGACATGCCTGTAAGGATTTTATAGACTAAACTACTAAAACAATCATACATTTGTATTATATATCAAACTAGGTTATGTACTAATTGTAGGACTACTGTTGTCTTTGCATTTAATGAATTACTCTATATTTTATGACAACATTTCAACCTTAAAGTTCATTACCGTAACGTGTCCGGGCTTTTATTTTTTATCTTAAACCCCAAATTATCACAATACATCCTCATAATTTAATATACATATAAATACAAAAAATGGTTGGTGTTATACCCTTTAACTAGCAGTGTTACCATTTTGGGCCAACTATTTGTGAATAACTACTTTCTGGGCCAAACATATGTGTCCGGAGCATGAACAGTTCATTTCCGTAACAGAGATATTTGTCTCCATTAAAATCCCTGTGTTCCAACAAATAAAGTTTTTTTGTCCCATGATGCCTCTTGTGGAAGAGAAGTTGCAAAATGGCTACCAGGTAAGATCATCTTTCAAGTTCTTCCAGTAGATATGTTAAAAACTGTAATTATATACACCCCTTGGCATACTACTACTGTTCATTACCATAACAGGGTATATTAAAAATAGTTTTGTAGATAATAACTTTATATTCTGTGGAAAAGTAACTTTTATAGAGCTTAACTGTTAGTGAAAATATTTCTGCCCAGTCATGCTAGCTGTGCTAATTATTGCTAGCAACATGGAACTGCCATTCATTACCGTAACGCTCTGCATTCATTACCGTAACATATGCAAGGCTGTTACGGTAATGAAAGGAAGTGTTACGGTAATTTATTATATATGTATAATCGGGGCTACAGATTTTGTGGTTCGTTTTCTCGGGTTTATATTGTACTGTAGCAGCATTTATTCTCATATCTACTAACTACCTAGCTAGCTTTAGCCATTTTAGCTAATTTAATAAGTCATAAAAAATTACGGGAATGGGTTACAGACTTACTTTGGTAACACTTTACAATAAGGGTCCCTTAATTAACATTAGTTAGTACATTATTAAGCATTAATTAACAGTTTACAGATCATTATTACGTATAATTTAGGATTAATTAATGTAGCCTATTAGTAAGTAGAACTGTTTACTACTCAAAGTTAGTTAATAAATTAAGTAATAATAAAAGTTGAATAATGTAATTAGTTATCATTATGTATGCATTACTTAGAATTAATTAACACATTAGTTTATATTAATGCTTAATAATGTATTAACTAATGTTAATTAAGGGACCCTTATTGTAAAGTGTTACAATATTAGAAATATACTTGTATCAAGACTGGCGGTATTCAATAATGTTGTATAACCTTTGTAATTAAGATCAGGAGATGTGGCAAAACAGAGAGCAGCTAGAGAAGCAACAAAGGCCAGGGTGCAGAAGCACAGAGAAAAGGTTAGGTCTGATCCAGACCTTCTTGAGGAATCCAGAAGGAAGGAAAGAGAGAGGTTAGAACTGTGTGTCGTCACAAAGATAGCATTACAAGAATGTGTGTGTGTGGGGCTAGGGAATACATTATGTTGATAAGTATCCTCACAAAGATAGCATTACAAGAATGTGTGTGTGGGCGGGAATAGGATTCAGGGGTTGAGGTTTAGGGGTTGATTTGAGATTTGGGAGATAGAAAACATAAAGTTGCAATTCAATTGTAAAAAATGTGTTATTGAAATAAAGAATTATTTGATATTCTGTATTACATGCAGGTATAAGAAGAGAAAAGAGAGGGGACTTTTAAAGTCGATTGGCGAACTCACTGCTAAACAGCAACAAAAACAAAGAGCCAAGTGGAACAAAAATTCTAAAAGGTACAAGAAGAACAACAAAAGCCTCCAGGCAATTCTTAATGACAGCCCCCCATCTGATGGATCTGAGGACCAACCCCTACAACCTCTCCGAGCAGAGTTCAGTGAAACTATTCAAGGTGACTGAAGAGGACATTGAAACATGTGGAGAGTTAGTGCCCCCATCACTTAAGACAGTGCAAGGCACCCTGAAAGTACATCAAGTAAGGTGTCACTCAGTAAACAATCAAATTACAATGATTCCCATTATGTTCACAGAATAAATGTGTAACGTAATATACTTTTCTGTTTTTTTTTAGCTTATCGCAACAGAACCAGGGAAGATCAGAGTGAGGGAGGTGTCATGCTTCTGTAAGCCTGCATGTGACTGCTACACTCCAAAAGAAGTCATTCTCAGAGAAGAGAAGGAAAATGAGGACTCTATTGGAGTTGGGCAATGGGTGCTTGTTAAGTATGACGGATGCCTGTATCCTGGTACGGTAACACAGGTAGGAATGTGTTGGTGTTAAGTGACGTCATGGTTTTAAGATTATTACATTGTAATAAGATGGTAATTTCTCTTCACACCATGTCGTGCCACAGCCTTCAGCAGGCCCACGAGTGACCACTGGTGGGGCTGGTGTTCCTGACCTGCTTCGGCCACTCCGCGGCGAGTGGCTGTTGCATGGCACGGTGCTTCTCTCGCCCAGCAGTAGAAATATGTTATTGTTGTTCTGTAGCGCCCCCCATGGTGGTTTTGTAAATAGAACAACAACATTTATCTTATACAAGACCGTTGACCCAGAAATGCAAGTGTCAGAGAGCGACAGGCATAGAGCACATATCATAAAAGACGCTTCCTTTTCTAGAAAAAAAAGCAGGGATTTTGATAAAAATTGGCCTGTTTAGCTTGAGATTTCTCAGGAACAGAGGCACGTAGAAATAAATGGTTTGTCCCTATTTGAAGCAGAAAGTTTCACCTTTCAAACGAGCCATAGTATGTGTCCATAGATATAACATAGAATATGATGTGGCTCTACAAAAATCGTCAACAATGGTCTAAATTGCTGGTACCAGGATTAAAACTTTGGAAAACATCGCGGCACTCAATGAGTTAAGCTGCACGACCAGGGTTAGTTGCTTCTTAACGTGGCTTATCCATTCGCCTGAAGCATGATTGTTCATTGTTTGAGCTATTGTAGGGCAGCTCACTTAACACTGAGTGTGATTATTTTTTTTGTCTTCTCTAGATCGTAGGTGATGAATTTGAGGTTGAAACAATGGAGTCTGCAGGTGGAAATTGTTTCTACACCCCCGCGACCAGGATCCCAGGGGACAAGGTCTGGTATTTTAAGCAGAACATCTTGGACCTCATCCCTGAACCCATGCCGACGACATCATCAGCCAGGCATTTCAGTGTTGCCCCAGAAATATGGGCAAAACACAAGTAAGGGAGGGTAGAAAGGGGGAGGAGGGTTGGAGGGTTGATGAAGGTTGTTCATTGATTATTGTATTGTATTAATTATTGTATTGAATTGATTATTTTTACATTTTATTGATAGTGGTTCTGTTATGCATAGGTTATACATAACATTCTGTTATGTTTTAATGAATTGAAAATGTTATTGTTGATTGTGGTTACATTAAACGTTCTCTGAATTGCTCTTGATTCATTGTTTTTTTCGTAAAGTCAAGCTTAATTTTTCATTACCCAAGACAATCTAATCATTCAGTAGTTCTAATGTAGCCTTACATAATAAACAGTGAAAAAGATTGGACCATATAGCCTAATTTGTGAATACTAAAAACATGGCTTCTATGTAAGAATGCTGTGTGAGGTCATTACCGTAACAAAACTTTTCATTACCGTAACAGCTTTTCATTACCGTAACACTTGCTATATATGTAAATATTTGGATGGGAATGAGTGAAAACTTCAAATTTTATTTTTGTACAGGAACTATTTGTCAAGTCTTTTAAGATTACTGAATTGACTTTTTTTTTTTTTGTTGTAAAATTTACACTACAAGAAAGATTTAGTGTAAAACATGTAATTTTGTTACGGTAATGAACATAATCACTAAAATTAATGTATCAATAAAAAAAATTCTGAGTGTTTACACTATGTGGCTATTCTGAACTATTAATAGAACATACATGAAAAAAATAAAAGGTCTACTTTTCATACATATTCAGTTATCATCAATTGAAAATGTGTTACGGTAATGAACTTATTTGGTCAATGACTCAATAAAACATTCCAAAAATGTATTAAAAAACATGTATTGATCACTCATTTTAATTGAACCAGTTAATTGAGACCCTGCTTGCTACTAATGAGAGAAAAACCTAGCAAAATTGACCCCAAATTGTTTTTGCAAAAGTTAGGACAGTTTCGTGAGAATCACCCTCATGTGTCTCTCCAAACGGAATTGTCGCTGGCCTCGCGATAACTGCCCCTTGCTGTAGCCTGGGCGGCAGTTCTCGCGATGGATGAATGTAACAAGAGTGAAGGCTTTTCTACCAAGAAATTGAAGACATCGTGTACATATTTCTAAAAAGAAAGAACGTTAACTTTCCTAATGAGGAGCAGGATGGAGCTCAGTTACGAATTCTAATTTTTAACTGCAATTTTAGTGTCTCACGGGGGAGGAAAGATGTCAGCAGCACCAGCGCAGAAACACGCGTCTGTGTCATCAGTCATTAATGCCAGAGACACACTCGTATAAAAAGAAAATGTAAATGTTTATATACAGTACAGACCAAATGTTTGGATACACTTCCCCGTTTGTTTGAATGAGTAGGTGTGTCCAAACTTTTGGTCTGTACTGTATATATATATATATATATATAAACTGAAAATATTAAAAATAAATAAATGTTCTTTATTCCCTTTTGTGTTTTCATTTAGGCTCTATTATAGTTATTACATACATAGGGATGTCCACAGCATTTCAGTGTCAACAAAGGTCGGCCTATCTATGAGATTCTGAGCACATAATTGTAGTTTATAAATGTTTGACAGGTTTTTAGATTTCTTGTAAAGCTGTCTTCGGTTGGACCTCGGTCGGGCTGGTGGGTAGGGTTGCCACCCGTCCCGTAAAATACGGAATTGTCCTTTATTTGAGAAAAAAATGTTAAATACGCGATTTGTCCCGTATTTTCATTAATTTTTACACCATATTCTAGTTGAATTATTGAAATAAGTTAACTTTTACACCATATTCTAGTTGAATTATTGAAATAAATTAACTTTTACACCATATTCTAGTTGAATTAATGAAATAAATTAACTTTTACACCATATTCTAGTTGAATTATTGAAATAAATTCACTTTTACACCATATTCTACTTGAATTATTGAAATAAATTAACGTTTACACCATATTCTAGTTGAATTATTGAAGTAAATTAACTTTTACACCATATTCTAGTTGAATTATTGAAATAAATTAACTTTTAAACCATATTCTAGTTGAATTATTGAAATAAGTTAACTTTTACACCATATTCTAGTTGAATTATTGAAATAAGTGAACTTTTACACCATATTCTAGTTGAATTATTGAAATAAATTAACTTTTACACCATATTCTAGTTGAATTAATGAAATAAATTAACTTTTACACCATATTCTAGTTGAATTAATGAAATAAATTAACTTTTACACCATATTCTAGTTGAATTATTGAAATAAATTCACTTTTACACCATATTCTACTTGAATTATTGAAATAAATTAACGTTTACACCATATTCTAGTTGAATTATTGAAGTAAATTGACTTTTACACCATATTCTAGTTGAATTATTGAAATAAATGTACTTTTACACCATATTCTAGTTGAATTATTGAAATAAGTTAACTTTTACACCATATTCTAGTTGAATTATTGAAATAAATTAACTTTTACACCATATTCTAGTTGAATTATTGAAATAAATTAACTTTTACACCATATTCTTCACCTGTAGCTATATTATACATCTGGGCTGATGTGGACATACGTAGGCTAGCATAGGAGGATATTTCAGTTGCTAGTATGGTTGTCTGTCTCTACAGTCATGAAAGTTCAATGCTATTAAAGCATTTTAAACTTTAAATCAAAGCATTTTGTTTTTCATATAAAATAAACACATTTTTATTCAGTTTAGAAGTTTTAGGGCTTTTTTTTGGGCTCCTGCGCTACTGAAATCAGGGCGTCCCTTATTTCTATTTCTGAAAGGTGGCAACCCTACTGGTGGGACAGCGGGTGGCAGAAAATTACTCCTATTTTTAAATCCAAAACTTAACAGGTATTCTCATTACAGGCGAGAGGCAAGGGTCACGTATACAGACAAACAACCAGACATACTCACAGGCAGTTTAGAATCATCAATTAACTTCCCCATGCATGTTTTTGGACTGTGGGAGAGAGCCGGAGTACCCGGATGGAACCCACGCAGGCAAGTGATGAACATGCATGACCCCCGCCTGGCCCGGGAGTTGAACCAGGAACCTTCTTGCTGTGAGGCAGCAGTGCTAACCAGCAAGCCACTAAATATATTTCTGATTTTATTCTTAATTACGTCAGTTTCGGTCCGCTATAGATTTCAACGGGATGCGTCTAAATACCGGTTAGACTACACTACAGAGGATGTTTTTGCTCCGGGTTGAAAGACGGGCCAGAGGTAAGTGTTGTTGACCTACATTTTGGCCTAAACGTAAACAAGTTTTTGCGCAGGAGAAATATAGTTGGAAAAAATGGCATTTTAATTAGACCAACTGAGAAACATCATATGGGCAAAACATTTTCTGGATTAGCCCAATAAGAGGTCTTGCAAACTTGAGTAGGAAAGACAACCATCAGTAAGCAGGTAAATAAAATTAGGATGAATGACGATTATCTAGATTGCTTTATCTAATATAGGTTTTCGGACACAAGGCATTAATAAGCTATCAGTCATACATACCTAACGGCAAGAAAGTATGTCAACCCCTTTGAATTTACTGGTTGTGTATTAATTTGTCTCAAACCATCATTTGTCGCACAATAATAGGCTAAAAAAACAAAAACAAAACAAAATATTAAGCTCAAGAGACTTATAATTGATCTAATCTTTAATTTCTAACCCACTGATTAACTTTTCTCTATGGAGGAAAAGGTGAAGCCCTAGTCTAATTTCTAAAACATAAACTAATTAGATAGATAGATAGATAGATAGATAGATAGATAGATAGATAGATAGATAGATAGATAGATATATGTACTTTATTAATCCCGAAGGACATTTAAGAGTGGTCAACTGCTCACAGAATCAGTCACACACATTGGACTCAGATGTTTTCACACCTGGAGACCAGTTAGTGAAATGAGTTTGGAGACCAAGAAGTACTTTGATCGATAAAAAACATTGAAATATTTCAAGCTTGCTCTTCAGAAAGAGCCTATGTTGATACAAACCATTCTATGCAAAAACAAACTTCTCTGGAGGATAAGGATTCAGAAAAATGTCAAAGTGCTTGGGCATCCATCGATCCACATTTGGACAAAATCATCTATAAATGGAGGCAGTTCAGTCTTTTCCTGGAGGAGCACTCAGAAGGTATAAGAATTCTCGGTGATGTAAAGAAGAAGCCACGAGTAACACTTGAGTGTTTGAGGACGTCATTAGAAACTGGCAAACATGTCTGTTGATGAGTCTGTACTCATCACAAGTCATTGAACAGACTCTGTCCATGGCAGAGAACATCATGGAAGAAGCTATTGATTTTCCAGAAAAAAAGAACAACACTGCTTTGTGCCTGACGTTTTCCAAAGATGCCCTTGGCAATCCTCAACAGGATTAGGAAAATGTTTTTTTTTGGACTACTGAAAAAAAAGAAAAAGAAAAGTTTACCTGTACACAGTTGAGTGAGCAACAGGATTTGGGTTTGCCTCGCTGCTTCGGTATGCAGAACACTGGCCATTTTCACTGGGAAAATGAATTCCCAAGTTTACCAAAAAATATCTGGGTTCAATAAGGGAAGAGAATCTTTTTACCATTTCCAGCAGAAATCCTTTAATGTAATAAACAAAAGCATCTATTATTCTTGAGGAACTAAAAAAATAAATAAAAAATTGACCAAAATTGGTTTAAAAAAAATAAACAAATGAATTCATGCAACATTGGTTGTTGATGGTTGTTTTTCATTTTTTTGGTTGGCCAAAAGCTCTTTAAAGTGTGCAACAAAAAAGAAAACGATCTGTATAGCTTACTAGAAAAACTGTTGACTTCTACAAACATGAACCTCCATCAGCAGACCATGCACTTTCTCCAATGTGTGTGTTTAGTATTGATTAGGAGCTGCCTAAGCCTAAAACCAATCCAAACCTTCCGTGTCTAACAAACAGAATACATCACTTTCTGTGGGTTTTTCCATCAACTGCACTGTGGAAGTCATGACATGTGCGTGCACAAGGACATTAAACAAAACAGACCATCCACACATGGCTTTTTGTTCTTCTGGGTTGACACACACTCATACTGAATCATGTATTCCTCTCAAATATTTCTGTATTTCTTTTTTTAGTCTCTGTTCTGCTGGCCAGCTGACAGCAGAGGGAGAGAGAGAGACGAGGACGCTGCAGGAGACAGAAGATGAAACATGTAGCAGAGGTATGGGGTCAGATGTTTATCCATTTCTCCTAAATATATGTTGTGCACTCTAACCAACAGAGGCAGCAGAATGGCCAAGTCATTATTTATAGCGATGAGCAATCCCCCCCCGCCCATACCCCTCCATCCCATCCTCTAACACCAGTTCACCGCATGATTTCCCCTTGCAGAAATTGTTGCACTAGCGGAACATTTAATACGCAGGGGCTCAAATTTCGACTTTCCCAGTGCACAGCACACTGTTCCAGCCAACGTCTGCACACAAACCTCTTCTTTTCATTGAAAGACAAGGTATAAAAAGAAAAATGAAGACAAGAGTGTACAGAAACTAGCAAAGACGTGATAAAAATCCACAAGAAAGAGGGAAGGAAGATGGAAGTGGAGCTGAAAATGACTGTTGTTCAAATCGATCATCATGCATCATGCAACGGTAGCACACACTCCAGACTGGTGGCAAGTGTGTGTTTACGTAGGTGACGCATAACTCGGGCGTGAGTAGACATTTCCACATTTACCTCACTCAGCACACAAACGTATCGCTCCAGTCTCGCCTTCTCTTTAAATCACTTTCCACCAGTTTTTAATTCCTCTAAGTCTCCTCTTCAAATATATTTTCCTTTCCCAGAAACTCTTATTTTCTCTGTTTTTTCACCTGTTGGTCATTGGAGCAGATTTACAGAGTTCTCCCAGTCCCAGTCCTTTCTTGACTCTGATTCATGACTGTCAAAGAAAGATGCTTTTGTTACGAAGTTAGTATTTTATCATTGCATAATGTTTTACTTGATTTTTTTTTAAACAACCCTCTGAACCCTATTCATGAGTAATATGAAGCGTGATTTATAAAAAACATATTATGATGAAAGTCAGATTGTTTATGAAGTGCAGTATATCAGTGATTTAGGGATCACTGGTGCTCCCACTTGGAAAAAAAGGCCCAAACTGAGTAACCAGATGCACATATACAGTCTTTATTTTATTTCTCCCTCCGTCAGTCATTGTGTATCTGTCTCCGCTCACATTCACAGACGCATAGTCTGGAAAACAGCACATTCACATTAAGTCAATGAGAGCAGAACAAAGGCTTTACATGTGGTAGCAGTTAAGTCGACCTTTGCAATTGAAGTAGACAAAAAAATAACGGAAAAAAAAAAGAACTGGAATCAGCACACAGCTTCTGGTCAAATATATGCAGCGGTCAAAGGAGATCCCTTTTGTCATATATACGCTATCGTATCCTGATACATATGTTCTGGTCTTTCATTAACTTTTATAAGCAATGGCACAAACGCAAAAATTGCAGCACTGACTTTTTCTTCTTCTTTTTTTTTTAACAATACTCAAGGACTGTATAGTTGGGCCTCATAAACTTCAGTAAGCAAAAGAAAAATGCATTCAGACATTATGTTTCCGTGAGGATTAGTCCCTTGCGATCTGTGAGTCAGTTGGCAGTCTTGATCCATTTAAAGATTCCCTTGGTCAGCTCCGCTCCTTCCGATGAATTTGAAGAGTGCTTCATGTTCACTTCATTTAATTTTGGGGCCCGAGTTGAAGGATGCTCATCTGGCACTTAACAAATTCCTGACGTGTGTCGTTGTATTTTAAGGCTTTGTTGTGCCACAAATGGGGAGGATTTAGAAAGAAAATATGGTGCAAATGTTGTAGCAAATCATTACAAAAGTATATGTACTATAATGTATATGATTATTGTATTAGTCTGCATACTTGTCTCAAGATAAGTGATCACAAAACAAAGGGCTCTGGTTGTTTTTTTAGACCACACAGTTATCACTCAGCTGATAATATTTAGGTCATCTGGTGAAAAGAGTTTAAGTTAGCTCATCCAAAACACGACAACACTCTGAATACAAATTTACCGCAATGATGCTTATAGCATTTTGAAATGATCAAATAAGAAAATATACACACTAATGGTTACCTTCATATAGAGCTGCAGAGAAAGTTAAAACATTAGACTGAAATGATCAGCGAATTCAGTCAAAATTCACAGAGAAGAATTCTGTCCCACGATCCTGGATTTCTCGTGCCATTCTGTGGGGGGTGCTCGGTGAGTATGGAGTCCGGGGCCCTCTATTAAGGGCTGTCCGGTCTCTGTATGATCGGAGCAGGAGTCTGGTTCGCATTTCCATCAGTAGATCAGACTTCTTTCCGGTGCATGTTGGACTCCGGCAGGGCTGCCCTTTGTCACCGGTCCTGTTCATAATTTTTATGGACAGGATTTCTAGGCGCAGCCAGGGGCCGGAGGGGATCCGGTTTGGGAACCACAGGATTTCCTCTCTGCTTTTTGCGGATGACGTTGTCCTGTTGGCTTCATTGGACCGGGACCTTCAGCATGTGCTGGGGCGGTTTGAGGCCGAGTGTGACGCGGCAGGGATGAGAATCAGCACCTCCAAGACCGAGTCCATGGTTCTCCATCGGAAAAGGGTGGCGTGCCTTCTCCGGGTGGGTGGAGAACTCCTGCCTCAGGTGGAGGAGTTCAAGTATCTTGGGGTCTTGTTCACGAGTGAGGGAACGATGGAGCGTGAGATTGACAGACGGATCGGTGCAGCGTCCGCAGTAATGCGGTCGATGTACCGGACCGTCGTGGTGAAGAAGGAGCTGAGTCGAAAGGTGAAGCTCTCGATTTACCGGTCAATCTACGCACCTACCCTCACCTATGGTCATGAACTTTGGGTAGTGACAGAAAGGACAAGATCGCGGATACAAGCGGCCGAGATGAGTTTCCTCCGCAGGGTGGCTGGACGCTCCCTTAGAGATAGGGTGAGGAGTTCGGTCACCCGGGAGGAGCTCGGAGTCGAGCCGCTGCTCCTTCATATTGAGAGGAGTCAGCTGAGGTGGCTTGGGCATCTGTACCGGATCCTCCTGGACGCCTCCCTAGGGAGGTGTTCCAGGCATGTCCCTCCTCCCTAGGGAGGTGTTCCAGGCATGTCCCACCGGGAGGAGACCCCGGGGAAGACCCAGGACACGCTGGAGAGACTATGTCTCTCGGCTGGCCTGGGAACGCCTCGGACTCCCCTCGGAAGAGCTGGAGGAAGTGTCTGGGGTGAGGGAAGTCTGGGCATCTCTGCTGAGGCTGCTGCCCCCGCGACCCGGGAACGGATAAGCGGAAGAAGATGGATGGATGGATGGATGGATGGATCCTGGATTTCATCTGGCAAGAGGATCTGGGTAAATGGTAAATACTGGACAGGTTACCAGTCCATCACAGAGGCGCACAGAGACGAGCAAGAAAAAAAACTCAGACTTACTCCTGTGGTCAATGTCTAATCACCAGTTAATCTTGGATGCATAGTTTTCGGATTGTGGGAAGAGACTGGAACGAGCAGCATAAATACAGATCTGATTCTTGTTATTGTTTTTATTTCTCAATAAAACGTATTAAAAAACATCAAGGTCAAAGTTTAATAACCCCTTTTTGTCCCCCGTTTCTACAAAAAAGACAGAACTTTTCAGGTCCTTTTTTTTCTGACTGAGCAAGTTGTTTTGATCCACTAGAATAAGAATAACCGTAGTGGTGTTGATCAGATTGTGTGGTCCAGTTACTTTAGGAGCAGCAGGGACAAAGGGACTAACTCCAAGTCCAGTGCTAAGTCAACTGCTCTTTCTTCAATTAGTGCAGCTCCCGTCGTTGCTTACACAGCTTTTTGGCCAGCCTGCAGTTTCCAGTCCCAGCCGTAGCACTAACAGGCTATGGCTTATCTTAAAAGCTGTGGAATGCTATTGAACCTTCGGCAGAAGTTTGCATGTATTTTCGAATTCTGTCACAACGGTTAGCAAAACCTCTCACATCATATTTACCTGCTTTTGAGGGTCAAAAAGTCAAGTCAGTTACTTGAAAGTTCAAAACGCTAACAAAAAAGTTTAATTTTGACAAATACAGATCCATTCTAGATATCTGTTGAATCAGAATTGTCTGCGTTTTGCAGTGATTGATCAGATCTTGTAAATCGGTGCGTGCTTTCTGTCTTTTGTTGCACTATTAACATTATATTTGCTAGACTTGGATCCTAATTGTTGCAGATTTATTGCATCTCAGCTTTCTTGATGGTTTTTGCCCGAGCTGGTAATCAAATTTGGAAGTCTGGCAACGTGTGATTAGTGCCAGCTGGCTATAACCAGTGGCATGTTCCTGCCACAATGATAGACCCACATAGTGTTATTTACATTGTGCCCTTTTCCCATTATTCATTGCGACATAAAGCAATTTGGATGCAATTTCCACGCAGGAGAGGTATGGTATCATATTGAGAGGACATGGATATAACAGATATTACCTAATCAAAACCTTACTCCAGGCATTGTTCTCCTAATACATTATTATTTGCATCTTTATTCTGAGGTCACACTGGAATACAGAACAAGATTATTCCTTTATACTCTAAATGTGATAGTTAATGACTGAAATAAACATTGGAAATAGCTGAAAGGTTCTAGGCTTAGTCTGGACTCAAATCCCTTGAGATTCAGTTGTTATGAATTAACTTATTTCACACCATCTGCTTCGTAATTTTGACTCAAATCATCTGTGTCCAGTCAGCTTTTCATCATGACAATGAATTTGTCCACCTCTAATAGTACAGTACATCATGCTGCAGTCGATAGTGCTCATGCAAAGGAACGTGTGTTGGAAGCTACAAATGGAGAATAAAACCGCATGAAGCTGAAGACAAAAGAAAAATAACCATCTGAGTGTATGAATGTTTTCGCTGCTGCCTGGGTTTCTCTGATCTGAGAGGGCTGATAAACTGAGTGATCAAAGAAGTGATGTCCTACAGACTCCTACTGGCATGTGAGTCTAATTCAAAGCAGAACAGACACTTTCTGAAATTGAAGACGTGTTTGTTGCCAAAAGTCTGAAGGTGCAGAACAGTCTCGCGGGTCATAAACCGTGTAACTGCACGTGGAGGCTTCCACAGTAGACTCATTTACCCACGACTAGCAGAGGAAAGACACCCGGCACGCAGGGACCTGGTCAGCTCTGAGGCCTTTTCGGGGAATTGTGCTGCCCTCCGATAGTAAATTACCCTGCAGAAGGGGTCGTTGAAAAAGTTTAAATGTCTGAGTTGGTATTTCCAGCTAAACACCTTGTTCCTTGACACCAGCTGTTTGGCAGAATACACACGGGGCACCGGCCAGCTATATCTTGGTGGCTTTTGGTAAACGGATAACTACGCTGCGGAATGTTTTTTTCCCCAGTGAATAATTTTTCAGACATGTTTGTGGAGGTTATTTTACATTCTTTATTTCTTTAATGTTATGTGCCTGGTATAATTGGCAAGGCTGTGGGTTTTGTGCGAGTCTGTGGTGTGTATGGAGCTCATTAAATGTTATATAGTCCAAGTGCTCACCAGAACATAACGTCTTAATCATTATATTTAATTTGAGCCTGTGCAAATGACCCTCAATACGGCACAGTAAAAGAAAAGTTTGCTTATTTGTTTCATTTGTACTGGTGAAAGTCAAAAAATTAGCCCAAAGCTTTATTTAATTTTCTCAGCCCCTGTAAGTCCTTTTGAGTTCTACAATTAAATTCAATTGTATTTATATAGCGTCTATTGCAACAGAAGTTGTCTCTAGGCGCTTTCCAGAGACACAGAACATGACCCCCGAGCAATTATTACATAAACATAAACAATGGCAGGTAAAACATTTTTTACAGACAACACAAAGATTTTTAGAGTATCTGTGACCCTAAAATGTTTTTATGCTAGTAATCGGCAGGTAGATGGTGTTACATAATCTGCAAACATTAAAGAAATAAAAATGAGCCCATATTTGTTTTTTCTTTGCAAACAAAACTTGATTATGTTTGCGGTTTGTGCATGATACCTTAGTCTTATGCGACAATCAGAGACCAACAGCTTTACCTGCTTATTTTTTATTGTAGCTTCATTTCTCAGAAATGAATAAAACATTTTTGACACAACAGAAGGTTCCCAGTACCGTCTGTTAGGTCAGAATATTTTTCAAGGATTTGGAAGTCAGTCAACCTCGCACGTACCTGCGACTAGTAAAAGAAAATCATGTGTTGTGACAATGCTTGATAGTGCGTGAATCTGACACATGGTCCCTGAGCCCATCACCTCTGCAGAAGAAAGCACAACAGAGACTGTTCTTCCTGAGGATGTTGAAGCGGGCCCGACTCACTCAGCTCCCTGTGAACCTCTGCAGGAGCACAAATGAGGGAATCCTCTGCCACTGTGTCACCGTGAGGTTTGCCAGCTGCTCAGCAGATAAACACAAAACAGCTGACCCGTGTGGTCAAGACGACGCAGAGGACTGTGGGAGCCACTCTCCCAGAGCTGCATGCTGTGTACGCTGATGACCGCAAACAGAGATCCTGTAGCAGCACAAGCAGAGACTCAACACACTGCCTGTTTACACCTTGACCTTCGAGGAGGAGATACTGGACTATTGAAACCTGGACAACAGACTAAAGAGCAGCTTCTGACCCGGGGGTGTGGCTTCCGTTAGTCCCTCAGCCCCCACACTTACAAATAAAAACCCTACCATACACACATATGCAAATACATGTTAGGACTGATATAACATATGACAAAATATGCAGTTCTGCAAGGTTTTGCACTCGTTTAAATCACTGATTTCTGCCACTGCATTTCAGGTGCTATTTATGCATAATGCTAACTTTTCTCACTTTTCTCACTTTTTGATGCAAGCAGTGCTACCAAACTGACACAGTGCACCCACAATTCAGTTTGGTCATTTTTGACATAACTCCATTTAAACTAAATGGACAGCAATGCTGTTTGCGCCTCCACTGCTTCCGTGCGAACTGACAGTAATTATTATTTTTAAATGTACCTTTGAAGCATGTTGTTGGCTTCAACTGAAGCATTTGTTTAAAACATCCTCTTTAAATATTTTTGCTTAATTAAGGATTTAAAATGCACAAAACATTGTCCCATTGATCCAGTTTTTCCACTCAAACAAACACACAACAAGGATTACAAGCCCCCACATACATCTCCACAAGCATCTTTGTTCTTAAGTAAAAAGTTAAAAAGTACCAGGACAATATACAGGAGCACCATTTAAATCCATTTGACCTCAAATTTTCCAACATCCTGAGTGTATTACTGATAATTAAATTATTTGATTTCTCTAAGATTGAACTGTGAATGACTGACAGTCAACTAAGAAAATGCAAAACAAACAAAAAACAACGACATATATTTTTCCACCCTTCAAGGATTAAAAGTACATTTTACTTTTGTATCTGCCTGTTCCTGGAGCCCTGAGGTTATACATTCATTTTCTTTTAATCAGCCTAATCAGTAAGAGCAAATCTTCACTCTGAGATGTCCCTAACGTCCAATTCGCAATCAATCTTTGCAGATGTTTTTGCCATGCAGCGTATTGCAAGCAATATACAATCAAGAGGCGGTTTAGGGGCTAAATTAAACAGTTTTTTGAAAAATACAAACATAATTAAGGAAACTCAATCTGTCTTCTCCTGAGCAAACAACCTGCCAAACTTGGTACAATAATAGATTAAGGGTTTTAACACTCGTTAGACCAGAAGACGGAGGGGTGTAGCACAACAGAAAATATAATCACAACTTTACTTTCCCTTCGGATATTCAGCGCCACAAGATGAGCTGCATGAACTGTTAATGTGTTCTCATAAGGACCGCATTTAAAAGTCTGTGAGATGGGCTTAACTTGGCATTTGAGTGGTCAACCTGCAGCAGATAATTGCGTATAAGCTTCGTGAAACCTAATAATTACAAGCTGAAAATTGCAGGCAGTTTGATTTTCCACTGAGCTCGGACAGGAGAAAAAAAGCCTGGTACAATATTTCCATCTGTTTTACAATGAATGTAAATCCAAACGCAATGAAACATGAGTTTGTGTTCTCTCATGATGAAGACATGACGAAGGCAGACGTTAATGTCAAACCGCAAGGCGCTATGAGCTAATCCTCTGCAAGAGTTGTGAGGTACGGGAATGTGGTGAGAAATTCATTTTTTTGTGCGTCTGTCCTAGGGAGTAAAACAACAAGAATGTGGCTTTTGTAAAAAAGAGACTGTATAATTTGTCTGTGAATGTGCCTGAGAACTATTTTGCATCCGTAACTAAGAACAAGCCTGAGGAAGGAAAAAAAAGGAAAACCGTCGTGACATATAGCATATTACTCCATCTATGGAAGTAAGTTCATATGGGCAGCGAGACGTTGTGTTTGAGCTGGGTGTCGAGAGACATGGCTTTGCTCTGAATATGGATTTGCAAGCTTTGTGGCGTTCCATTGTCGTCCATCTTGTGGTGTGTGGCTTTAGTTTCCACATTAGTCTAGTTCCCACTATTGCTACTGGCACGAGTCAACATGCATAAGCCTTTGCCAGAGATCTGGAAATGTAAGCATGACTCACTGGAGTTCAGACAGGAACATTTACTTCTCTCATTCTCTCTATGTGGCTCTTTAATAAGTCCCTTTTTACTATCTGTTTTTTACTATTTATTGGGATTTCTCTATTGGTATTCAAATACTAATGAGAGGTTGTAGCGGTTACCAAACAATAAAAAGGCACTATTCAATCTGCCAGCAGGAGATGTAAAGATCTCTGTGAGGATTCCTGTCTTCCTGTTTTCATCTCCATGGTGGCCAAACATTGAAAATGCTGAGCAAGGTCCTCTGAGACTGAGGCTGGTGCATTTATGTCATCAATCAAACCATTAAGTGGACGCTGTGAAGTTGATGGTCATCGTTATTCTTATTTATTGTCAACATTCTTCTCTTTCATGGCTCATAAAGGTTCTGTTGGAATGATCTGTTTTTGTGATTGTTCGAATGATTTATCATTTTTTTGTCTTAAGTTTTGAAGTACCGTTTTACCTCTAATAGTTAATTAGGCCCATTATTTCATCTTTAAGCGACACTGACTGAAAGGTCAATTGTATTGCTCAAATCTTTGTACAGTTCTCTATCCTTCAAAGTTTTGTTAACTTAATCCTCACATTTAAAATATCTAATCATACTGATAAACAGCAGATTTCAACCATGCTGGATCTTTGCATCATCTCATCTTCTGAGCTTCATGCCAGCCCGACACATTTACATGCAATTTCAAGGTCACAGACTTATTTCCACATTATGAGGAAAATCCTAATGATGCTTAAATTCAGCTGTTCTCCCATTATCTCAGTTGTTAGGTACAGAATAATTGGGCCAATCTTTTCCACATCTTGGCATTTGAACTAAATCAAACATGTTTAATATTATTGCAAGTCTTTAGTCTTATTTCATGTGAATTGTGTTATTTCATGATACAACTTGCATCAGCAACCTGTTGGAAGAAATCTGGTTGTAGTTGTCTAGTGACCCTTCAAGTTTCTAGTTATGACTTAAACTTTTGGCCTTATAATCCTTAGATTTGAGAGGGTATCATATGTTACTATTTTAAAAACAGTGTTAACTTTTTGGTTAGTCATTTGGTGTTTGATCTGCAAAATGGTGAGGGCCCTGTTACTGCTTCTGTACGATTTAAGAGGGTACGTTGCAGCAGGTGCTGCTAATCATCAGCCCTGGATGAGGTGTTGATTAGCAGGTGTGCAGACTGCTACAAAAACAGATGTTTTGGCAGTTTCAGTTTCAGATTTGTGTTTAATATAAAGACAAGACAAAAATATAAACAAAATAGTCTTTAAGAAGCAGCTGTTACAACACATCAATCTGTGAAGAGTTGGAATACCATTTCCAAGCTATTTGGACTTGAGTTCAGCATTCTACAAGTGGGAACAGGAGTGAATGTCCCAGGGTGAAAGGTAAAAGCCCCTTTTGGACTGAGCGTTGCCAAAATGAATCTGAACAAATGAGAAAGAGAGAGAGATGGATGGATACTTTAATGATCCTGAGGGAAATTCAAGACGAAAATGTGCAATGGTTAGATGAGCCAAAACGAGAGATTTCTGGTCCTAATTCCCAGCAGCATGGTTGGATAAAACAAAACACAATATTTCAGGAGAAACACCAGACCCACTGTCAGGCAAGGCGGTGGACTGATGATGGTCTGGAGTTTTTTAGCAGCCACTGTACCCAATTTTTTTTTCTTCATTTCTTTAGGCTAGCTTTGTATTTACTCTTTAATGTACTGTATGAACTAGGGCTGTTCGATTAATCGATTTTAAATAGTAATCGCGATTATGTAATTAGAACGATGTTAAAACGTTCCCAGTTTAGTTTAATTAGAAAATGTCTTGTTTTATTTAATTGGAAATATAACTTACTGTATGTTTGCAAGTGCTGATTTGCTGATTTTTTTTTTTCAGAGATAAAACTTTATATTTTATTATATTTTTTTAACTTTTTTTCAACTTATTTTAGACAGTTTTGCACTTTATTCATTCATTTTTGGTTTAATAAGAGCAAAGTTTGCACTTAAAGCCCAATGGGGCAAATGTTCAATAAAAAAACAGCATATTTGAAATCATTTCTTTGCCTTTTGTCAATTCACAAAATAATCGTAATCGAAAATCGGATTTTGAGAGAAAAAAATCGAGATTTTATTTTTGGGCAAAATCGAACAGCCCTAGTATGAACTGCATGTGGAGTAGACAGCTAAAGAGTCACAAGTCTTTGGCATCTGCATATACTTTACATATACCATTGGAAAGATATCACATGCTGCTCCTTCGCTCAATTCATCTTCTGTTGCCTCAGGTATTATGTCTGGACCCTACAGATGGAACTCACTAAAAGAAACAACCACGTGTTTCTAATTAAAAGAAACAACCACGTGTTTGTAATTAAAAGCAACCATTAGGCAGCTGTTGCTGGGTTCCTCAATTCAATCTGAAATGACAAAAGTACCAAGTGAACAGTTTCCCAGAAATGACTACTGCTAAGTACTGCAGAGTAAAAATTATTGCACAATAAGCCCTGCATTAACTTTTCATCTAAAAGTGAAGGATTAAAGGGAAGATGGACTTCTGTCCAAAAAAAAAACCAGTAAGAATTCTATGAATGTACTAAATCAATAAAGCCGGTTATAATAGTACTACTGTTAAAATCTTATTGACCGGAGAGCCCAGGACAGCCAGGGGCTCTCTTTCTGCGTTTCTGTTAAAGGATAGGAAACACACAAATATGGGGAAGCAAATCTGAATTTCATGGATACTTTTCAGGATTACCTTAGGGCTTGATAAACTGTTTTAACTGAAGAGCACTGACTTTGTAATGGAATACCCTTCAGCTTCTCAAATTACCAACAACATATATAATTTGTGCATTTTTTTTTAGATTTTACAAACTGCACAGAGTTAAAGTTTGACTGCTGGGAAAATTGACCAAAGCCATAAATTGTGGCTACCTATTTGTGACAGGCTTACCGGTCCTTTTCGACTTCTGCCCTATACGCTAATGAATTTTGGACTTCGTGACCTTGGAGGGAACATTTGGGCAAAGTAAATGAATACTGGGAGTACAGATCATTTTTTTTTAAACCTTATGATCCCCCAGGGGGCAATTTGTTAACAGTCAGCAGTACACAATGAATCACAATATGATGATGACATACTGTATGTATAACCTACTTCATACATACAGGACAAACGGAAAAAAGACAGAAACTCAGCATATAACTGTGTATTTCCGATTTGCCATTGCCAAAACTACCACTATTACTTGCACATAAAAAGTATGGCATGCATTACATCTTTCCACTTCAGTTTAGCTCTGAATCCACATTCTGTTAACCCCCAAAAGCCTAGATCTCAAATTGGGCTTACATTATTATAAACTGTTGGGTATAAATGCCACTTTTGTAAAAACATACACAGAAGATCCTCAGAATACATTACAGATTCTTATTACGCTTATTTACTCATCACAGTCTAATCATGCTTACATGTGGAGTACATAAACCAATTTCCAACAACTGAGAAATGATCTTAGGGTACATGCATACTCATAACATACTGGAACAGCAACAGAGGGTTAAATACACGCTGTAACCCAAAAAGTTAATTTAAAAAACCCAGGCTGCATTTTGTTGAGGAACAGGGTTTTTGCATGGCGGACTGAAAACCACAGAATTTCTTCCAGCTTGCATTCTGTCACTCAAGTTCCTCTCATCCAGAACAACTCACATTGCAAACTGCTTTTAATGTTGGTGAACTATGTCCTCCCATTGCTGAAAGATGGTTTAATACATTTGGTGAGACAAAAGATGTCGGTTTAAATCTTTAACCATGATTAGTAGGAAAAGCACACAATATGACACTGTGTGGTTTAATTGTAAGAAGGATGTTGTTCAACAAAGGATTCAGTCAAGTTTTACAGCACAAACATGAGTTGCTTTGGTGCCGTCTTTAACACCCATGCGCATCATTGTTTCTAGTCCACAACATTTCACTGAAGAAAATCCTTCTTTTTAATCAAAAACTTCATTCTGAAAACTTAAGTTAGTGTTGAAGTGCCAGATTCCTTTTATTCAGTTCATCTCACATACACCAATCCCCCTGAATTCAACTAAACAAACCCACGCCTTTATAAAGAGTGCTGTCATGTAACACTAAGCAATGTGCCTCTATGGTGCTCTTCTGTGAAATCTGAGCCATTCATATGGACTCAGCAGCCGCTTTACTATAATGTAGGCACTTCCCACTAGTATTGGGGTTAGACCCCCTTTTGCCCGAAGAGTTTCCTTAATTCTCCGAGGCATAGATTCAAGATGTTCAAATCAAATCAAACTTTATTTATATAGCACTTTTCATACACGAGTAACGCAAAGTGCTTTACATAATAAAATCAACATTTAACATAGAAAAACTCACACACTCATGGTTAAAAAGACACATCTGGTCATTTTCACACACATCCTCACTTTAATACCCACACAACACACACAGAATATCGGAGCTGAAGTTAAGACTCATCAGACCAGGCAACATTTTTCCAATCTTCTGTTGTCCAATCTTGGTGAACCTATGTGATTCGTAGTATCAGTATCCAGTTCTGTGTTGACAGGAGTGGAACTGGTGTGATATTCTCTTCTGCTGTAGCCCATCTGCTTAAAGGTTCAACATTGTGTTCAGAGGTTTTCTATATACCTTGAATCTAATAGTTATTTCAGTTACTCTTGCTTTTCTATCTCCAACCAGTCTGGCCATTCTCCTCCGACATCAGCGACGCATCATCGTCCACAAAACTGCCTCTCACTGGATATTTTCTCTTTTTCAGACTATTTTCTGTGAACCTTAGAGATGATCATGGCTGGAAATGTCTTTAAATTTTCAGATCAGCCAGTCTGGCACCAACAACCATGCCATGTTCAATGTCACTCAAATCCCAATTCCTCTCCATTCTGATGCTCAGTTTGAACTTCAGCCAGTCGTCTTGATTGTGCCTGTTAGCCTAAATGCATTGAGTTGAGGGCATGTGATTGACACATAGCTGGTGAGGAAAAAGTTATGGTATAAGTAGGGCAAGCAAGGTGAATGGGGAAAAGATTAGAGAAAATAAAACACATGCTCTGATATTTGTCTTCAAGTATGTTTAAATAAAGAAAAGTATCTCTGACATTAAGTGTGGCGTCATATCTGAATGAAACCCTGATGATTTTCGCTAGAAAATGGAAACAGGATGTTAATCAAATTGGATCACTGTAGCCTTGAGTCTTAATTTAGCATATATTCTTCAGAGAGCTCACACATATTGCTTTATTAAATACAAGAAAACAAGGATGTTTTGTATTTAATGGGAAAACATGTGTTTCTGCATATTAACCCTAGAGGAACTGCTTGTAGATCAAAATGGTAACCTTTTCTCAACACTTTCTCCAGGTTAATGGTTTATGCAGGGCTACTTGCTGGAACCCTGCTGTAATCGCTCCCTCCTGTCGTCACAACAAATTTTTCACGCCAACAAGATGCTGGAACAGCACCATCTTTCAAAAAAGTTCCTTGGAGGACTATGAGTGAGTGCTGTTACCCGAAAACCATTCATTGTTTAAGCTTCTTCTGCTGTACTTGGCAGTGATTGCTGGAAAGTAACGTCTCTGTGGGCAACAATCCTGAGAATAGTACAGCTGACGTTATGAAGAAACACTTCCAAGAAATATATCGGAGAGTAACAAGGAACTGGAGGTTACTTCCGACAACAGGGTATATTAAGATCACACATGAAGCTTATAGTGTCAGTAGATGGAGTACACTTGACACTCAGATCTGAGAATCTAAACCTGCTCCCTCAGATGCTTCATCCGCGTAAATACTCAGTCTTGTTGTTTCGTGAGATCCTGCTCTCTTTAAAGAAGTCCTCTGAGGCACAGAGACATGAATGAGAAGCAGAGAAAACGGATGTGGTGTCATTACCCAGATACCAAAACGTTTGTGCGTGTCTGGCTAGAAAATTAAAGCCTTTGGTTGATTTTTACTGTTTGTTGAATTAAATAAACACTTGTCTTAATCAAGGGAATGAAGCTCAGAATGTGGTCGTGTGTATACATTTGCTATTTTTGATTGATGGTTTATTACTGTAAGGGATAACCTTGAGACTGAATGATTGTATTTTTTTGTGAAAACATCAGAACTTGTGTGGCTCTCATTCCGCCACCTTCAAGGTTTAGCTTTCAAAGCTTAAGTGATGACATTTCAGACAGAAGCAGTTCAGAGACAAATGACCGAAATCCCCACAAGTCAGCCTCAAACCTGAGGTCTCAAACCTGACCACGCGATGAGCCGTGATAGATGTAGGGTCTGAACGAGAGGCACGCACCCAGCTTGAACTCTGATGACATATGGCTATTTGCTTCTTTATGTCTGATCCCAGGGGACCTGTCAATTCCAGCCTGAGGATACAGCTGAATATCGCAGCCGAACTGATAATCCCGGGGTGTTTGAGGTAATTGCTTGCAGTTGTGGTAGAGTGTTGAAGAGGGCCCTGAAAAGGTTAAGTAAGTGCAGCTCCTGTGTAGTATTCAGTTCAGGGTGCCTCTCACAAAGGACCTCTCTATGTCTTACATTGTCCAGAGGAGGGAAAGCGGATAAAGTTTTGTAAAGAAACAGTTCATTCACACGCTTGTTTAGTTTGCCTCTTTTGCCCCTAACTCCAGTTCCTACATACAAACAGTGATTAAAATATCTACATGCCAATTTTGGTTAGTAACAAAGTATTGGAGAAAACTGTTCACCACCCCTTTGGTCTTGAAACATTGACGGAAAAATATCCAGTTCCTTAAGCAGCACTGGCACGCTGCCTCTATTCAGAGCACCAGGCCCTAATCTTAATTGCAGGTCCCTTTAAGATCTATCATTTGTCTTGCAGTCTGAGAGGGGTAGATTCTTGAGCTATGAGAGTGTGCCCACAAAGCTGAATGAAACTATTTTTCATGTTTACTTTTTTTTCCCTTTAGTATAGTGACTGCCAAACCCCTGTAAATTCTTGATTTTTGTGTCCAATTGAGAAATGTTTTGTTCTCATTTAGTCTAATGGGTAATGGATGTTTCCTTTTTAAAGCATTTCTTTTTTGTATCATCTTATTAGCCTGTCAGGAAATGACTGTATGCTTATGATGTAACTTGGTATACCCTGTAGACCTTCTATTCCTTTAAAGCAATATAATATCAGCAGGAAGAGCAACCTAATTGGGAGTGTCTTGTTTATGTTTTAATGGTTAAGGACAGAGAGGAACTTTAAATGCGGATATCTGACCACAGAATATCAATTACTTTTACTCATTTCAAGATGAATATCAGCAGTGCCATGAGGACACCTCATCGCCAAAGATAGTATCACAGTAGGTACAGAGCTTTATTTCCTGACTTTTAAGAAGAAAAGGGGGGGCAGCAGACTTTCGAGCTGAAGGGATGAAGGAGGAATAAATCCAATGAGCTTTTAAGCACCCGTAATGAAAGCAAGTCTTGTTTTTGTTGTTTTACTTTCTTTTGTTGATTCAGTTATCCTAAGTGGTTTCAGCACGCACACTGGCTTGATTTGTGTGATGTGTGGGTCTCTGTGATGGAAAGAAAAGGGACAGTCAAAGGCAGTGCATGTCAGAGTGTGTTTATAAGTTTCCCAGATTTTTAAATCATCACACTCACACAATCCAGACATATTGATTCTTTACACCTGCATATCCGTAATCATCCTCTCTGGTGATAACTGAAGGCAACAGGAAATGTTATATTCTGCAGTGCATCCAATCACTTGCTATCAATTGCTAGTGCATAATATTGTAAGGAAGTTGGAAGGTATGAGAGGATAGTCATTTAAATCTCAACCATGGGACTTGTATTTGGGATCAATGTTAAAACCATTTCTTATTTCCTTCTTGTAAGAAGGAAAACCATGAAGCTTAAAAAAAGAAAAAGAAGGTTATAAAATAACTGCCAGGAGACTGTTTTTTTTTTCTTTTTCTTTTAGCTTCATATGCATAGTACAGAGAATATCTTCCATGCCAATGTCAAAATATAAAATGTCCAGAGTTGTGAAATTCTTTGCTTAAGTAGTCTACCAGAGGATCTCCAGCTGCCTTTAGGAGAGCAAATGTAAACAAAGTACAAGTTATTTCATATGCAGGATCATTTTACATCCACAAGTGGATGGCCTCCTGCAAGAATATGAGGTAACATAACCCACATTTGAGTTCCACTCTTAGTGTACTGGCTGGCTTGTGGTTAATAGCATCACAGTTCATAGCTTGAGTATGAAACTCAACTTAAACTGCTGTTTTTCCGTACTCTGCTGTACTTTTCTCAGGATGTAAGTACTGTAAAGGATGCTTCAGGCTAAACAACCTTCAACATTGTGGTGTTCAGATGACCTGACATCAGGGGGTCACACTCTACATGATCTGACAACTCACTCAACTAATGACTATCTGGTCTGCAAAACATGTTTTGTGAAGAAAACATAAAAGAACTGACATGACAAATGATGCAAAACCATAAAACCAAAATTGTTTATTTAAAAGTGGATTGAGGGGAGAAATTAGTGGTGTATGTTGTTTGCTTTCTGTATTTAAACTTTTCTTGTTGTCATTACGTCTTCGTTATATATACAGCATCAGTTTCCAGTCCTCATACACCCATGCCTCCAGAGCGCTCCAGATGTTCAGCATGATAGATATCTGTCTTGCATTGGAGGTGACACTGTGGCACGCATATTTTTCATACCTAACAGCTTAAAGCCACTTAATGTAGCAATACCTCTTCCGAGGACATAGCCATCTGCGGTTTGGACAAAAGAGCACTGACAATATTGTAATAATATCACTTTGTCCCACCAGAGGTGCACTTCTTTACGTATTATGCTAGGGGCTGACACAGGAACTTTCTTGTGGTATACTGCCTGTTTGTGTTCAGAGATAAGATAAGATAAGATTATCCTTTATTTCCCCCTCAATGGGGAAATTCACTTTGTGCAGCAGCAGTACACTTAACACACACATGCAGGGAAGGGGTAAAAAAGTAAAAAATATATAATTACGAAATATAAACAGTAAATACATTGGATTGAAAAATAAAAGTAGTGCAGTACGGGAAAGAAAGAAAAACAGTGCAAAAAAAGCAGGTAGGATGGTGTTGCTTCATAGAGTGGCGTAAAATATTATACAATGAACAAGATAAGGACTCAAACGTAGAACACAGAAGACTAAAAAGTCTTTAATCCAAAAATGTAACTATACGTTCGGTTGGCACATACCACAATAAATGTGATTGGTCTGCTTGGTAGCATGCTACTTTCGACGATGTATTTCTTGCTGCTACTTCTTTTTTTTATTTGCCGCTGGATAGAAATATAGATTGCTGCTGTAAAAATTTAACTAACATCTATCAGCTCCAACTCAAGATAAACTCAATTTGCTCAGTTACTGTGCCTGAGCTTCATAAAAGGTGACGGCTATAGTGCTACAGAAAGTACATGCACCGCCCCCTAGTGTGTGGTGGTGTAATTACAGCGCAGCGCAAACATTAGGGTTGCGTACTTGCATAGGGTAGTTGCTAGGAAGCTTTAATTGTGCTTCATAACAGTGGGCAAGAATCAGAAACGCAACAGATCGGGTGCGCAGACAGACTAACAAAGAGGGAGAGACCAGACTATACACACTGAAATAATTAGATAACAAGGCACAGGTGCAAACACTGAAGCAGGAATACAGAGGAGGCAGAACTATGAGTGACACACAGGGATACAAGGCAGGAACTGTTTAAACACAAAACAAAAGCAACGAGCACAAAAAAAGCAAGATGGAAACTCAAACTTCACAAAAAACAAAAACTTCACTGGAGAACTAACACCGAGACAAAAACTCAAGATAAGAATACAAACACGCATAAAGAAGAAAACAAATGGCACAAATCCTGACAACAAAACCATAGTCCCTTTAAGTGTGTGTTTATAAAAATAGACTGCAAATATCTACTCCCAAAACATTATCTAAAGATGATCCACTTGATAGTTTTTAAGCCAGTTAGACTGAGCTGAAGGAGTGTGTGAGAGACTGCTTAGAGGACCAGACTGGACCTCCTTCTTCTACAGTCCCCTCCTTCCTCTCCACTTATAGGCAGCGCTTTGACTTGGAGTCAATCAGAGTGGGATCTTTAACTGTGCCTGCCACTGTGCCTCATTCACCCTGTAGAACCTCACAGCATTCATCCCGTACACCCACCATCACGTGCACGCTTGCAGTAACAAACATATGGAGTACTACTGCTTCTTCCTCCTCTGGATCTGTAGCCAGCGGTTAGGTGAGTTTAACGTCTTTACATTTCTGCTTTAGTGTTTAAATTTGTCATTGTGTTTTATGCATCTTTGCATGCGTCATTAAGCAGGATTATTTTCCCCCCAATGTGACATTGTGGTGTCATGACAAACTAATTGTTTGTAGTATTTGGACTTCTATCAAAAGTGAAAGTAAACTTTTTAAGGCTTCTTTTGGTAACTATATATATATATATATATATATATATATATGTATATGTATGTTGTCTTATAGGACTGATTGACTCAGTGGTTGTTTATGTCCCTCATTCACGATCTTGACCCACTAACATGGAAAGCAGAACTTCAGGTCAGGTCTACAGAGGTTATTTATGTCTCAATGGAAGGAGGCATGTTCTGTCAAATGTAAATTGATGCTGTCTTTTTACAATCAAGCTTCCAGCGACCGGAGAGTAGTTGGCGCTCAGCCAGAATTGTGGTCAATTATGAGTGAAATCACTTTAACAGTAACAGTCGAGATGAAGAACTGACAGTCAATTAAAAGCGATAAAAAGACCTATGTTCAAATATAGCCAGATGAGTAAGTAAAGCTAACTGAACCGACTACATGCATACTATAAAGGTTCTTTATATTCTTATACAGTGGCGCAAACTAGATTTTGAGTTCAGTGGACTTTTAACCCGTTTTGAACACATTGGGTGTTGAGAAACATCTCTTCAACATTCTGTCGGTGCTGTCATCATGTCTGTACATTACGTTTTTTCCAGATGTTTTTCAACTGTCAAATCTTCAAATTCACTCCGTTTCTGTTACATTATTTACAAAAGAGATTTTTTTTTTAAACTTCTCTGGAGGTCTCTGGACCTTTTTTTTTTTTAATAAAAAAGTCCGTTTTTGATTCGGAGGCTGTAAATCATTCAGATTCTATTGAATGGAGAGGAGTAAATCTTTTGTAAATATTTGGTCCGATTTTGGAATTTGTCAGAAAAAATTGGTTTTGGACTGATTGCACGGTGGAGGAGACTCTGACCTTGTAGCTGAATATAATGATTTGAAGGTGGCTGCAGGGGAAGATGTTTTGGCAAGAGTATATGAAGCAGGGTTGATTTCAGTCTGGAGTTTTTGGACTTCTGGGACAAAGATCCCTTGTAGATAGCATTGAGTAAGGCTGTGTCCTAGATGTAAAGGACACATGCTGTATATGAGATGGAAACAGTGGGTGTCATTCGTCTCATAAGGCCAATGTCCTCATAAGCACTATCCCATCAGCATACTGTATGTCAACTCAATTTCCTTTCCCAAACTGGACTTCAAATTTCTTTCGTTTAATAGACATTCAATATGACCACGCCATGCAGGGAAGATCATGTCTGTCATGGAAAATTCTCCCTGTGAATACCATATATATGAACAAAGTGAAAAGTGCCCCGCAAATGACAAAAATAATCAAGTACTGACATATGGCATTATGTCTCTTGCTGGAGGCCCTCCAAAATTTAAAATACGTGCTCAAACTAGGGCACATTTTGACTAGATTAAATAAACAATAATGTCCTAATAATAATAGGTTAAGAAAATGACTGTTAATTTCAAAGAAAATGTATGGATGTGTTTTATAATCATCGATATATATATATATATATATATATATATATATATATATTTTTTCACCCTTAAATACATTGCAAAGGTGCATCACCCTGTATGGGATGTTTGCGTGAGAGCCCCAGTCAGTTCAAAGGACTCTCATCCATTATCTGAATTTATCTTTATCTGCCAACTAGAAGGTTGGTTAGACCTGGAGAAAATATGTAGAAAACAAACAATGCAGAGGGAGAAAATATATGGGTACAATACCAGGCAAAGGCCCCGATACCTTTGCAGCAAAGGTCCTGCTGGTGTCTCCTCAGCAAAGGTCCTGATGTCTCTGCAGCAAAGATCCTGATATCTCTGCAGCAAAGATCCTGGTGTCTCTGCAGCAAAGATCCTGATATCTCTGCAGCAAAGGTCCTGGTGTCTCTGCAGCAAAGGTCCTGCTGATGTCTCTGCAGCAAATATCCTGATGTCTCTGCAGCAAAGATCCTGGTGTCTCTGCAGCAAAGATCCTGATATCTCTGCAGCAAAGGTCCTGGTGTCTCTGCAGCAAAGGTCCTGCTGATGTCTCTGCAGCAAATATCCTGATGTCTCTGCAGCAAAGATCTTGGTGTCTCTGCAGCAAAGGTCCTGCTGGTGTCTCTGCAGCAAAGATCCTGATATATCTCTCCAGCAAGGGACTGGATTGTAGACTAGAATCCACTATCCTTTGCAAGTTTTCAACACAACACACAAGAACACAAAACAGGGAAAACAAAACGTGAAAAAAAACTGGGAAAATTAGATTTTAGTCCCCTCTCGACCGCGAATTTTGTCCAAATTATTTAATCAAATAAAATGGTTTAAAGTTGCTCAAATCCCCTTTCATAATGGAAATATCTTTAGATACTTTTGTGGCCATGGAGTTACGTAAATAGTCAATTTGAAGTAATTATTTTACCCATGATTCATTTCATCCCATTATTAATTCTGTGTTTTGGTTTCCACCAAGTCATTAAAATAATATTTCATCTTGTTTCTTGTGTTCCTTAATATGCACTTTAGAATCAGGGAAAGATTGTGTTTAGGGTTAGAATATAAATCAGATTTTAGTTTACTTTACTTTCTCCACCCACTAGATGGCTTTCTCACTCATTCTTTTTTTTAGTACATTTGCTGCAAGACCTTATTTATTTGTGCTTTTGTTCAGTCAAAAGATTTACAATATTAATCCCTTAATTCATATTATTGAATATTATTTTCTTTTTTGTGTGTACATGGATGTGATAAAACAAAGACACATAAAGTAAAGCATCATACTACCCACAAAATTTTCATGAAAAAAGTGTTTGGCAGTTTGACAGGCGAAAGCGTATACCGGTAGTTGTCATCCAGGAAACCCAAATGTATCCCTTGTTCAGTCCATTATATTTTTTACTTTATTTGATTTAAAAAAAAATATTTTCACTCACTGCTCTGGTTGGGTTTAGGCAACACAATAAAATGTTTAGGTTTAGACATTACAAACTGCTTGATTACATTTTAAAACACAATTAATCCCAGCATCCATCTAGCCATTATCTATACATGTACCGTATGCACTTTTCCCGTTCAGGATCAAGGAGGTCTGCTGGGGGTTATCCCATGTGGAGTTGCACCCTGGACAGTTCGCCAGTCCATTATGGCATATCTTACAAGTGAAATATGAGAACATCTGGTGGCCCTAATATTTTCTAGGTTTCTCTGACCATTGTGTGAAATCTATACACTTAACGCACACATGCAGTTTGAACTTATGTGTGTCGTCTTTTGCTCTTGTGAGGTTTTGATGAAGTTTTTATATGAAGCACTACTTCATTTACTTAGCTGGGAGAGCCACCGCCGGCTCAAGCTCAGTTTTCACACCATGTTTTTCTGGCTCTCCAAATGATTCAAGTTCAAACACATCTGTGATACAAACATTGTGTAAGAATAAAGATAAGTCCCTTCATTTTTGTTCTTGTTTCATTATCAAGTGACTGGGCTGCACTCTGTTGTCAGCAGGAATTGTTGTTTTTTTTAACCTTAAAGGTAACATATCATTAAAAAAAAACACCATTTGAATTAAAGTCCAACACAGAAATTTCAAGATAAGACAACCTTTGCTTTGGAAAAGCCCCATTCTGAAAATGTCTCATTCAGCGAGCCGTTCTGATCTGCAGGAAACGGTGACCTCATAAATAGGGGTGGGTTAAAAATATCGATATATCGATATTTTATCGATATGCATGTGTAGGAACGATTATGATACATAAATCCAAGTATCGATTTAAATTTTTTATTTTTTTTTTTAAACCCCCGATTTTTTCCCCCATTATATCACCCAGTGCTCCTACCTAAGTCAGTCCTGTGCATTGCTCCGTCTACCAACCCCGGGAGGCCCTGCACTGAGCTCAAGTCTCCTCCTTACTTGAGGAGTGAGCAGGCTGCTTCTTTTCACCAGGCAGGGTGGGGTTTCTCTGGCCGGACGTGGCGCGTGGAAGGATCATGTTATTCCCTTATTGTAACCAGAATATCGATATCGTATCGTATCGGAAATCGTATCGTCTTGGGACCTAGTGTATCGGAATCGTATTGTATCGGGAGGTCAGTGATGATGCCGAGCTCTACTCATAAACCCAGAGGAATTTAAATTCATGCAGCCTCCCCATCTCTATCTCCATCCAACTTCACATTACGCTGCTTTCGCTTCACCTTAGAAACGGCTTGCGCATATCTTTTAAACCAGTTTCAAAGGAGATATTCCTGAAGGAATAATGTGTTGAGTGTCTGACTCCACCCCCTTAAACCAGCAGCTAAAGTAAAGACATTGTTTAAAAGAGTGTTTGTGTACTGCATCGTCACAGATGTTTCATTAAGAACTCGGGACAGTGTGTCATAATATGTCTCTTTTAGGGTTAATTTCTAAAACAATTGATCATTTTATTTCATGTCAGTTTGTTTATATATACAGTACAGACCAAATGTTTGGACGCACTTCCCCATTTGTTTGAATGAGAAGGTGTGTCCAAACTTTTGGTCTGTACTGTAGCTATTTATTATCGCAGAAAGTGTTGAATCTGCCTCTGAACATGTCACAGCAGTTGTAATATATCCTGTGTTGTACTACCTCAGAGACTTGAATCCCCACAAGGCTTTTTGTTGGTTCAGAGGGTTAACATCTTGTTAAGCAGTGCCCAGTTGGCTGTTGAATAGTGAGAACATCTGGTTTTAGATAGCCCTTGCCTCTTGGAGTATTTACTTTGGCATAAGGAAGAGTGCCAAAACATATTGTCCACTGTCAAAAATGTATCTTTCCAAAGAAAATCTTTGCCCGTGAAATTAAAGCGTAGACAGTTTCACTGGAAAGTACGGTCTGAATATTGTTTTCATGCTTAAACCCATACATCTATTGTTAAAGCCTATGCTACTGTTCACATCGGTTCATTCATGGACTGTCTATATGCTCACATAACAGAAATGACACTAAACATAGACAGCAAAGTAGAGGAAACAATATGGTACCCTACATTTCCATAAACCGTGAACGTCATTACGCAGTACCAGCTGCACCAAGTATGTCTGATACGGGGATGTTTCCAAAATTGCTGTTTAGATCATGCGTCTGCACGGCTGCTTTGTGTCAGTGGGTTTGTGGTGCGGCTCCAGCAGCTTGGTGTTGGGCCAAAGGCAGCAGCGGAGTATATGGGTCGCACCGGCAGCCCCCGGCCTGAGGTTTATCTAGGCATGGAAACCAGTACACAGGAAACCCAGCAAGACTCCAGCCTTGCTTTAGAAGCTGCTGACATTACTGTGAATATTAGATTTCTTTGGCACATTAGTAGCTTTAAATGGAAACTGGATAACCTCCTTTCTCACGCTTTCACCCTCACACTTCTGTCTCTGTCCCAGTCTTTTCAGATTTTGCCTAGGGAATTGACATTTACTTACTTTTGCGTGAAAGCTAGTTTTGAAGCTTGCACTAGTTTGCTGAATTAACAAAATTGCTTAAAAGTGATGCGGCACACCGCCCTCCGTCTATAAAGAACTTTATTCTGCAAAAGAGTGAATGTTTCATTTATTTATAGTACCCATATTTGTTCCCAGCAATTAACTTTCAGTCACTATTTTGATGTTTCTAGATAAACAGAGTCTTTAGGAGGAGTTTTGTTGAAAGACCAGCTCAACACGTGAACCATTCATACAAGCAGGAAATGAGCAATGAGGCGTATGTGTCAATATTTATATGAAGAATCTGCATGGCAGTGATGGCAGTTTGTTTTATTGAAGGTTTTCATGAAACAGGGCAAGGACAATCAAGGTGTGATATAGCCATGTACATGTGATGGAATAAAAAAGAAAAAGTGATTCATTTTGCAGCTCTCAGTCCAGTGATGTAATAGCTGTGGGAAAAATGTGGATGTGATGGTTTTGACACTCCTTGCAATCACAAAACTCATAGGTTTTCCCCTCAGATTTACAAATGCATGCAAAAGAACCGAAAGAGGGGATATTTGGCTTGCAGTGTGTTTAGACAGTCTATTTACCCTCCTAAATATTCATTATCTATGGAATGCCGGCGATTTCCCGTTGCTGTAAATGAGCTACGTTCCTTCAAGGAATACAGCTGCTCAATGTAACGTTTCATCATCTCAAAGTGCAAAACAGCTGCACACCCAAACAAATAAATCTCCTCTGCAGTGCTGCAAAATCCAGATTCTTTTTAGGCACACGTTTTACTTAACAACTTAACAGTGTTTATGACATCTCTTCATACGATGGAAGTGCTGTTTCAAATTTGAGTTTTATTTGACAAGTCAGTGCCATAAAAAGCAATGTACGCTTAAAAATACACAGTTCTGACTGAATAATATTATCAATTGTCAGTAATGTATCATGAGTTCTGTGGTCTGTTTGTAAATGCAGTTTACTCATAATGCAATCATTGAAATTATTAAAAACCAAACAGCTGTGGCCAAAACTGGGTTAGTTAGGTACAGAGTGGGCTTGGATTTAAGTCCCATATGGTATCAGCATTATGAGCCCCAAATGGGAAGCCTTTATGGGCAAACGCATGGACCTGTAAGGGATACAAGTCACTTAAAGGAGCATTGCCAATAACAGAGACACTTATGTGGGTCACCTATAATTAGTTGCCCTCATTAAAAACAGGTAGATCTCATTCAGAGTCCATATGGGCAAACACAGCCAAGGCAACCATGGGACCAGTGGACGAACCCACATGGGGCCATATTTGCAGACCACTTTTTAACCCGTGTGGGGCCCGTGTAAAAAGCTGGCTGGGATGCTCAATTTGAACTTGCAGTAGGAATACTTAAGCTCTGTGAAGTAATTAAAGACATCAGGACGGGGACATCTGGGCAGAATTTTCCAGTGTAATAAAATAATTGATATAATAAAATTAGGAACATGATGTCAACAGAAGTCAAAAGCAGTTTATGTGCTTTCGGAACAAAGTTAAGTAAAATAATTTAAAGAAGTTAATCAATGGATAGATTTGACTCAAGTCTTAACGATCACCTCGATCGTGATCTAAAAGGTTTGTACCTTCTTAACATCAGCTAAACGGTTATTGTTTCTTCAGCCGGTGGAAATAATAACGTCATAATAATAATAAGTCACTAACTAAATTTGATCATTGGAGCAATGATGCATACTCGGATCTCACGCATCACAAGAACCATGCTTAAAATACCATGCTTATACAACAAACACAGATGCCGTCAGTGGAGAAAATTCTTTACGAAGACTGTGGGACATGGACCTAAAGTAGAGTGGGCCTCCATAAATCAATAACCGTCGATTTTACCACATCCCAAATTCAGACTTGCATGATTATGACACAGTTCTGGTGATAACATCTCCCACTTATAACCGCTTCTGTAGCAGTTCATGCTTAATTTGGTATCACCACGTGCAAATTGAGACTCCGACAGACTCAGACTCTAAAGATAAAAACAATCGCAGCTATGCCAGTGTGGTTGGCACTGTAACAGGACAACGCAGGGCACTAGAGCCTCAAATTTGAGCTCAGATGTTGTTTTTCGATGAATAATTTGTTGCATGCACCCAACTTAGAGCATTCCTCTTGTCTATTTCTTGCATTTAAATAATTTTTCCTTTCAGGAAAAGAACATTCAGTTGACTTAATATTACCCAAGTCTCGCAGATGGCAAATGGCCTGCGAGTGGGATGTTTAGCGTGACGGCAAGAGATTGAATAAACTAAAAAGTGTGTGGAAAAGAGCCTCCGAGATAGAAGCGTTGGGGAAGTTTTTGGTGGTTGAAAACAGAGGCTTTTGTGCTTTTGGCAACTCTGAGGAGTTCAAACTGTGAGAAAGCTCAGTCATTTTAGACTTTATCTCCTTCAGAAAAGACTTCTGTGCCTCATTAAGCAACAAGTGTTTTTCAATTGTCCTCCTACTTTCCTCTCTTCTTGCATTTTTTTTTTTTTTTTTTTTTTGTCTCTGAAGTACGAGTTGGTTCAGCTTGGTATTCTGTGGTGTAAACATTTAACTAACAAAAAACTGAAACATCAATGGAGCCACACAAATAAACACCCATGCCTACTCTGGCACTTGCTAAAAGAGATTTAGTACATGACAAATGAACAGTAAGAAATCAATACGCCACTTTCTTAGTAAAATTTCAACACCTCTCACACACAAAGATGCTCTTTCTTTGGTGGCGAGGGGGGAGAAAAACATTAAACAGCAAAGGATGCTGTTGTGACAAAAAGTTATACTTAATTTGGTGACATGCAAAGTCTAAAGACTACCTTCTCTGATTGGTATTTTAATTAAAAACAGATGTCTGCTGCTGTCTTTTGCCACATCTGTAAGATATCTACAATTGTGAGAAAAATGTAAGAATGCAGTGGGAAAAACAGATTTGTTTTGATCATGTCCCATGGCAGATTTACTTCTTACCCTCTTCTGACATCAGGTCACCCTTCATCATGTATTAACTGCCATATAAAAACAGACTCACTGCTGAGTCTCTTTAATTTAAGGACTTTCTGAACCAATATGCTTCCATTTTACTTTAATGATTTTTTTTTTCTTTTCTACTCCCTCAGCCCTGATTCTTTATTAGATTTCACATGTTATCACATGTGATTCATATTTAGCCTTACACATACTGTGTGTTGAAATGATGGAAGCCACTCAGGAGTTTGACAGACATATTTTGGTAGTAAAAACAATGGCACGCATGTAGTCATGTTGATACTTAGCTGTTGGACAAAAACTCTTCTGGGTCTGCTTTTTTTTTGCATTGAAAAAAAAAACAGTTAGTCAGATGAGACAGGTAGCTCAGTTTATTATAGTAATATGTGTGTCCTTCTGAAGAAAGTCTGTGTTTATACTCGGCCAGGGGAACAAAGAAGACATGAGACGGGTCAGGGATTATTTTAAGACCCAAGTTTGTTGCTCTACAGCCAGATGCTGAGGGCCACACTGATGTAACAGGCGGAGTTGAAAGAAGTTAAAATATTGCAGTTTCACACTGGAACAAACGTATGTGGGTCATTTTAATGCTACTGAAACCCTTTTTTCATGGCAGGAATTTGAAGTCCTTCTTACATCAAATAACTTGCACACAATAATATTTTGTCTTCATTTTTTTTTAAAGGATTCCATGACTGCTTTAATATCGACACAAAGAAACCCAGGATCATCAAAGGGCCTAAACAAGCACAGTTTGGATACACTGTTCAGCAACACATAGGTGCTGGGGGAGAAAAATGGTAAGAGATGATATACACAAGTTCTGCAACATTCGGATGTTCTGAACTCTTCTTTTCAGGAATGTCATGTTAACAACTGTGTATCAGTGTCATATAGCTTGTTATCTTTACAGTGTTTAAAATCAAGCCATGTTAAAGGTAGGAGTAAGTGATTCTGTCATTTCTAACGCAGAACACTTTCTGTTATTTTCAGTGAATATTTTGTGAATAAACAAAACATAAACAGGAAACAAACTTAAACTTAAAACCCTAACCTTAACAAACATGATTCCAGCTAATCACCGACAGAGGGAGGGTTATGCACGTGCAATTGAACTGGCAAATGCACGTTTGTGATGTGCTGATTTCTCTCAGTGCTGAATAGAGGCAGAGGGAGGGATGAGCCAGCTCTCTGTATTATTGATAATAGACGTCATCCAGAAATTGCTTACCCTCAATATAAATCAATCATGAGCAGTCCTACAAATAATTAAAGATATTTATGTCTGCCACCTTAAGGGTAAACTATAGCTTAATTGGCAAATTAATGCAATAGTGGGTATTCTAAATGAGTGACATGTATTGTATTGGTACTGATTGCAGCATTTTGTGTTGGTCTGTACATTCAACAACCGAGCATCAACGTCTTGGAGTTTTGGGCGTGATAGTGTTTTAACTGCAGATCGCAAAGACAGCAATATAATGGATTTTCGGTATTGTTGGGCTCTCTGCAGCTTGCCACAATAAGGACACAGAATAAGGAAGCACAAGTCCAAAGGGGAGGAAGAAACTGCTCCGTTTCTCCCGTTCGGCAACCTACTCAATACAGATGTTTTTATGACCTGGCAGGTGCCCCAAATACCAAACTTTCATGCTCAAGCATTAAAAAAGTGAATTTTCCATAGAATGTCCCGTTCAAGTTATGTTCAGCATTTAGGAGCTCTGCAGTCATGAGTTTACATCAAAGATTTTTTTGTATGTGATAGGATTTCTCAGGCTTGGAAAGAAAAATAATGCCGCACTGAGATTCTTTTCCATTACTTTCCTTTCCATTACTGCAGTAGCTGGTCATCGTTGTCATCTATGAAGCTGAATTATTGATATATAAAACTGTTCAAATGTACCTCAGTAAATGATGGCTAAGATTAAGAGATCGTGTACTTTATAGCTGTAGAACACATGCAGAGAAGCTGTAGTACCGCTATGCTGTCTGTATCGGTACAGAGACAGTGGGAAGTCAGGTTTCCCCCCCCCCCACAGTCCGATTGTGATCTACTGAATAATCACACCCATCATATTACCTCATAACAGCAGTTATGCAGGAGAAGATTATTCCTGATGCAATACTAGGTCAGCTGGCTCCATGTGGTTGCCAAAAATAACCCCAAATGTCTGCTAGCAAGCATCGTGCTGGCACATTACCAAGTTTCATGTTTCAATTCTGTGTCAGTTTTCTTCCATGTAGTGGATTGTTTTAAATGCTGAAAACAGTCTTTTAATCAGTTTTCTCAAAGATAACCTTCATAAAGGTGTAGAAATTGTGCAACATGTTAACAAAGCAGTAAAAGGTTTGGATGTGGTGCTAGTATGTGATTTATTTTACACTGCAAATTAAACATTGTCTCCTTACTATAGATAACTACAGTACGTTGTATTTAAACCAATTACTTTCATTATCTGATTTTTTTTTTCCTTACCAAGATACTTCACATACCTGATAACGTGCACAAGTTTGTTGAATTGGTTTTGCTGCTTCAATTTTAATATGTTAACATTAGATATTGGAACCTAACAAAGAATTCATAAATTTTGAAGGAAAATGACTCAACTAGTGGCAAAGGTAAAACATTTTCTTATTGCTTTGCGCAAGTGATCCCCGCTGTTTTACAACATCCATGGCAAAGTGCGACTGTACATAAATACTTTTATAACAAGTCAGATTCCATAGTCCAAGCCAAACACAGACTTCGATATACAGTATGCACCTATTTTCATTGCTGTTGCAACAATAGCGTGGAACAACTGATTAGAAAATGACTCTTACTACCACTCTTACTAGCTTCTACTCTTACTGGTGCATTGCATTATGGGATATGATGCAAGGTAGACTGGTCAGTTGAAAACTGGAAATGTTCCCAGAATTGGCAAACCATCTGGGTACCTCTCACTTACTAAAGATTGTGCATGTGTTTGCATGCAGCATACTCTGTAGTTCACTGACAAAATCTGTACACACCACCAGTTCAATATACGTTTTTTACAACGGTCGAAGAAAAGGAGTATGAAGCGTGTCGTCCACATGTTTCACCTTAAAGGATTTATGACTCTTCCTGCTGTGTCCTTATGCCTGTAAACACGGTAAAATAAAACAGAGAATAATAAGAACATAGTAAGTCCCACACTGTGTGTCTAATTCTAGCTAGGAACCTACACACCTGCATGTGTCTGAGAAATGTTTAGGGTGAAGGAGTAAATAAAGGAGGATGATTAGTTGGCATGCAAGACCCTGTGGCATGAGCGCAACTAACATCATCACTACAAAGCACGGTCACAACGTGACATTAAAGAACAAACATTTATTTAAGTATAATGTAACGTAACAGTTTAACTATTGATGCTGACGCTCTGTCTGTGTGTTGCTACAGATTATAAGATGTGTTCCTCCCCCTGTTCAAGATAGTGACTCACGTTGATGAGCTGTAAACACTCCATTGTATATCCAGCACTGACCCTTTAAATACTTTCTTTTCTTGAAGGATAGTGGTCCCTTCTTCTTTTCAAATTAGCCTCCATGCTACCAATGTGCTGATCCTTGAGGAATCATCAGTGATGATGATGATGATGATGATGATGATTTTTTTTTTATTATTGTTCTGACGAAAGGAGGGCCTTTTTGCCCCCCTAAACGTGCCCCAAAAGTCACCAAATTTTGCACGCAAGCCAGGACTGGCGATAAATTTGATATTTCATGGTTTGCATTAATGGGCGTGGCCTAACGGCTCAACAGCGCCCCCTAGAAAACTTCGTGCCTCAAGCCCCACAATATGGTTTGACGTACATGCACGAAAATCGGTACACACCTGTATCATGTCGCAACTTAAAGAAAAGTCTCTTGGCGTCATGTCCGAAACCGAACAGGAAGTCGGCCGTTTTGAATTAATCATGTCATTTTGGCGAAATTTATGCCATTTCTTCAGCCGCTTCAGAGCCCGAACCGTATCGTGAACCCAGGTGTGTTATACATCAAAATGTGCGTCTCCATCCTGCGACGACGCGCATTACTTTTCTCAGTCAAAAGCGTTACCGTGGCGACGCTACACGCCAAAAAGTGCGCCCCCCCTTCATCTGATTGGTCCATATTTGATAGTTCCCCAAATGTCACCAAATTTTGCATGCAAGCCAGGCCTGGTGATTAATTTGATACTTCATGGTTTGCATTAATGGCCGTGGCCTAACGGCTCAACAGCGCCCCCTAGAATACTTTTCTCTGCCATAACTTTTGAATGGTTTGACATAAAGACTCGTGGGTGGTGTCATTGGACTCGGTTTTGAGTCCTTAACCATAATTGGTGAACATTATCCCCGCCCCTTCTTCTGATTGGTTGTCCCTATTTTCTGCTATAACATTTGAATGATTTGACATAAAGGCTTGTGGGTGGTGTCATCGGACTCGGTTTTGAGTACTTGACCTTCATTGGTGCAAATTAGCCCCGCCCCTTCTTCTGATTGGTCGATATTTCATAGTTCCTATTTTCGGCCATAACTTTTTAATGGTTTGACATAAAGAGTCGTGGGTGGTGTCATCGGACTTAGTTTTGAGTCCTTGACCTTAATTGGTGCAAATTAGCCCCGCCCCTTCTTCTGATTGGTCGATATTTCATAGTTCCTATTTTCGGCTGTAACTTTTTAATGGTTTGACATAAAGAGTCGTGGGTGGTGTCATCGGACTTAGTTTTGAGTCCTTGACCTTAATTGGTGCAAATTGCACGCGCGAGGGCCCGTTCATCGCTGCTTGCAGCTTTAATTCTACTTGTTGCTGTGCATCTGACTTTTGAGGGATACTTACACGTAGTTTTTGTGTGTTGCAACATGAAAGAAAGTGGTGGCTACTTACAACACACAAACATGAGAACTTGAGAGCTGCATACTAGAATGATTATTATTGTAAGTACAAGCAAATCATCATCAAATCAACACTGTTACAGCATAACACGAAGTCAGCCATATGATCACCTAGACCAGCTTAGAGTAGTGGCACATATTGTATTGTGGTATCCAACACTTAAGCTAGACTGAACAGATGGATAGAAATGAACAAGCGTCAACATTCTCGCTTTCGGATTGAGGCCACCGCAGTAATAAGAAAAGTTGCAGTTCATCGACGGACCACTGGGGGGTGACTCCAAAAGCATGGCCAGTAATTACACAGCCCATGACAGTTGGTAGTCACATACCCTGGTATGCACTACCACTGTAGTAGAGAGTTTTGACAATGACTGGGTTTGCTGTGAATCTGGGGGTATAGCTACTTGAAAAGGGAAGAGCTGCAGGTAGACTGCAGAAGTAAATAGTGTAAGACAAAGTTTCAACTGAAGTAATTGTCTGAGAATTTGGTGGGAGTATTTATGAAGGACTAATAAAGCTGCAGAAGCTGTGCAATTAGTCATGTAACATTAGATGCACTGGAATCTTGGCATCTTAATGTGCTGTACATACTTGTAATAACATTCATAAACAATAAACTTTCATGGAAGAGCGCTTCTTTAAACAGCAATTACATGTTTGTGTATTTCACCAAAATTATTTTATTTTAATTTAAATGTTTTTCCACTGGTTCACTGAATCTTCTGTGGCCTACAGCAGCAAGTGTCACAATTCTTTTTACACCTCGTTTATGATTTCTGTCACTAAGGCTTTCAGCTTTATCGTCCCGTGGAGTTCGGTTTTAAAAACTCCATTTAGTCATTGCAGACACAGCTGCATGCTCACTCAAGCAAGACTCTCGCTCTGTTTGTATTTCATCTGTGGGAGTGTGTGACAGTTCTCAGCTGGAGTAAGTAAGGAATTTTTATGTTCTGAGGCAAAAGGAAAAGTACTCCCTCACTGACTGTGAAAGTATTATCAATACAACATTTCTCTGTTTTTTTTTTTTTTTTTTTTTTTTTACAGTCAGTGCAACAGGTTCAATATTACATACATTTGTGTTATCAACATGACAACAACAATTTATATGTGGAAGATCACTGATTTTTGAATAGCGATAGGGGTACCAGGCCCATTTCATGAGGGAGAATTTTTCCAACGTGAATGTGTATGGCTGATCAGACTAGTATTAATGTGGCTGCTTGGCTTAAATAGTGTGGTGAAGATTGTTTCAGGAAGCCGCTCTTTTAGCTGTTTAAAGAGACAGGGCTGTGTAAAACCACATTTTAGTTTGTTATAGGGGAACAGAATGGGCAGCTAGCCGATAGTGAGGAGATATTAGTTGAACTATAAAAAGAAATTATATTGGATTAATTGGCCATGGTCAAATCTAAAGTCTCAAAGTTGGACGCATTTTTAATTGTATCATGCACAAATCTGGTAGCTATTTGTCATTTTGCCTCGGGAGTTCCTTTTTTATGCTCATTAGGACAAATCATGTGTTGTTTTATGTGCTTATCAAGGAAATAATGCATACTTGAGGAGTGAGAGACCAACTCTGCAGCTAAGCTCTCCAAGTTCAGATTAGTTGTTTTAAAAAAAAAAAATCTCTTGTGTCCTTTCTTCTTATGTCATTTTACTTTCTAACCTCCTTTTCCCCTCAAATGGGTCCACCTAACCAAGCTTTGAAATAGCCATGATTACAAATACTGCCAAACTGTAGCAGTCAACTTTTCCAGAACCGTCTGATTTTGAAAAACACACTGTGTTTAAATAGAGGTAAGATCCAAGCTGGAAACAGACTTTTGGAGAGATGCAGACATCCTGCTACTCCTAAAAGAGTTTCTGAGGCCATGTTTAGAAAGTAGATGCAAATATCTGTTTGCTCTATGAGCACAGGTTTAAGATATCCCAGACTTTTCATCTATCAGGGATACACTTATTATCAGCAATACTTAAAAAGGGAGACATCTCAGACCTGTCGACAGTGTTTGTCCATGACTGCTGATGGATTTACCAAGTTGAAGAAGGGTCACTGTGTCAAGAAGGTGCCATTTCCCCACATGTCTGCTCAGTACTCTGGTGCTCTTAACAGTTCACCAGAGCAGACCGTCTTTAGGGATCTGAAAACCTCCAAACTGCAAAGAGCTTTGGTCTTTAAGTATGACGACGTGTGTGGACTTAAATACTTATATATATTGCACCACAGAAGCTTTGCACTCACCATTCCACTGTTTATTTTGTCTGCAGCTGTACCAGGTCTGCTCAGCTGAGACCTGACCTTTTGCTCAGTTACCAGCTGCACACGAAGAACTGCAGGGAGTCTATGAAGTCTCTCACTGGATTTGAATAGTTTCTACCTTTATTTGACTTGATCGCAGAGCCATGTGGCACTTTTTTTTTTAAACCCCTTCCTCAGCGAGGTACCAAAAGAGAATTCAGTTTCTTGACTTCTGGAGTCACAGAGGTGGGCTCAGTCCTGAAGGACCTGGGTTCAAGTCCCTGGTTTGGTGAAAGAAGAGAATCACCATGAACCCCCCCAAACCCCCCACTACTCCCTGTCCAGAAAAAATAGCAGCAGATGAACAAGTGACGGGATAAAAGCAGAGGGCTAGTTTCAGTGGGTTTTCAGAGATTTATTATCATTATGGCTTTTTCTTTTAAAAAACAAGTCTCATTATGACACAATTGTACTCGTGTAACTAAGGCAGTGTCATCCTGTTTGAAACCATGCAGTCTTTAATTCAGAGATAAAAAAAAACATTGTTTGTGAGAAGGAAATAAAGAAAAATCAAACCACTTGGCATTTTAAGGTACTGGCACTTAAAAGAAAAGTCTTTATTCCTATTTCAATGAAAAAAAAGGTATATATATGCTTTTTTGACTCAATTTTGCAAATGAGGTTCAAACATCTTAAAGGAGCTTGAGGCCGGATTGTGGCAGGATTTATGAAAAAAATCCGTATACATTTTAAGTTTTCTAGTAATAATGTCAGATGAAGCGTTCCAAACCCAAAAGAATGAGCCCTCTAGTGTATCTCTCCTTTGCCTTGAACAGGCTGTGTGCTGCAAAATGTGCTGCAATTCGGTCCCGAATTTCCCGCGCTGGGCTGCGGATGTGACGTCACATGACGCTGCATGCACGTTCTCCCCTTTCTCCCGTGCCGGCTTCACTGTTGGCTGCAGTACCCCCAACGACCGTCGTGGTGAAGGGTGGCGCTAGAGAGTCTAATTTCTTAAAAGGAGCCTCAAGCTCCTTTAAAACACAAGATGGGAAATACCCACAAAATAAAGATTTAAAAATATAGCACTCAAAGCAACTGCTATTCTCTTGGGTTTAGTTTTTTTAGATAAATGCTTCCTTTACTTGGATCTCATGGATATTTCATACTCATGAGGTCATAAATAATAGTCTGATTTCAGACACAACTGTCAACCCACAACTCTTTTTTCTCTTTTTCTAGCATCAGTTTTTTGGGACTGTGTCCACTCAAGTCAATTTCCAAGGAGGGCGTTCATTTTTCCCTAACAGATTACTTACTACAGAAAAAGAGTGACCTTTCAAGTTACCTTTTTGATTATAGATATATGTTTTCATTACAGTAACATTTTGAATAACACACGTCAGAACAGCAGCTCCACTGTGACATGTGTCCTCATGACAGTGATTGGATCATTTCAAGAACAATGGTATGCAGCACTTTTCCAGTCACACACCACTGAGCATATATAGAGGGCAACCTGGACTTCAGTGTCAGCTCTAACATAACAAGAATTGTTTATGTTGGAAGAAAAAAAAATCTCTGTTGAAACTAAAAACTTTTTGGGGGGCATTAGATTTCAGCAACTAGTATGTGCGCAGAGATGCGTCACTAGTTCAGTTGTTCCTGTCTGCTAAATGCTCCCAGCCAAGTTAGACACAAAATAAATGTCTCTGGAAAATGATTATGTGACCATTGCGATTCTCCAAATTTATGAGACAGCACACAAACCACCTTCTCCTGTTAACGTAGATAAATGGAATGCCATGAGCAATCTTGACATCGGAGTAGCACACTCATGTTTGGGACAGGGATGTGGTTTCACGGAGTATACATCCCCTCCTTCCAAATATGAAAAACATTACCACATTAATAACAGCCTGGGCTTGCGGATGGCGCTTCCTCAAACCCCAAAATCCTGTGTTGCTTAGTAACCAGGGTAGAAAATGTTCATGCATTCACCAAGGGCCAAGTTGCTTCTGTCAGTGTTAATGCCATTCCTTCAGTAGTGATGCACAGAGGCTTTACTGTGTGACCTCTATGATTTCCAGTACATGATTGTTTTAACAGCTTCTGCCAAAATTCAGGAGGTCAGGCAGCAGGTGTCCGAGTCAAAGGCAACAATAGTTCTTTTTCATCAAGGTAAATGTGTCCCGACCTGAACTCAAGCTACAGTTCCTCCTCTTGCCAAAGGATAGCAATAGCTGAAGTATCAATCATGATATTAATAGCAGTGAAAATATGACCGCTGCTGGAACCACTGCGGTGAAGTGATTTTCAAAGTCTGCGAGACTTTTATAAGTTGGCTTAAGGAGAAATAACACTGATACTTACTTCCATATGAGTCACTCTTTGATGTGCAGTGATGAACATTTCCTCTTGTCTTCAGTTGCAGTAATATGTCAATTCATGACTGGTATTAAACTTCTGTAAATGTGCACAGAGAAAAAGCACAGACCAGTATCAGATGTAGAGCTGCTGCAGAAGAAACTCCCAAATAAAGATCAAAATTCTCCATGACGTCTGCGTCTAGGGAAAATCTCTGCCAACTAGACCTGAGACTGTCAGGTGGAGAGATGGATACAGTCATATTACTTCAAATCTACAACATACACTCTTGGGCTTTTCCGTAGTGGCATTTGCACCACAGAAAGAAATGTTGAAGGGATTTAACAACCAACCCATGGGAGGTAGACCAGTAAAAAATGTTATGCATTTATCCACAATAAATTTTTGTACTTTTTGTGTCTTTACGTTTTTTTTAAAGAATACATTTTTTTTTTCTTTACGATCATGTCAAGCGCTGTCATTCATATTTTAATTGTTGCAGTTGTAAGTTCACGTACATAAGTTGCAGCTCCATGAAAAGTTCCTGCAGTCCAAAAGCATATACCTTCACCTTTCTGATTCATAATATGATCCGTTTTGAAATTCTGCGGTTCAGCAATGTGGCTTGGGGATTTTTTTTTTTTTTTTTTAACAGAAAATCTGTCTTTCTCCAATTAATAAACTTTGATCTGGCAGAAGCTTGGCCATGGTCTGCTTTTGCAATAAAGTGGTGTCAAGTATCTTTCCTTTGGGGCAACGTTGAACTGGGAATTGGTCCTTCGCCTGCTACTTTCCCTTTGCTTTTCACTTGGACCGTACCGTGGTTTAACTCCAAGCTGACCTACTGCATTTACTTAAGCTTTTTCAGAAATGTGAGTCTTTTATGGCACAACACGTTATTTAATGAGTGGATAAGTTAAGCGAATGTGAAATCTAAAACAAAAGTAAAGGTTTAAAGGAAAAAATAAATCAGATCTGGGATGCCATAGTTTACCTAAAGTATATTGTGTTTTTTGCATTAGTTGGTTGGCGAGAAGATACATTTTATCCACATGTAATACTGCAATTCCTTGTAATATGACCAGTCATCACATTAGTGTTTTTTAATGCTGTGAACAGTTTCTTTTTCTGTATTTGTTTTTTATGACTCTGTTTAAATGTAACATAAATAAATTACAGAAGTGTAGATTACAGTAGATCAGTGTGACTTTACAAAGTGTTGTCAGCAAAGCAACTTCTTTTGGTTTTGCATCTTCCAGAGGTGGTGACAGCAGATCATCACGTTCTACATATTGAGTTTCCACAGGTTTTAATGTTGGATGCTCTTCCTGACATAGTCCTTAGGGAACAGTACCACGAGAGCTCTGGTTTGTGGACTTTGGTTTGAAATTAGGGCAATGAGGACTTCAGTTCCAGCCCAGGGACACTCCGGTACATGACGGGCCTGGAGATTGATTCTTGCTATGTCTGTATTTTTTAAGGCTTTTATTGTATTTTTTGGAGGTTTCAGGCAGTACAGGTTTAATGCTGTATGTGTTGGTGTGATGTACGGACTGCAGCCAAGCCATGTCAAACAAAGACAGCTTTGGTGTATCTGGATTATGAAGTACAGTGTTTGACAGCAATACGATGTTGTAATGTACTGGTGAACTGTTTAATCTTGAGACACCCAGTGCTTAAACAACAGCCATCACAGAATAAGACAAGAAATCCTCAAGATTTTATGAACCTTTAGGGATTGTCACCAGTAAATACAAACAAACCACAACGTTGTTTAGTCTGGAATACATTTTTAAATCCCCCTCATCGTAATACCCTCCTTACGCTCTGATATTAACACATCTCCATCACATTTGTTTGAAGATCTTCCAAAAATCTTGACATTTATGAGACCACTCTGACCCTGCACAGGAAGTTTGCTGTTAAGTCAAGTGCCTCTTTACAAACACTGTCTCATGCACAAGGAATGTCCAGCTCTCAGCTCTTTTCTTTGTGGACATCTAACTTCTCTGGTGGTCCGTGATGGCAAATATCATCTGATTTTTTTTTTTTATTAATCTGATAGCTCACTTGAAGTTAAATATTATTTCCTCAGGCATTCCAGTTGTGGCCAACAGTGGCCAGTGGTTAAGCAAACATGGAAATTAAAGATTTGTGCAAGTCTCTAAATCTATGAATGGACAAATAAGAGCTACAATTAATGTTCACATAGATGCCACATATGTCATTGCGACTTAAATTCTGTGGCTGATTATAAACGGCTCTTCTTGTCCGAGATAATCTTTGCTGTTACTGGTGGATTGCTTTAGCCTGACCAGTCATCTTAATTCTTTTCCACTTACATACAAAGAATTAGTCTGGTTCATCTGGATTTTGATTTCCAGCTCCAAGAAGAAGAAAGTGCCTCTAGACGCCATGGGATGGACTTGCATCCAATCAGAGGAACCAACACATGTCATACAGGCAAAATGAGAGATTAGTATGAACAAAAAATATCTAAAGTGGCATGCAGTGGAGTAGGAACAACAGTAAATGACTTGGTTTTTCAGTTAACTCTTGTTTTGAAGAGTGGCTCTTAGACACTCTTATGAGTCATCACCTGCAACCCATCCCATTGTAATGGTTTGGTATATTCTGTAATGAGAGAGGTTTTTGCAGAGGAAATTGCATTGCTAAAATCAAATGGTTTTTTGCCTGTGTTTTTACAAATCAACACAGTTTTAGGATGTTTCCTGCTGAAAAGGACGACTCCGTCGCTACTACACAGTAATTTCCTGTAATACTTATGTTACTAAACATTTGGAACTGAAACTGGATCAATAGACATGACATTGGGCCTCCTCTAGTGTCCAGGTGATTGGTACCACCAATCACATGGGTCCTTTTGTAGTTCTCCACAAATATTGGATGAATTTGTCTGAGGATAAACGACCATAATTTACGACCTTCCTAAATTCCAGTTGTTTCAGATTTGGCAGTGAACTGTTGCTGCTGTTGTGGTTATTTAGCTGCTTTTCATATCAGTTATTTGAAACGGTGCCAATAGTTTGCAGCTAATGACTCTACAATCTGCACGCCTTCACCGCAAACTGCTGCTGCTCTCCAGGTAAAATCTCAATGTCTGGCTTTAACCACAGCGAGTGGTAGTTTAATGTTTCAGTTCAATAATAGACTGGAAGGCTGAACTCTGAGGCACAAAGAGACAGACAGCTGTAAATGAGCAAGCATTTATTTTGTTTTACTATTAAATATCAGATTTGTTTTCCTCTTGTAGGGGTCACCATTGCGATATTTGTGTTCTGCATATTAATTTAGCCTTGGTTTTTTTTTATGTCAGATGCCCTTCCTGATACAGCCCTTTTGGGACAAAGGGGGCAATGTGGGGTTCAGTGTCCTCTCCAGGGACACTTTAGCACAAGATGGATGTAAGGGTTGATCCACGACCCTCCGGTTGAAGGGAAATCAATTCAACTCGCTACACCACGTTCCCCCTGTTTATACTCATATATCTGAGTATATATGAGGAAAAACTCCCACAATCTTACCAACAGAAACACACATACAGTCCAACACAGCTGTCACCTATTTAAATGAGCAGATGCCATTTAAACGGTGATTCTTCCCATGTGTGCTTCATGAAACATTTAACAGGAGCTCACCTTGCGTGATGACAGAATGACTCAGAGTTGTCGGGTTACTCTTCTGGGTGTGACTGCGTTCAACTGTTTATGAACGCGAGGCTGCTGCTGCTGGATGTGATTAAACAAAGTTACTTCCTTGGAAAAAACCTCTTCAATGTCAGCCCACGCATTTAGTGGAGGTCACTGATGTTAAAAGTCCAAATTATATTTCCTGAAAGAGTTGGGACTCCGCAAAAATGCATGCTGGAAAAGAGAAGCTGGTCACAGTCAAACGGTTACAGAAAATGAACTAAAAACCCTGTGTGGAGCACCGGAGCACATATAAATACAAATTGATGCTTCTAACTTTTACTTTCTTTTTCATTTTCATTTTCACAGGTTATTAGTGGGTGCCCCATATGAAATGAATGGACCCTACCAGACGGGAGATGTTTATAAATGCTCAGTGACCAGAACCAACGGCAACACTTGTTCAAAGCTCAATTTAGGTATAGTATTGCAAAGCAACCCTATTTTCTAACACATCTTCACAAAATGCTTCATGTTCAGTAAAAAAGAGTGTACTTTCTTTTCCCCATAACTGAATAAGGCAGTAAGTGTCATAGTGACACATGTAAGACAGACGTATCTGTACCATACCAGTCATACCACATTTTGTTGCTTTTTTTCAATGGTTTATGTACATTTCCACATGTGTGTTTTACCCCACTTTTAACTACATGCCTCTTCATACGGTTTGCACGTGTTGTGTTGGTTAGGTCCTCATAAGAGGTTTAGTCAAGTAAACATTTACATGTGGGGATGTGGACGCTGCTTTGACTGGCCAGACAGCAATAACAAACCAAAGTCCCAGATGCTGGAGCCTCTGTTTGTTCTGTGAAGCATTGTGCATGCTCGGAGCTGTTCATGAGAAGTCTTCTTAGTTCACTTCATTTTCCCTCAAGGGAGGATATCTTTGACCAATGTGTCAGAGAGAAAGGACAAGATGAGGCTGGGAATGACACTCACATCTAACCCCAGAGACAACAGCTTTGTGGTGAGAATGACTTTGAGAGAAACCATGTACAGTTATAGTCTGTAAAGCTTTTTATTTATGAGGAACTTTCACAATAAGCTTAGATGTTTGTATAAATGCTTTCTTCTATGCTTCAGGCCTGTGGTCCACTATGGTCCTATGAGTGTGGTAGCTCATACTACAGCACTGGAATATGCTCCAGGGTTAATGCAAGCTTCAAATTCTCCAAAACCATCGCTCCTGCCTTTCAGAGTAAGCTTCAGAAACATCCTTTGTGTTTGGCAAACATTATTTATGATTGTAGTCCACAGTGGGGGATGTTTTCTTCATTTATTGACGTGTTTTTGTTTTCCTTTGTGTAAAAACCATTTAGGATGCGAGGTCTTTATGGACATTGTGATCGTTCTTGATGGCTCAAACTCCATCTACCCCTGGTCTGAGGTCCAGGCTTTTCTCATCAACATTCTCCAGAAGTTTCACGTAGGACCAGGTCAGATGCAGGTGTGTACAAAAAGTGTGCTACAGTCCACCCAAGCAGAAGGTGGGGTACAGGTCGCCAGTCCTTCGCAGCACTTGAATAAGTCATAGCAAAACCAAACTCTAGGAATGGGTGATATTTTACCGTTCACGATAAACCGTCAAAAATATTCCCCACGGTAAGAATTTGTCATCTCGCGGTAAAAATGATAAATTGAGGAAATGAGC